>NC_042997.1:21426421-21431421 GCF_006345805.1 Octopus sinensis | reverse complement strand
GCAGGATACATTTGCTTAAAAAGATGATCCAGCAAGATACACTTGCACATAAAGAAGACACAAGTAAGACAGTCTTGTATAGTACGAAGATACAAGCAAAGAACACTTGCATATTAAGAGGATGGAACGAAGACACACTTGGTATATAAAGAAGACACAAGCATGACACCCTTGCATAGAAAGAGGACAAAAGCAAGACACACTTGTATATAACGAACACACTAGCAGGACAATCAGATAAAGACGATACGAACATGACACACAAATAAAGAAGGCAGAAGCAAGACACACCTTCAAATAAAGAAGACACAAACAAGTCACTTGCTTATAAAGAAAGCACAAGCAAGAGGCACTTGCATGTAAAGAAGACACACGCTAGACATGCTTGAAAATATAGAAGACACAAGCAAGACATACTTGTATATAACGAAAATACTAGCCAGACACATCTGTATTAAAGAAAACAGAAGTAAGTCACTTTCAAATAAAGAAGCCATAAACAAGACACGCATATAAAGAAGATACGAGCAAGCAAGACATACTTGCATAAGAAATAAAATCAGGCAAGACACACTTGCCAATAAAGAAGACAGAAGCAAGACATACATTTATATAAGAAGACACAAGCATGACACCCTTGCATAGAAAGAGGACAAAAGCAAGACACACTTGTATATAACGAACACACTAGCAGGACAATCAGATAAAGACGATACGAACATGACACACAAATAAAGAAGGCAGAAGCAAGACACACCTTCAAATAAAGAAGACACAAACAAGTCACTTGCTTATAAAGAAAGCACAAGCAAGAGGCACTTGCATGTAAAGAAGACACACGCTAGACATGCTTGAAAATATAGAAGACACAAGCAAGACATACTTGTATATAACGAAAATACTAGCCAGACACATCTGTATTAAAGAAAACAGAAGTAAGTCACTTTCAAATAAAGAAGCCATAAACAAGACACGCATATAAAGAAGATACGAGCAAGCAAGACATACTTGCATAAGAAATAAAATCAGGCAAGACACACTTGCCAATAAAGAAGACAGAAGCAAGACATACATTTATATAAGAAGACACAAGCATGACACCCTTGCATAGAAAGAGGACAAAAGCAAGACACACTTGTATATAACAAACACACTAGCAGGACAATCAGATAAAGACGATACGAACATGACACACAAATAAAGAAGGCAGAAGCAAGACACACCTTCAAATAAAGAAGACACAAACAAGTCACTTGCTTATAAAGAAAGCACAAGCAAGAGGCACTTGCATGTAAAGAAGACACACGCTAGACATGCTTGAAAATATAGAAGACACAAGCAAGACATACTTGTATATAACGAAAATACTAGCCAGACACATCTGTATTTAAAGAAAACAGAAGTAAGTCACTTTCAAATAAAGAAGCCATAAACAAGACACGCATATAAAGAAGATACGAGCAAGCAAGACATACTTGCATAAGAAATAAAATCAGGCAAGACACACTTGCCAATAAAGAAGACAGAAGCAAGACATACATTTATATAAAGAAGACACAGGCAAGACTCACCTGTATATAAAGAAGTCTGAAGTAGGACACACTTGCATATAAAGAAGACACTGGCCAGATACACTTGCAAATAAAGAAGACGCAAACAAGAAACACTTATATATACAAAGAAGACACAAGTAAGACACACTTGCATGTAATGAAGACGCAAACAAGAAACACTTACATACAAAGAAGACACAAGTAAGACACACTTACATGTAATGAAGACGCAAGCAAGACATACCTGCATATCAAGAAGACAGAAGCAAACGACATTAGCAAATAGAGAAAGCACAAGCAAGGAAGCATATAAAGAGACTATAAACAAGAAAAGCATGTAAAGAAGACACAAGCAAGACACACTTGGATATAAAAAATATACAAGCAAGGCACACCTGCATATAAAAAGAAAAACAGAAGCAAACCACACTTGCATGAAAAGAGGGTACAAGCAAAACACACTTGCATAAAACGAAAACTAAAATAGGACACCCTTGCAAATAAAGACACAAGCAAGAAAAAATTGCATATAAAGAAGACACAAGCCAGACATAATTGGATCTAAAGAAGACACAAGCAAGACGCACTTTCATGGAAAGAAGACACAAGCAAGACGCACTTTGATGTAAAAAAGACACAGGCAACACTTACTTGGATGAAAAGAAAACATAGGCAAGGCACACTTGTAAATAAAGAAGACACCAGCAAGACACGCATATAAAGAGGACACAAGTAAGACATTTGCATATAAAGAAGACACAAGCAAGACATTTGCATATAAAGATAGAAGCAAAAGACACTCGCATATATAGAAGTCAATAGCAGGGTACATATGCATTAAAACAAGACAGAAGCAAGTCACACTTCCATATAAAGAAGACACAAGGAAAACATACTTGCATATACAGAAGACAGAAGGATGACACATTTTCATACATAGAATATACAACCCAAATACACTTGCATAGAAAGAAGACACAAGCAAGACACTCTTGTACATGACGAAAATACAAGCAAGATACGCATATAAAGAAGAGACGCACAAGACACACTTGCATATCAAGAGGACACTTGCAAAAAAGGAAGACACAAGCAAAACACACTTGCATATACAGAAAACACAAACAAGACACACTTGCATATAAAGAAACATAAGCAAAACATACTTGCATAGAAAGAAGATTCAAGGAAAAACACTTACATATAAAGAGGATACAAGTAAGCGACACTTGCTTATAAGGAAGACACAAGGAAGAGACGGATATGAAGAAGACACAAGCAAGAAACGCATAAAAAAGAAGACACAAGCAAGACACACTTACATAGAAATAAGACGCAGACAATTAACACTTGGGTATAAAGAAAACACAAATAAGACACACTTGCATATAAAGAAGACACAAAAAACACACTTGCAGAAGCCATTGGCATATAAAAAAGTCATAAGCAAGACGCACCTTTATATAAAGACACAAGTATGACACACTTGCATGTAAAGAAGATGGAAGCAAGACACGTATATACAGAAGATACGAAAAAGAGACACTTACAAATAAAGAAGACACAAGCCAAGACACACTTGCATATAAAGAAGGCACAAGCAAGATACGCTTCCATGTGAAAAAGACGGAGGGAACACAGTTTCCTAAAAAGAAGACACAAGCAAGAGACAGTTGTATATATAAAGAAGACACAAGCGAGACACACTTGCATATGCAAAAGACGCATGCAAGAAATACTTGCATGTGTAAAGAAGGCAGAAACAAATCACTTTGCATATAATGAAGATGCAAGCCAGACACACTTCCATATAAAACACAGTAGCATAAAAAGAAGTCACAATCAAGAACACCTCCGTATACAGAAGACACAAGCAAAACGAACTTTTATATAAAGAAGGCACTATCAAGACACACTAGTATATAAAGAAGACGCAAGCAAGACACACTTTTATATAAAGACACACCAAAACACGCATATAACGACGACACAAGCAAGACACGCTTGTATATAAGGAAGTCATAAGCAAACACACCTGCACAGAAAGAAGACACAAGCAAGACACACTTGCTTATGTGTGCATAACTAGTTCTTTATTCGTTTTTTTACTTGTTTATTGAGCGTACAGTTGGTGGTCTATCAGAGAACAAAACAAGTATCGGATTGAAATAAGAAATGGGTCGATATAATCGATGATGATCCATTGAATTGACTCCTTCATTATCGCCGCAATCCAATGACAGGAAGCATTGAAATATTATAAGAAAAAATGAACAGGGATGACTTGCGTCTAAACAAGAGTAGCAGACTATTCCATGAATATAAATGAAATTATTGGAGAAACTATTGACAGAAATATGATACAGGGTATTCACAACGTCTCTCCGCAGTAAGTGTTTAATGGTTTTCGGGCAATTCTTGTACACTGGTCCTTTACTTGCACCCCAGAAAAAAATGTCTGGCGGTGTTAAATCAGGTGATCTTGGTGACCAAAGTCCCTTGGATATAATCCGTTAACCGAAAAACTCTTGAAGTAGCGCCATGGTGATGCACAGGACGAAAAACCACTACTTAAAGAGTTTTTCGGTGAACGGATTATTTCCAAGGGACATTTATATAATACACACACACACAGAGACACACACACACACACAGAGACACACACACACACACACATATATACATATATATATATATAATATATATATATATATATATATATATATATATATATATAAGTATATGAATTTTTAAAATAAACATACAAATTTCCGCGCGAAGACACGTAGTCTATGCCCTTGGGACGTAGCTTCAACCGTGTTCTTTCTGATGTGAATTTGCTACCCAGGTATCGGTTATCTTTCGAATTATCCTCAATAACATAATTCATTCAACTACTCAAATATATATATTCATATATATATACCCTGGCCTATTCCCCGTATTTTAGGAGGGGGTAGCTACAACAAGACACATACCAAGCATTCCATTAATTTCCCTGCTCAAAGAGGCTAGCACCGTTCTATGCTCGGGTCAAGGCACAGAACAGAATGCAACCTCCAATATCAGCAGCGGGACCCGACAGCATATGTTAGTTAACCACCGCCGCATCATGCTGGTTCTGTACACCTATGACCAACATTAAATTCACTCATCCATCCACAAAAACTCTCCAAGCTTTTCTATCATTTATAAACTCTCTTGCCTCTCTCATTCCAACACCTGTAGCCACCAAAGCTTTCGTCACTCCATCCACCCTCACAAACCGATATCTGCTTCTGGTTCTGCTGCCTACTACTTCTGCCTTCATCATCCTCCTTACCATCCATTCCTCATCCTTTCTCTTCATATGGTCAAACCACCTCAATATTTGTCTATCTATTTTGGTTGTTAGTTTTTCTCTCATTTCTGCTTGCCTTCGCACCTCCACATTCCTCATCCTGTTCA
>NC_042997.1:21416421-21421421 GCF_006345805.1 Octopus sinensis | reverse complement strand
TCTGAGCGAATGCATCTGTGTGTTTGTACGTGTATATGTGTCTGCATTTGTACAGGGTGTTGCAGATCAACTGAGACAATTTTTATAAATACTAAATTTAGGGTAGCAGGCAGATATAATTTTAACGTAACATTTATTACAACAAAAACATTTATCACGCAATATGGCCGCCCTTTTGGGCAAAAGTGCTTCCACACGAGAACGAAATGTTTTTGCAATTGCTGCAACCTCCATCGTTTTGGTTTGCATGTCGCACGCACGATACAGGTCTTCAAACTGTTGACACTCGGTGTGGTGAAGCATTGGTCCTTGCTTGAAGTACGCTCCATAAAAAAATTATCGAGAAGGTCAGGATTCGGGCTATTACTGGGCGTGATGTTGGCCCTAACAAAAAATGGCACCCTCTCATCAAAGAAGGCCTGTGTTACTTTTGACCCATGGCATGGATCAAAATCCTGGATAAGCACCGCATTGTCAAGCCCAAACTTCTTCTCCATCCAAAGTAAGAGGGAATCCTTCAGGATGTTCAGACACTCCTTTGTGCCAATCTTCAAGCTAGACTCAATGAAGTGTGGATCCATAACAGTTCCCTCACTCGCCACGGCTCCAAATGACATCACAGAGGGAGGATTCTTAGTCTCAAACACAGAGGCGACGTGAGAAGGGTTGAATGCAATCATTCGAGAATTTCTGCGATTCACCTCAGCGCCCACAGCAAACTTCCTGCACCTTGATGAATGACAGAATCTTTGGACAGCCCTCGGCTCTGATTGCTTTGGCCTTGGCTGTTAGGAGGAGACGGCGGCATCGAACAGAGCTAGTCAGGCCAAAATTCCTGTTCACAGCTCTTGAAACCGCGGAAATGGACACATTGTGTTTCTTTGCAAGATTTGTTATGGATGCGGATGGGTTAGCTCCAATCAAGCGTTTGAGGCTAGCGAGAAACTTTGGATTGCGCTTGGAATCACTTCGAGTCTTGTGCTCTTTTCTATCAATCTTTCCCTCTTCTTTAAATTGTTTATACACACGATAAACCGTTGCTTTTGGAATTTTTGTCCACTTAACAATTTTATTAGCAGTGTGCCTGGCGCGCGCCAAAACAACCACGACGGAATGATTCTGCTGTTCCATGCCTTTCTGTTGTCGAATCAGTTCGCTATTTACCTAAAAAATAAAGAGGAGGATTAGATTTTCAAGCAAGCAAGGTTTTGCCAAAAAAATGAAATACTAAACCCACTAAGTCAACTGCTTAAAATTTCTCTCACTTTATCTGCAAGACCCTGTATATATATGTATACATGTATATATGTGTATGTATGTAAATATGTATATGTGTGTATATATGTATATACAGTTATTTTTATATATGTGTATACACTCATACATACACACACACACAAATGCACACTTCTACAAGAGCTGGCGCCACATATCTGATTCAAATTTCACATGGTATGCCAGCTGTTATAATCACGATTAACGCTCTCCCCTTTGCATTGAGTATTACATTGTTATGACTTTCATGGCTGTATTTACGTAAGCTATATATACACGTATACATACATACATACATTCATACATACATACATACATACATACATACATACATACATACATACATACATACATACATACATACACACACATATTTACACTTATAATTATATATGTGTGTCCTTATGTGTATATGTGTGTACAATAGTTGTTGATGGGACATTGATGCGGAAACGTATTTAAGCGAATGAACGTATCCATTACAGTTGGGTAGATTTGAATAATATTTATTTAACTGTACCTAACTATATTAAGTTATATATACCTATAACAATGTATAAAAATATATAAGAACAAATCTATAGAACAAATCTGTTTAGGGTGAACTTTTGAATAAATATATTTTCACAAATTCATATGAACAATTCTACGAAGGACTTGAAGGGCCATGGGGTGAATTTATCTATGTGCAAATATATGAAAACTAGCGATAAGTGAATGAAAGATGTTTAAAGAATTTGTGATAAAATACTTTTAATTCTGAATATGTTGTATGACTGTTTTTTATTGTGAATAAATACATAGCTTATATTGTGTATTGTCTGTTATCTAAGCTAAAAAAATTTTATAACGAGAGGATCGAAGCATATCAGATACATGTCAACTGTTGGGAATTTCACGTGATGTATGTTCATATTCGGTAGATATGCGCATTCTGGTGCACATATGACTTCGCGCGCACATATACTCACGTGCAACTTGATACAGTGTTGCACACAGCATGCAAAGCCATGCTTGCGCCATTATGCTTGTGCGTACACACGCATCCATATATGTATATATATATGCCTAATTATGATACATACATACACATACACACATGCATACATACACATACACACATGCATACATACACACATAAATACGCACACACATATACATATATATATATATATATATGCATGTATGTATATAAATATATGTGTGTGTATATATATACATATATACATGTGTGTGTGTGTGCTAAATATATGTCTGTTATATATGTATGCCTACATATATTCGTTCGTGCACATCTAAACAATCTCTGCATATAATCACACACATATCCCTACACACATACATAAGCATGCATACGAGCATGCCTTATATCTGACCATGTATCCTGATGATGTGCTTGTAAAGTCACATGCAAGCACGTAAACATGCATGCAAATTTATACAAATGTATGCAAATGTATATCTCTATTCATGGATATATAAATCGCATGAGGATGTGCACCAGTGCATGAAGACGAGATATACAAATTTGCAAAATACAAAAATGCAAATATCGAAAAATAAAGAATCACAAAAATACAGAATTCAAATTTACAGAAAACTGGAATCGAAATACATGAATGCTCACAAATTTATACCAATGGCTATAGTTACAAAGTATATTGGTAAGTGGATATAAATCCAAAAGAGTACTTCTTTATATAATTTCGTGCATAGGAGTAAAAAAGAATTTGAGTAGAGATTACTTAAAAATAACGGGAAAATATCCTTTCTTCTATAAGCATAGGCCTAAAGTTTTGGGAGAGGCACAAGTCGATGACATCTATCCCAGTGATTAAGTGATCCTTATTTGATAGAACCGAAAAGCATAAGGCAAAGTCGACCTTATTGGAAATTAAGCTCAGAAAGTAAAGACGAACGAAATGCCGCTAAGTATTTTGAGTGATGTGCGGGCGAGCCTGCCAGCTCGGGAATAAATATCGTCCTTCGTTGTTGTTTTTTTTAATGTATTTTTTTCTATAAATCTTTAAGCCTACATATACAAAAAGCTATCAGTTCGCGTTTGAAGTTCAATATTGGTCCGGACTAATTTCATATGGCCAACTTCTTCATGAAACACAGCTTGGAGTTTCCTTAATGCAAGTAATTTAAAGTGCAGTTATGGCATCTATGTTTGGTGAAAGGTGTGTTTGTATCAAAGGCATCCAGTATCTATGAATGTTTCTTCTATTATCTAATTATTATAAATCTTCCACTGAAGAGGGAGCCAGTTTCCAACAAAGATACAAGTCTCCATCTTTGGGGTGTAGTTAACAGACAAATCCACATTTGGAACTTGAGAAAAGTATTGCATATTTTTACTCCTCCAATCACAGATTGCACTTTTAATGTACGAATCAGCCACACGATTTCTCTTTCTGTAAATCCCAGTTTATCCAGATTGTCTTTTAAGCATTTACTAACAAAACCTAAAGCTTCAATTATTATTGGTATGAATATGAATTCATAGTCTGGATATAGAAGCTGGAGGTTTTTGAAGTAGCTGTCCATAGATATCCTCTTTTTCTTTAATTTTCAAGGATATATTTATATATGCAGGTCAGCCGATCTCTATGATGGTACATACCTTTTCTCCTTTGACCCAAAGAACAATATCCGGCCTATTATGTATACATTTGACAGAAGTTTTGATGGGAATATTTCACCAGTATTCCTTGAGTTGGTGTTGATGAATGTATTCCATAACAGAAGGATTTTCTAAGTTTATATAAGGACAGTCTTTTTTCCGGATAACATTGTAAATTGTTTTAGCAACAACATCGTGCCGCATAGGGGGGTAGTACAGTAACAACATTTTAGGACAGCTGCTAATCACATTTGTGATGTATTCCACAGGAACATAGGCTACACATGTAGTTGCACCTTGGGATTAAAAGAGCATCAGTGTATTTCTTGTTCATCAGGTACTTTGTGGCAATCTCCTGTTTCTGGATTGCAAATGTATAGCCTTCAAAGTGTGATGTGATGTAGTGGTCTTTTTTCCAGGTGAGGCTGCACTTTGTGTCAATTTTACTGTCTTCTTCAAGCTTCCTGGAAACACACCCATGCATAGTCTTTTTTTCTTTTTTGTATGCTAAGTGCTTTCCATCCAGGTCTTCTCTGAGGTAAGAGAGCCCAGCTGTTTTGGGGTTGTGTAGGAGATCATTAGGGAGAGAGTGTTTCTTGAGAAGTTCACTGTCAATTTGTACAATGCTGCTTACTTCACTTTTCAGCACTGCATTTATATATTTAGTTTTGCTGCTGTTGTTCAGTAGGTGCTGCCTGAGTGATACCATATTGCATTCGAAGGCCGTCTTCACTGATCTCAGGCCTCTACCACCTTCATTTCTTCTTATGAAGAGCCTGTCAACATCACTGTTTCTGTGGAAGTTCCCAGTTGTCAGGATTTTGCGGGTTTTGATATCTATGGAGAGGATTTCTACTACAGTCCGATCAAATATCTCAAATGTTGGGATCAGCACTGTACAGCAAATGCATACTGTTTTGTTGTTCCGACTGTCATCTTTTCCTAAGTCTGGTGTAACATTCTCGGGTCACTCTATCTTTATTCACAGTGCCTCCATATGATACATTTTCGTCTATGTCTAGGTACTAAGTCTATGTATGTATGTATGTATGTATGTATGTATGTATGTATGTATGTATGTATGTATGTATGTATGTAT
>NC_042997.1:21381421-21408921 GCF_006345805.1 Octopus sinensis | reverse complement strand
GTTTTCGTATTAATGCCCAGGGATAGTATAGGTAAATGATTCCGGTAGTAAGAACGGATATTCTTATCCCTTAGTCTGTTATTCCAACCGCTACCTCCACTTACCTTATGTATATATATATATATATATATATATATATATATATATATATATGTATACACATATGCACAAGCGTAAGCACACACACACACACACATATATGTATATATATTATATATATATATATATATATATATATATATATATATATATATATATATGTGTGTGTGTATGTATGTATGTAAACACACACAGACAAGGAATATTTCTATTGTATATATTTCTAAGAGCTCTTGATAATAATAATAGAGAAATGTCATAACTTAAACCATTGTCTCAGACATCAAATTTTAACGTTGGACACTGTTTACTGATTCTTTCACAACAGTTATTGGCATTCAGTTTCATGAGCCATCAAGAAAGACTCTCAACGTGTGCCCTCGACCTGCTGGCCATTAACAGCCAACTTTATCATATAATTTTAGATAACATATGATAGGAGAAACAAATAGGACGGCATGGTTAGAACGCATCGTTTATGTATCTGCTTGGTTAAGATAAAAATTATGAAATGTTTACAAGGAAAGAACTAAAATTTTTATTTCGTTATTTCGCACTTTGTTTACCACAAAGATCGACATGAAAGCAAATGATTTAGAAGTCTGAATCTTAGTAATAAATATTTTAAAATAAAAAAAATATTTGCCTCTCGTTCCCACACCTTATCTCATCTATTTCAATGTGTCGCGTATAACTCACCTACCTCTCGCTCTCTTTTTACTTATGTATGTGTGTGTGTGTATATATATATATATATATATATATATATATGTGTGTGTGTGTGTGTGTGTATGTAATATTACATAATATCAATTTACTGTTTGTTTATGATCTTTAGTTATTAGTTTTACTACCTTTATCATTTACTGAAAGCTGATTAGCTTAAAATATCGTGAATAGTTATTTGTTCTTTCTGTTTAAATAACTGGCGAGTCTTTAATCTGTCAATTTGTTTTCTTGTATAACTATCAAATACTTCGCTTCTCCAAGCAGTTCAAAATCTAGTCGTAAACTGCAATAAACTGTCCTGGTTATGCTGAAGGTATCCCTAAAAAGGGTAGGATAGTAAGGCGTCATATTCCATTGCTTTTCATGATCACATCTACTATTCTTTGATTTTTTCTGCTACTACTATTCATCTCTATTTTACCTGTGTAGTACTGGCCAGATACTTGCTTAAAATAGATAGCCTAGTTTTCCAATAGCACCATCTTGATCAAATTCCTTTCTTTTCATAGGTCAGTTCATTGTGACTCTAAGGAGGACAAAGGAGATTGATTGCACTCAATATTTTCACCAGTTCGACAATGGATCGACCGATTAATGTGATCCAACTGTCGGACTAAATCCCTCCAATTCTCTTACTCTTTCTTTTTACTCTTTTTACTTGTTTCAGTCATTTAACTGCGGCCATGCTGGAGCACCGCCTTAAGTCGAGCAAATCGACCCCGAGACTTATTCTTTGTAAGCCCAGTACTTATTCTATCGGTCTCTTTTGCCAAACCGCTAAGTGACGGGGACGTAAACACACCAGCATCGGTTGTCAAGCAATGCTAGAGGGACAAACACAGACACACAAACATATACATACACATACATACATATATATACGACAGGCTTCTTTCAGTTTCCGTCTACCAAATCACTCACAAGGCATTGGTCGGCCCGAGGCTATAGCAGAAGATACTTGCCCAAGATGCCACGCAGTGGGACTGAACCCAGAACCATGTGGTTGGCAGGCAAGCTACTTACCACACAGCCACTCGACGTTTGTAAGCCTTCAATAAATGTATAAAGTCCCTTATCTATGTGCATTTTCTATATCACTCTGTAGCAACGTACCAATTTAACTCGGTAACTGGACTGCAGATTTACAAATTTGAATGATGACATCATTTCAGTTCGGAATACTTGGATTCATAGATTCAGTTCGGAATACATCGATCACAGGGCATATTTGTTAACCTGGTGCATCTTTATCTACCGAGAACTAACGAAGTATTTCGGCTGGGTTGTTATTCCCTTATTAATCCCTTTTTGTTTTGATATATATATATATGTATGTATGTATAAAGAAAAAAAAATATTTACATATATACATATATATATACATATAACATATATATATATACACATACATGCATGTATGCGAGTGCGCGTGTGGTGGGTTTTCGTTTGTACATATCTATGTATATGTACCTGGGAGGACAATATCCTTATTTGGAACCTGCAATATCGATAGTCTCCCTATATATTTTTTTACTTATTTCA
The DNA here is from genome assembly GCF_006345805.1 of Octopus sinensis. Classification (NCBI taxonomy): domain Eukaryota; kingdom Metazoa; phylum Mollusca; class Cephalopoda; order Octopoda; family Octopodidae; genus Octopus; species Octopus sinensis. Next base: position 21,406,551 of record NC_042997.1, on the reverse strand, counting down.
TTCATTGAACACCAGCCACGATGAAGTACGACTTTGTAAGTTTTGATGAATGTATCGATCCTAGTACTTTTTTAAAGATGGTAGTTATTCAATTACTTTTGCTGAACCGCTAAGTTGCGAGAAGGTAAACATATCAACATGGGATGTCAAGCAGTGGGAAAACAAAGATAAGGGCAAAGACATACATAATCACATACATACATACATGCATACATACATACATACATACATACATACATACATACATACATACATACATACATACATACATACATACATACATATATACATACATACATACATACATATGGAATACATTCATAAACACCAACTCAAGGAATACTGGTGGAATATTCCCATCAAATCTTCTGTCAAATGTAAACATAAAAGACCGGATATTATTGTTTAGGGCAAAGGGGCAAATGTATGTACCATCATAGAGGTCAGCTGCCCTGCAGATATAAATATCTCTTTGAAAATGAAAGAAATACAGGATATCTATGAAACCTCCAGCTTCTACATCCAGTCTATGAATTCATATTCATACCGATAGTAATTTACAGCTGAATAAAAAACCTTTGGACCTCAAAATTTTCTGTATTCAATAAAACAGTGGTCCACAATGTATTTGTAGTGTCAGTAATCATACCAACATTTGGGCTGCTTGATTGGATGCTTGATGAGATCCGAGCTATTGATGTAAAAACCCGAAAAGTACTAACAAGCACATGTAATTACCACATAAACAGTGACATAGATAGCCGCTACTTAAAACGAAAACAAGGTGGCAGAGGCTGAACATCGATCCAAAATGCCTTTGACTGTTGCATCATATCGCTTCAGCAACATCGTCTAACCACCAATTGCCGAAGTGCTTCACTTGGCCAAGTTTGCATAGACGAGGCTAACATCATAAGACTTGGAAGGCAGCTCCTTGAGCAACACTCTGTCTGAGAATCTAGAATATATGAAATCCGTCGTTAGGATAATCCCAAGGGCAAAGAAATAAGAACCCACAATATGGTAGAAGCCATAACCACTTATAATAAGAAGAAATACTGGTGGAATGTACCAGTGAAGACCTCAATAAAATGTAAGCACAACAAATATACACGAGAGAAATATACATAAATCGCGGATATGACCTGACTTTATAGTGAGTCGATAACTGGTAAGTTATAATTGATATTTATTTCAGTAGCAATATTCGTAATCCCTGGTATACCTTGCTTGTATATAAGATATAATTTTATCCTTGATTTTTGGTTGTTTAGTCACTCTATCTATTAGCATAAAATGCACAGTGAGATGCATGTGTCTGCACATGCATTTCAGTGGCCGTGGCAATGAAATAAATGGCACCCCGGCTTGTCGTTAGTTAACAGGATACTGAAAAGGAATTCCAATGGTATTCTCTGTCCATTAACCGGTTAATAGAGTAAGCAGCGCAATATCAACTAAAGTGATATAAGCTATTCTGAATTTATATGTATCAATACTTCCTGTACAAGTCACACGATGTAATAATAATAATAATAATAATAATAATAATAATAATAATAATAATAATAATAATAATAATAATAATTGCGAATATATAACAACAAATCTTTCGATAAATTTATGTATGTGTACGTGTGTCTGTGTATGTGCGTATATTTATGCACATACACACATACACACAGATACACGCACGAACACACACACGAACATAAACACACAAATAGATAGGTTTTCTTCAAGGTATAGTTATCCGTAAGTGGATGTTCTTACCATGCTGATATCGGCTCAGAACGTTCAACTTGAGATAACATATTGTTGAAATTCACTTTCTTTCACCTCGAAACAGAGGCGCTGCAAAGATTTGCTGATAGGCGAGTCGTTATGCTTATCCGAGACAGGACTAAAGAAGAAGAGGACTAAAAAAACAAAAAAACAAAAATGCGGCAACGACGACATACAAGATCAACATGTTATGCACGACTGTGTCATTTTGTTGCACAAATACATGCAAACAGCACGCACCACACATAGATACACATGCACGTGCATACACACACACACACACACACACACATAATTCCCTGGGTATAGTTTCCGACTCGTCGCGCGTATTTCTAATGCAATTTTCAACGGTCAATACGACTACCACAACCGTCTCATTAAGAATAAAGTATTCATACTGAAAGCTGAACTGGGAAAGTGTATGCTGATAGGAACATGAAATTTGTGGACCATTGCAAACTGGACTGATTAAAATCTCGTGTGGTATTCAGAAGGGTGATAGATAGGTTGATAGAGTAGAAAATTAAAATTATCAATAAATCAACAATAAATCAGCTCAGGAATTTCGACATGTAATTCCCATTTCCCATCTCTCCCCTCCCTTCATGTTTTATTCATTCTTTTGGTAATTAACAAAAACAGTGTCTTTTCATTTTATCTTATTCAGCAGACAACGCCTACAAACACGTGTCGTGTTATCATTTCAAATGTCTTTATACAGCTTGTTTACCACTTTATCGACTAGCTAGCTATTTACCTATCAAGCTATTTATCTCATTCGTTCATAGTCTTTCTCTATCTTATTCATTCCTACCTCACAAAAATATATTCTGTCCTTCTCTAACACACACACAAATAGTCGCATGCGTATATGCGCATACATGCATATTGTGTGTGTTTTATGTAGATTTATGCATAAAGACAGTCAAATACCTGGAGGATAACTAACAGTATATATATATAACAGTAGTATATAGAAGCTTATTTCCGTAACGAAAGCTGTAGAAGTGACTTCGAAGTTTCACCTACACGTAATACGGGTTGCCAACAAATGTACACTCAGAGAAATATGAAAAATGTATTGCTTATGAGTCAGTGATGGCTGAGTAAAAATAGGTGAAACGTTATTCAGTTCGTTCAGCAAAGAGAATCCAATACTTAAACTAAGGGATCAGATGGAACAGTTAGGCTAAATGTATATTTATTAAAGTTTCGCATGTAACTTTTTTTTCATATTATTCAGGCCTTTATGTAGGCCTTGCTGGGAGTTACAGAAACTAGGTTGCTGCTGCATAGGATGTTGGTTTCTGGTGGAAAACGGAACACTGGAGTACACGCAAGTTGATAGATTATTGTTCAGAGATAACTCTTACGAACACAGCCCTTTGCATAAGATTTGAGTCGAATGGAATTCTCTATCAGGCTGTTTTCGTAGTAAATGCCGCCAACTGCTTTGCTATTGATGTGTAACGACAACGTTTTCCTCAAATTATAGGATGATGGCTGGCAGGTTATGGATGTTGCCCATGCTAAAATTGGATCATGTCTTAAGGTGTTTCGAAATTTAAAGATATAACCCTATAGAGGGAAAGAGGGGATAAACGTATTCTGTACAGTATAGGGTTGAATGAGAAAACTGTGGCAAATTTGGAGTATGTCTCTTCAAGACTACGGCTTACAGAACCAGCATGATTGAAAGAAAAGGTGTTCTGCAAATTTAGTAGGTGTTCTTTTAAAAAGTGACCAAGAAAATCGGCTTCCATTTCGGAAGGGGCAAATCTTGCAAGCTCTGTCATCTGCAGTGTTTCAACTCTTGAGGAAGTTGGATTAATACACAAAGTATGTCCAGTTTCTAGCATTAGGTATTTCCATTCGAGCATTTATAGATGCGGATGATATTCTTCAAGCGTTTTTGGTTTATACCTCATTATATTGGACGACGACGAAATGTTAGCGTCATAGTTACACCTACAGGTGAGGATATCGATGTCAGACAGATAATGATTTTTCAGTTTCGATGTCCTACATAATGGACAGTTACTTCGACAAACTCCTCACTCAGCTGGATTTGGTCATAATAAGTCTTACCCATATCTGGCAAAATCTTCTGCCATTTTAGTAACAGCTGACATTGTTATTGTTCATTGTTGTTGCGTTTTTTTAGCTTGTTATAACAGGTATTGAAATTTCAAGTAGTTATCCCTTGTGGTTCCGTTATGCTCTTAGTAATGATGTCACTGTTCAGAGCGTCAAGAACGTTATGTTAGTGATAACAGTGAAAGTGATGAGTTTTATTTTGCTGTTTCTGGAGCTTTTCAATTCTCTTACCACCTCTGTGCATTCCACTGCTAGCAAAGTAGGCGCTGTATTAATTTTTAACAATTTTAAATCACAATTTTCGAAGCAAACATTTCAGCAGCCAATATTTGAACATAATAAGAAAAAAATCGAGTCAACTTTTTCGACTGCCTGTCAGCCTAAGAGCATTGCAAATAAAAATGATATTACCATAGTCGGATGTATACTATCGATTTTCTCCAAAGTTTGCGGTGCGCGAATGATACATGACTTCTATGCAGATGGCCATTAATAACAATTATAATAAACAAACCAAATTGTAAAAAGAAGTTGATGAAAATATTGATGGATAACTGCGTTAGTAATACTTGGAAAATTTATTGATCATTACCACATATTAATTCATGTATTACAGTTCTTCATAATATTTTGTAATCTCATATCTTGTGTAAACAACTTGTCGGAGCACGGTTCTTATCAACTTCGTACGATTCCGCTCCCCACCACGACTACGTAAGAATATGAATAAAGCATGCAAACAAAAACAGTATAATTCATCCTGAAGTGAACAAAAATGGGGGACATACTTAAGTTTTGGAGCATAGAAGGTGTGAAAAATGGAGTGTGGTAAATTTAATCAAATAAACTGGTGCCGGATTAGAATGACATCAGTCTATACAAAGAATCGGTTGTTGATCTGTACATCTTGCAGTGAAACCGACGGAAAAGGCATAAATGGGCACGATAGGACTATACTTCCATTCTACATAACTACATTACATTTTACCCCGAAAAGGAAACGACGATAATTCACGTGAACTTTGGAAGCTAACTAATCCGGATCGAAATTTATTGCTAGTCTCCATAAATGCTAGCAAAGTTGCTAACTTTAAAAAAATTCAGGGCCAGATTTTACAACTATAATTCCACCTTTAATATCCATATACAACTATAAATCTTTCTTTAATATCGCTTAATGATAGCATCCTATATTCTTAGTTTTAGACTAGATTTAACCTTTTCTACATTTCTATTACCAATCCTACATTTCACATAAATAACTGTCACTTCGGCCAGTTTTTCATTGGCATTCTGAAAGACAAAAAGCAGTTTATTTTCTGGAAGACAGAAAACAATTCATTTTTGTTTTGTTTGTATTTTATAACTATCTGTATTATTTATTCATTATTCTCAGGTAGATGATATAATCCTACTCTGATTAGTTTTAATAGGTATTTATAGATAGTGAAAAATTGTAACACTGGCTGAGAGAGAAGGTCTCTTGACTGTAACATAGTATGAAGATATTCTCATTAATAGCCACGAAAAATAAATCCAACGAAGGAAAATAATGTGGTCACAGAATATAGGGCGATGAAAGAAGAAACAATTAACAACATTGTCTTTAGCTGTTCAGACTCAGTAAAAAAAATATTTACAGGTATGAACGACAAAGTTGAGGCTAGAAATTATACCAGCATTATGAATTAATAACAGAAAGCAGGTCGTATAGGCCTACACAAAGTAAGATCTTGGAAAGACGAAGATGTTAAATTTTGGAATATACATATTAATGACATTGAGATCAAAGCTATTCGAATAAATATTATCAAAGACCACCGGAAAAAAAGTAGTGTAATCTACTCAAAGCAGACGATTATATATCACTTACAGAAATGGAGAAATTATATAAATATAAAGATATGAAAGCAGAAAATCCGACTGTCGGGTCTGATAAGAGAAACAATTCTTAAAATAGAAGGTGCCCAGTGGCTGATAAAAAAAAAGCATGAATGCAAATACTAACAAACCCCAGGACTTGCAAATATGCAGAAAAGAACTGAATATAGCATTACTATAACATATACATTACACCGCACACGTTATATAAAGGAATCCCAATACGATAGAAACAGCAAAACCAAAATATATGATTGCAAAAGACCTGGGCACACGGAGGTGCACTAAGCAGCGCAATGAAATAGTAATAGTAACAAAAACAACGGCATTATTATTATTATTATATTATTATTATTATTATTATTATTATTATTATTATTATTATTATTATTATTATTGTTGTTGTTGTTGATGTTATTATTATTATTATTATTATTATTATTATTATTATTATTGTATTACTTTTTTTTCTTCTTTCAAATTTGCTTCCATTTCTTGCCGAGTGTCTTCCCGACTCCTAGGGCAAAGAAACTCATAGTATACATTGGTAGGCCATTAAACCAAACTCAGTAGTTCGTTCATTTTTTTTTTTTTTTTGTTAAATACATGAGCAGCAACAGTTCTCACATCGACAATGCTCTTCTCAATACGTGTGATGTACCAGTTAAGACAATCTTTTGCACTTCTTGCAGGGATGGTAAGCCAGGGATCATTCTCATATAATTTTCGGTTCCCTTCTTGATCATTCCTAGTGCTCCTACGATCACTGGTATTGTAACCGCCTTGAGATGCCACATTTTCTCAATTTCAATGAGTAGGTCTTTATATTTTCTTCTTCTTCTTCTTCTTCTTCTTCTTCTTCTTCTTCTTCTTCTTCTTCTTCTTCTTCTTCTTCTTCTTATTATTATTATTATTATTATTATTATCGTCATCATCATCATTATTAATGATAATTATAATTATTTATATTATTCATAATAAGGATGATTGCGGTGGTGGCGGTGAGGATCGTGGCTATGCTAATCGTTATAACATACGATATCTAAGCATATGTATGTACATATATATATGTGCATTGATGGCTTAATTTTCATTTGAGTAATATATTTAGTTTTAGAAATTTGATGAAGGCTATATAACCGAAAATTCGAGGTAAATCTCAAATTTTCCGTTTAAAAAATTTTAGATATGTATAAAACAGCAAACATCAAACATAGATACACACACATTCGTGTGTGTGTGTGTGTGTGTGTGTCTGTGTGTGTATATGTGCGTGACAGTGTGTGTATGTGCGTGTGTGTGTTTGTATGTATACACACTCTAGTTTCTCTGTGTATTATGCGTGTGGATATATTTAGCGAGAGATAGAGAGATAGAGAGAGAGAGAGAGAAAGAGAGGGAGAGAAAGAAAGAGAAAAAGAGAGAGAGACTCTTGTATGCGTGTGGATATATTTAGCGAGAGATAGAGATAGAGAGAGAGAGAGAAAGAGAGGGAGAGGAAGAAAGAGAAAAAGAGAGAGAGGGAAAGAGACTTTAGCTAAATAGATACAAAGATATATGAATAACGAGTCGGATGATTTCGTCCTATTTTCTTCGTCAACCTAGTATTCATAGAGAATGAAATTTATGGCATGAAACCTGAATCCGCAACTGAAAATAGCCAATTAATTTTACAATTATGGCTATTTACTAAATTTATTTTTCGATAATATTTATTTTATGAAAATAGATATTGATAAGCCTCACGAATATGATGCGAGTCTTGTATACATTAGTGTAGCATGGCCTATTACGCACCATTTAATAGATTCAGTTCTTGCATTAAATTACCTTCACTATTGAGAAAAGAGGCTATGAATTTTTAGAATATTATATAAGGATTATTTTATGCCACGATTCGAGAATATCAATTGGAAAGTAACCGGGTTCATATCTCAGTAAACCTAACTCTGTATTCAAGTTCTGTAACATTCTCACAACTTATGGTAATGTTCCTAAACACGTATTTGAAACTATATACACAATTTTGTAATTCAATGAGAATCTTGACTTTGGCCATGCCGAAAAAATTCGGTCAGTCCCGGTTTCTTCTTCGATATATCTGGCATATTAAATCCCCTTTTGATTGAGATTGTTTGTTTCACTTGGTATTTGTTTTTGTTAAGCTCAAAAATCCCTATTTACTCACACATGTTATAGAAAAGGGAATAGATTCGATATTTCCATTGAAATCGATGCATTTCGTATCCTTTTGAACGTGAATAATCTGTTTCTATCCATGTTCACAAAGTTCCCCACAAAAATTGTTAACCATCATCATCAACGTTTTAATATTAACTCTTCCCCGTTTGCATGAGTCCAACAGAATTCACGGAAATAGCTTTTTACTGCCAGGTGTCTTTCTGTCACCAACTGTTATCAGTTTCCAAGCAAGGAAATGTTTTCTTCTGGCCATACCTGCTTTCCACAAAAGTGTAGAAACGAACGATATCGCTTGTATGCAGGTACACAACACACAATCACACACACACACACGTGTTTGTACATACATATATTAATAATCATAAACGTGTCTGTATATATCGATTTCTTTATTGCCCACAATGGGCTAAACATAGAGGGGATAAAGAAGGACAGACAAAGGGATTAGGTTGATTACATCGACCCCAGTGCGTAACTGGTACTTAATTTATCGACCCCGAAAGGATGAAAGGCAAAGTTGACCTCGGCGGAATTTGAACTCCCAACGTAACGGCAGACGAAATACGGCTACGCATTTCGCCCGGCGTGCGAACGTTTCTGCTAGCTCGCCGTCTGTATATATGTATGTGCGTGTGTGTGTGTGTGTGTGTGTATGTGCGTGCGTATGTGTGTGTGTGTGCGTGTGTTTTTGAAGGTTGATCCTATACAGAGAGGTGTGGCGGGATACATTACCATACCAGGGAAGCTTTAGTATTTTTATCAGCTCAAGGAATAGTTCTTGCTGTCTGCCAGTGCATTTGCGGGCTTGATGTCTGGCACAGCCGTTCCTGCTATGCTCTGTGTACAGGATGCGTACCCAGAATATACTTGAAGGTGTCCACTTTATCAAGCCCCTTTCCCATTTTTGCAGTCTGATACTGGTTGTTGTGTTCTGGTGGTAACTACTAAACAGGAGCTTGCTCTTTCTGGACTGTTTTCTATTATGCATGCTGAACGCCTGCAGTTCTGCTTCACTGCTTCTAACGGCTTTGTACCATCAGCAAAGTGACTGATGGGAACGAGCCATCCTCCAGTGGAAACAGTGGGGGAAGTCGGAGTATTTCCTATATGATGTCCTGAAAGATATTGAACAACATTCGAGAAAGAATACATCCTTGTCGAACACCCACTGTTGTCGAAGATGTTTACAATCCCCCCACCCCCCACACACAACATGTGCGTGTATGAAACAACCTTCTTTCTATTCTATTTCCTTCTACTAAATTCACTGATAATGCTTTAGTCTGCTCGGAGTTTTAGCAGAAGGAACTCAAGTTATCTTTCAGTGGGATTGAACTTGAAATTACGTGATTGGAAAGAAAGATTTTCAAAATTACAGCCACGTCTGTGCCTAATGTTAATATTAAACAGAATTCCCAAACAATGACATTATTCAGTTTTTCTTTTGGAATATAGTAAATGAATTCTGCTATCAATTTTGCAAGGTGGTTAAAGATAATATTCTGTACGTCATTAAAATTGTTACCATAATCTTCTTTCGGTAGATTGAACACTGAAAAAGATGCAATTTTCCTTCAATTCTTCTCTTTCTTCACGATTTAAGCTTTACTTTAAACGCATTTATTTTCTCCATTAAACCAAGAATTGTTTGATCACGGCTATTTAGAGAAAATTTAATTCAGAAAAAATATCGGAAAGATAAGCTTACTGAAGCATCCTTTTGGAATCTGAAAATCTTGAAGCTAAAGCATGAATTTTTTTTCAGATAATTTTTTTCACTTCTCTTCGAAGTGACATAACTTGTTGCAGGAAGTTTTTTTCTGAGATAACCATCTGATCTATGAGAAATATAGTAAATGTCGATATTCAGATCCGACTGAAGAAGAAAAATCGCTGTTTCTGATATTAGATATGGAAACATAAATATTAGTAAGGTTTCAATATTTCCACAGAATTCTAGGACTATCTCTTGTACCTTCATATTAAACCCAATTTATATCGTAGTTCTATTTGAAATAAGTTCTCTTAATAAAAACGTGGGAAACATCAAAATGGGAATTAGTCACTCTTACTCTTCGACAAAAGTAAAAATTAAAAACAAATAGCTCACTAGAAGTGTTGGTTATGGATCGTGGGTAAATACGTTAAAATACTCATTCCAGCTTTAACCTCACTTTGTGAAAAGAAAAATTGATTTATTATTTTAAAACTATCACTTCCCGTTGCGCTTTTCGCCGAAATATCTCACATTTGTACTCATCTCAGTTGACTCATTTCGTTGCATTCTAAGTACTCTACTTGTTTTGGTGCAGAAATAATTCTTCCGTAATCCTAGGTATATCACTAAAGCAACAACAAGAATTATAACTCAGATTAGAGTACAGTGTGACATAGGAACATCAGCTCAAGACGTAAAATGGATCAACATAACGGCTACAGGTTTTACAATGTTCATATCAATTATATGTGGATTTTTGATTTAACAACTCGCCTGAAAACATAATAAAATGAATATACAATTCTGATTGTGTATTCATTTTATTATATTGTATAAATAGTATCTATTTCACAGACAATATGTCACTGTTGTTTAAACAAATCAGTCGTTATCATATTCTTTACTTTCTTCGGATAGGAACTTTATCCCTACAAAACATTTGTTTCTTCTCCAAATGTCTTATAATAAATTTATTGTGAGGCAACTATTCGTTACTTGATACTTCAAACTGTGATTTAATCATTTCATGCGTTGTCATATGCATCAAATCTAGTTCTAAAAATTGCTTTTATATTCACATTTTGGCATTATTTTGGAAGATAATTGCAGAGGCGGAAATTTACTGAAGCTTTCGAGGAGTTCATTTCTATGAATTCATTCAATGTCGATACATTTCAAAAATGTACGCACATCACACACACACACACACACATACACACACACACACACACACACACACACACACACACACACATACACACACACACACACACACACACACACACACACACACACACACACACACACACACACACAAACACATTTGTGTATACAAAGATGTACATGCATATATAATTATATGGCGTTAAATTTAGAAATTAAAAGAGCGATTTAGATCTTTGGCCCCCAGCATCAAGTGGGGTCGATTTAATCATCTATACTCGTCTACAAATAAATGGCTGTGCGTCATTGTAAACATTGTCTTTGGCATTTGTAGATTCTCAGCAAAAGAAATTTTGGGTTTCCTGTACAACCTGTGAGGAAACATACTGAATTTACCTTTTATCCACCCAACATCGATAGCATAAATATTGAGCTAAGAAACATACCTTATTCTAGAATAAGAAATTCTTATTTGACGTTATTTGATGTTATTTAATTTTTTGAGATCATTAGTGAGTACCGCATTAGTTTAAAAGTGTTTTTTTTTATGAAATCTACTTCATCCATTTAGTTTCGATATCAAATAACGCCGAAGTCGTGATCGTATTTCAGACTTCTGTGGTTAATGAAATAACTTTTGAAATAAAGAGACAATTTCAGTAGGCTATGCTCCTTTCTAGTGTACGAAATTGCTTTTGCACATTCGAATTAAGTTAATATATGATTTATGAAAAAATCTTCCGAAATTATAAGTGTAGCACTGGAGTTGTTCTTTTCTTCAAATATAAAATTTCAAAACAGAAGCTGAAATTCAAAAATCAAACCGAAAGTAGATAATAACGAATAAACGTAATGTTGGATTTCAGGTATGATGGTTAGTTGCAGAGAAGCTACGGATAGCATTATTTCAACATAAGATAAATTCCGTTGACTTTTATTGGGAGAAAATATCAAACGGTTTACTGAGCTTATTGAGAATGTGACAAAACTTTCGCATTCATTTATATGTATAATAAATATTAGTAAGACTGTGATATTAAACTATATCGTACTATATGAATGTTTGAAGTGCTTGTTGATTTGTTAATACCTCTGCATAAAAACTGAAATCATACAGAAGCGTACAATGATTGGATGCCACCAGTTAAGTTTAGTTTCTCGGTATTAGTATTTTACTTTTACTTACATCGAAAATTAATACATGTCGTAATTCATATTTCTTGTCCCTTGAATGTGCTCATTGTTGTAAGGAAATTTATGTTCTTAAGTTTGTAGCTTCAATCTTCGACATTCAAAGTTCAAATATCGCTGGAACACAATTTACCTTCCACGGGTTGACAATAAACACCATTAGTATACGGGAATAGAATTCAATACACTTCTGTACTTACAAACACAAGTTTTGTGATTAGCCATCAGAAATCAACATCAATATAATGCCCCATCTGCGGATTTAATTTTGATTTCAAAGAAACTCTCTAATATGGTACAAAATGTGCACCTAATATAAACTGGAAACAGTAAAGGTGACTACAACAATTTCGTATACGTATGCAGATTTGCGTGAAAGCAAAAGTCACGAAGAATACTTTCAATAAAATTCACAGCAATGAAATAAACAGTAGTTTAAAGTATATTTCTAAAGCAAAATATTATCAGTAGAAGCTGCTAATTTAAATCTATATCGTAGAAATGTAACTGTTAACAGAATCTCTATTGATTTAGTAAGATTTCCTTGGTGACGGCAGATTCTTTTGGCGAAATATTGATAGTGTTTAAAGAGGGAGGACATTAAACATGATCAATAATGAATTTTATTAAAGACAGCCAGAAGGCTATATCCCTTAAGGGTAATATATCCATAGCAATTGATCAGGTGTTCGTGTATACCACAATCAGAGGCCATTTGCATTTCTAAGTCATAAACTAATACAAACACAGGAGTACAGTTCAAGATTTTCTATTGCTGATGGAAAATTTTCCAAGGCATTGTTAAAACAAATAGCCTTTCAACAAATCGATGCCACATTGAAACTTTTCTTGTTTCAAAGAGTAATAGATTAGAAATGTATCTTTGAATAGTCTATTTTTAAAACATAGTCGCATCAGTTGCAATAAGGAACTTTTAACTTCCAAAGAAAACGAAAACGCTAAATAATATAATTTTCAATAAAACTGAACTGTATGTAGGAAAATAATATTAATACATTAATAATGGTGATGAAGTCTTTTTTTCAAAACATTTCATTTTTAAAAATCGAATACAAGCGGGCTATTAATTAATAAAATACACACAGGTAGATTTATTAGTATAATAGAACTTGTGTATGTAGCAAAAACAACAAACTCCTCCTCCTCCTCCTCCTCCTCCTCCTCCCACTACTACTACTACTACTACTACTACTACTACTACTACTACTACTACTACTACTACTACTACTACTATATTTAAAAAATCCTGCCGATTGTTCCTTATCACTTAGATGGGAGTAATTAGGGTTGCAAATCAGCTGTTATTTTACCCTTAATGCTATTCACATATTTCTTTGTCAGATTTACTATTATTAGTGAAAATTCATTTAGTTTTCATCCATACGAATCAGCCTTTTCAAACCATTTCAAAACAACTTCACCCTGCGTACATTGTACATTACTAAAAAAAAATCATTAGAAACCTGAAGATATTTTCACTTTCATATTTTAAATCAAAGTTAAACAATATACGCACTACCCCACACACTCACCATCAAATTTTCATATTCATCAACTCTGAATTTTGAACATACCTTTGCACGTTATAACACATCTAAACTTAGTAAACATAATAAAACCACAAACTAACAGTACACCAAAGCGTGCAACTTCTATGATCGTAAAAACTGCTCTGGAAAGTCTGACTACCATGTTCATAGCATTGTGAAACAATGCGTAGCTACCACCAAAAATCATTCAAACATTACATCAGTATGACTCCAAACATGTTTAAATCAAGGTTCTACCTAGTTCATGCATACTTTTGGCCATTATTACAGAGAAAAAATATTCAATGGTTTCATACATTTGGTTGTTAGACGATTAACCAGCATATATCTTGTTACGTGTAGTACATTCTTGAGAGTCGAAGAAAATGAGGGGAATAATCCTATAAACTTTGAACCAAGAGGAACTATTATATTCTTTTTGCCAAAGCCCCAGTAACTATATGCGGTTCAGAAAAAAAATCAAACTCTAGAAGTTCAAGTCAAATAAATTACCAGTAACGTTATTGGTAAAATGAATCATAAAACACGAGGCATTATCAATTAGCTGTATATACAGGAATATAGTATGTGTAATACGTTGGCCAGCCTACATAGGCCTTATATTAACGTCTCAATGATCACAGACATGTGCTGAAATGTTTTACACAATTTTCAGGAAACGTAAGGAAGGATTTGTGTGCTGTAGGACACAGATAATTATCTAGAATTGAACGAAGTTAATTGAACAAACATTATTACCAGTTATATTATTGGTAAAATGAATTATAAAACACGAATGGGAGAATTCAGGTATTAGGAGGTCACTTTGTAGTTAAAAATATATTGAGCTGGGCTGAAAGTGACATTAGTTGGCTACTAAGCGCATTACGTCGGCGTGATTCGCCTTTTTGGAGGCAGATACCTTCATAGTCATTTGGAACTAAGACAGGGCATTTATTCTTTTATATAGAAAACTGTACACACAAATATGGGCAGAGATAGACACACAAAGAGATACATATAAAATATACACACTTACACACACTCTCACATATACATGCACTTTATATATGTATACATATATAGCTGTGTGTGTATGTCTGTTTATGTATATATACATATAAATATACATATATATATATGTATATATGTATATATATAATATATATATATATATATATATATATATATTATATATATATATATATATATATATACTTTATTTAAAGCATATTACTCTACCACTGGTATTTGAGTACTCTTTTTTCCACCTTGTTTCACATTTATGTGTTTATTCCGGTATATATATATATATATATATATATATATATATTATATATATATATATATGCTTATTACTTATATATTTTTTATTCATTTTTGTACTTTTTTTGATCTAGTTATATGTTTTATAATATATTTTAGTTTTTCTTTATGATTTGGTTTATGTCTATCATTGCTTGAATTGCATGATAGTGCCTTATCTCTAATTTATCTATATTATATATTTATATTGTGAAGTGTGATTTAATACTAAATTGAATTTTTCCCTGTAAGTTTAGAATTATACTCCTTAATATTATTATTATTATATATGTGTATATATATATATATATATATATATATATATATATATATATATATATATATATTATATATATACATATATATGTATATATATACATATATGTATGTATGTATGTATGTATGTATGTATGTATGTATGTATGTATATATGTATGTATGTATACGAGGATGTAGAGCAAGAAAGAGAAGATATATGTCTTGTATATATTTATTGATAAGAGAAATGAGATTACGAAGATGAAGCTTGCAACTATGTCACCAGTATATCTCAAACAATGAAACGAAGATTACCATGAGAAATTCTTTCTAAATATTGGTTTCCTGAACATTGATGATATCATGAAAATACTTTCGCCTTCAGCATCAACTTTTCCTTCTAAGATATTTATATATCTGTCTCTGTATATGAATTTTATTTCAGATTGAATCTATTTCACGAAAAGTACTTGCTTTCATTCATAATCAGTGACATTGCACCAAATTTCTCTACTATACTTAACGGTACGTTGTTGTTTTGTAAAATAGTCCAAATAACCAAAAATAGATTATATGGGATTTATATTAATTATATTGATTTATCGAGTTAAAATGTCACAGAGTGCCGAACTGAAATTTTAAAAAGAAAACATGAAAATATGAATGATTATTACTTTGGGTTGAAATATTCATTTTTAGGTTTTTATATTAGTGAACAACATGTGAATTTCTAACTGTTATCATTTCAAAATCGAGTTAGGAATCATTCTTTTTCATAAGGAGGATGGCGTCAGAGTTGAACATAACAGTTCATATGGCATAGCAATCTTTCAGTATATAAGCAATACTGTGGTTTGATATGGTTTCAGATATATTCTTAAAATGATATTTTTCAAAGCATCTGCCTTTCCATTCATCTATATGTCCAATTGCGTAACTATCTGCCTATCCTGTTGTGTTTATATACACACACGCATATAGAAGGATAACAATATATATAATCTATGTAGTGGATATATAAACAGGTCAAATTTCGATTACTTCTCCTTAGTTTAAAAAACGTGATGAATAGCCTCAAATGGTGTAGAGTTGTCTACACCAACAGGACCAATCTAAAATAATGCCAATTTATATATATATATATATATACATACACTAACACACAGACATACGCACACACACACGCACATACATACATATATATATATATATATATATATATATATATACATATATATACACACACATACATACATACATACATACATACATACATACATACATACATACATATATATGTATATATATATATATATATATGTTAAATTTCTAAATATCTCAGAGAGATATAAGCAGTGGTGGAACGATAGAGCAGTTGTATACTGTCAACTTAACGTGACAGTCCCATAAACGGAATCACACCACCGCTATTTAGCCCTAGGAAGCATCAACGCTTCCCGTTGGCTTTGACACATTTCCTGTGTCCTTATATTTACAAAGAGGAGACAAGCATCCTCAACAGCTAGGCCTGCTCCCAGAGACATGTTTCTGAGTCTTGCTCGTCATCAGTCTGGAGTAGCAACGGCCTGCTAGCTGAAGGTACTTGTCTAGGCTTTGTAAACATATATATCTTCAGTGAAGTATATTCACTTCAGACTCTGCTTTTTCTCATTTCTCTCTACTATGGCGCTCTTAACCACTACGCCATATGCCCGTGGGCCGATGGCGTAGTGGTTAAGAGCGCAGGCTACTATCCCCCAAGATTCCGAGTTCAATTCCAGACAGTGACCTGAATAATAATAATAATAATAATAATAATAATAATAATAATAATAATAATAATAATAATGATAATAATAATAATAATAACAACAACAATATAGAAAAACACCGTAGGAATGAGAACCCAGGTTCGAAATTTCCTGATGAAGGCTGGAGGGTATATCAGCCGAAACATTGTGTTAACAACAAAAAAGGTGAGGACAAATACTCGACAAATGCAAATAATATAAATAATGTCAAATATAGGCGCAGGAGTCGCTGTGTGGTAAGTAGCTGGCAGAAACGCTAGCACACCGAGCTAAAATTTGTCTGCCGCTACGTTCTGAGTTCAAATTCCACCGAGGTCGTCTTTGCCTTTCATCGATAAATTAAGTAGCAGTTATGCACTGGGGTCGATGTAATCGACTTAATCCCTTTGTCTGTCCCCTCTATGTTTAGCCACTTGTAGGCAATAAATTAAAAAAAAAATTAAAATATAAGATAAAATGTAGCTTGCTTACCGACCACATGGTTCCGGCTTCCGTCCCACTGCGTGGCACCTTGGGCAAGTGTCTTCTACTATAGCCTCGGGCCGACCAAAGCCTTGTGAGTGGATTTGGTCGACGGAAACTGAAAGAAGCCCGTTGTATATATGAGTATATATATATATATATATGCTTGTATGTCTGTATGTGTCCCCCCAACATCGCTTGACAACCGATAGAATAAGTACTAGGCTTACATAGAATAAGTCCCAGGGTCGATTTATTCGACTCAAGGCGGTGCTCCAGCATGGTCGCAGTCAAATGACTGAACAAATAATAGAATATACTTATATTTGAGAAGTGAATTTATTTCATTCTGGCCCAAATTTATAAATTGTAAGCCAACTTCTTTCGACTAGCTCATTTAGAAATCAAACGTTGATGCGCGTACTTATCCGATAAGGAAAAAGAAAACAGTGAAATCGCTGTATACAATGATTATCGAATAAGTAGAGCACATTGCATAACAATAGGAAGGAGAATATCAAATATTATGAGAATACAATGGAATATATATTTAGTGGCATGAACTTACATAACGTCCTTTTACCAATGAAACCAATAGTTATCCTTAAATGAAAAAGGTTACAAATCACTGTTATATGGGTGATACTGGCATATGGAATACATCAAGCCAGGGAGAAAATGAAATAAATTGCTTTAGTAAGATAATAGAGTGTAAAATATTTGGAAAGTTGCATAATTCACCTGGTTATATGAACAGTATGTTCAATAATGATATCAGTTGATATCAGATGACTTTAGAAACAGGAATTTTGAATATCAGTAACACAACGTGGTACTAATACTCGTGACGGAATATACATCCATCCATGTATCCATACATACATACATACATACATACATACATTATACTCTAAGCGACAAGTTGCGTATTTGGCGTGGGAGACTATTTATCGAAAATATGCTGACTACTATCTCCAACTTTGGAGCCACAACTATCAACGTTTTTAAATAACTGGTTAACCTTCAGATGAATTAACTGAGGGAACCTTTTATTCACGATCGTAGTGATTTTCGACTGAAACTTGAATTTAGCATGCAGAGAGTCACAACAAACAAAATGGCCGGGCACAGCGTCAATAACAACACAATCGAGGAACAGAACAAAAAACAATAGCTCAACAGGTAAACCAATTCCTTCTAGCTGTAGTTATAACAAAAACCGTAACTACAAAACTCATTTCTCTAGGAGTTATGAATTGAATAATGATCTATTTATCTGCTACGAAAAACCGAGACAAAACCCCGCTGTTGGCTATATGAATCGACTGAAATTATATTGGGACGATCTGCATTCAGAATTAAATCATTTTACTGCGAAGCAACCATGCCAACAAGCAACATTTGTAGAACATAGAAAGAAGGTTAGTAACGTAACTTTATTAAAAGAGAGAAAATTAACCTTCTTCCCAATTCTATAAGCAAAATGGAAAACGTGAATGACATAAGACTACCACGTGTTTTCGCAGCTAGCGACATTGCAACAGACTCCATAGTGCCTGCCAGCCAAACTACATTACTGGCTCACGTAATTGACCACTGTCCCCCTACTACGACTATGGTAAATAGTAGGCAGGACCGCAACGATTATTGTAGTAGTAGTGGTAGTCAGGATTATATGCGTTACGGAAATTTTCTGAGAAAAAAATAACTTTGTTTTTGAAGCTCTCTTTCGAGGAGAGAGAATTCTCTACCAAAGTAAGTAAATAAAAACATCAGATACCGTATTAAAAGTTGTTAACGAAATTGGTGATGAGTATTTGGAATAGTGTCATGAACCCACATACTGGCAGATTAACGCCTGTCTATATGCGCTGGCTACTACTGTAAAATAGTACATGAATGATATTCACAAAGTAAACAAAATCGAAATAGCAAAGAAAGTACCATCATGGGTTTTGAAGACAAAGAAAAAGATAACTGGTTTACGGAAAGCCATCAGTCATGTAATGATGCTTATTGCTTACAAACAAGCAAATCACCATACGTCCCACAAACAGAAAGAAAAGAAGGAGACAGCAAAAAGAGGGTACTCACTTGCAAATTGATTACCCTCAAGCAGGAGCTAAAAGCTGTCAGTGAAAAACTCCGACATCAGAAGAGAATAACCGAGAGATGAACAATAAACAAAAACTTTAACCATAATCAGGTAGCAGTATACAGAGACATGAGAGGCGGAGCAGTAAATATCATGGAAGCGCCTTCACAAAAAGATATAGACACCTTCTGAAGGAAAATCTGGAGAGGAATTTAACCAAGATGCTCTGTGGCTGGAAGAAATCCGAAAAAGTTATTGCTCCTGGATTACATTCAAGACATACAACATTGATGATGAAACACTTGCAATTGTGATCCAGAAACTCCAGGATGGAAAAGTTCCTGGTAGAGACTTGATCGTTGGCTATGGATACAAGAAGCTAACATTCTACCGACTATATCTTATCAATCTGTACCAGCAAGATTTCATTGGGAACAGTAGCATACCACACTGTTGGCTCTGGCAGAGACAAAATTGATCCCTAACTGCGGAACCACCCACGTGGCAACAAACTACCGGCCAATTTCATACCAGAACTTAATGTTTAAGATATATGCAGCACGTTTAAAGCTCTTCCTCCAGGTCTATTGTGAAACCAATAACATTATCACTGCAGAGCAAGCAGCTGGGGAAAAGGGAGTCTGGGGATGTGCCGAGCAATTGTTAATAAACAAAACTGTGATGTCAGAGGTGCGAGAGCATAGAAGAAACCTAGTTTCAATGTGGATAGACTATAAGAAAGCCTTTGCTAGAAGCCCTTCAACTTCATAAAGTTACAGTGAAAGCCATAGCTGACCTGACTTCATCGTGGGCACCATCTTGAAATTAAAGAGAAAGTGACTGTATTATCACCGATAGAATACCATATCACAAAGATATATTCCAAGGAGACAGCCTCTATCTGTGATGTTTATACTTTCTGTAAACCCCTTGTCATTCATGTTAAGGAAGTCTGAAGGATATCTCACTGTTTCAAGGAAACAGAAATACCAAAATTACACAGTTTCTTTGTGGATGACTTAAAACTTTATGCAAAAAATATGTATGACATGAAAAAGGACCTTTACCTAGTTACTACATTCTCTTAGGATGTAGGGTTGGATATTGGTCAGGATAAACGTTGTTATATGATTGTGAAAAGGGGAAAACTATAATCCGTACTAGTAACATCTCCGTCAATGATGTTACAGTTTCCCTTGTATCTGACGAAGGATGTTACAGGTATTTCGGGGTGGATGAAAATATATCTTACAATGGCACCTGAAATAAAACAAGTGTCACTAAAGAATATTAGAGCCGAATAAAGAGAATTTCGACCTCAGAATTCTCTGCATTTGATAGAGATAAAACCTTTCTGACACTGATGGAGGATTCAGACTGAAAGTCAAAAACAGGACTTACTCAACGTCATCTAAATGAAATATACATTCAGCTATGTCGATCTTCAAAGAAGACGTAATCTCGTAGGGCACCGAGTGCTCGTGCAGTCATACCTCGTGATACTTTACGTTGGTTTATAAATAGACTATTCAAAGAGAGAGAGAGAGAGAGAGAGAGAGAGAGAGAGAGAGAGAGAGAGAGAGAGAGAGACGTTGAAATAAAATAGAATTTTGGGCTCTAAAGTATTTAATTTAATACTTGAATGTGATTCAATAAATGAATCTTCTCCTAAAGTTTTCGTGTCCATTCAAATAACGTTCTGCTGGTTTTATCCATTTCAAAACTTAAAATTTGAACTGTTAGATACGAAAGAAATCAATATTTCAATTCAAAGTTAAATAATTTGCCAATTGTGCTACAATCGATAGTTTTCGAAATAGTTGACACAAAACAGTCGCAATGTCAGCAAATTCTGTAGAAATAAAACGGAGTAAATTTATTTGCCAGATATATAATATAAACGAAATATATGAATTTCTTTATACGGAATCTAAACACTAAGTTTGTGATAAGATGAATGCTAGTCACGAAAGCATATGCACATCCATATATATATATAATAAATATTAGGGAATAAATCCAAACTTACAGGGAAAAATCAGATTTAGGATTGAATCCAATTTTATAGTAAAATATTATATTATATTAGATTAGAGATAAAACCACTATTAGGCAAATCAAACAATGAAAAACTTAAGCCAATACATAAAATTAATTAATTTATATTATTTTAAATATATATCAAAAGTATTAAAAGTTTAATAAAAGATAATGATACTTTTGATATATATTTAAAATAATATAAATTAATTAATTTTATGTATTGGCATAAGTTTTTCATTGTTTGATGGTTTTATCTCTAATTTAATATATTATATATATATATATATATATATATATATATATATATATATTATATATATATATATATATCATTATCGCCGAAACGCACATGGTGCAAAAATAACTGAATCAATTTATCTCCTGCAAGAAAGAAAAAAGAAGCATCTCTCCTGAAAAAAAAAAAATCCCGTAAACCAAAAAAAATAATCCAGACCACATTGTTGGATTAAGTATCAATTTCATCTATTACATATTTTATTTATTATTCTATTTTATCTTTCACTTAGGCCCACATCTTAGTTAAAGTTGCGATCGTCATTTTGTTTGTTTACATTTTCAATATCTGTTCTCGATATAATAATTTTCCAGATACTCTATCTTCTAATTAGCCTTAAGATTAAATTAGATAACGTTTAATATTGATACCGTCAAATTAGCCTTAGGATTAAATTAAATAACGTTTAATATTGTTTAATATTGTTAATAATTATTGTTAATTAGCCTTAAGATTAAATTAAATAACGTTTAATATTGTTTTAATATTGTTAATAATTTTTCAGATACTCTATCTTCTAATTAGCCTTAAGATTAAATTAAATAACGTTTAATATTAAAAACGTCTAATTAGCCTTAGGATTAAATTAAATAACGTTTAATATTGTTAATAATTATTGTTAATTAGCCTTAGGATTAAATTAAATAACGTTTAACATTGTTTAATATTGTTAATAATTACTGTTAATTAGCCTTAAGATTAAATTAAATAACGTTTAATATTGTTTTAATATTGTTAATAATTCTTCAGATACTCTATCTTCTAATTAGCCTTAAGATTAAATTAAATAACGTTTAATATTACCCACACTCTAATATAATATTAACATTGCTAATATATTTTCAGATACTTTATCTCCTGATTAGCCTTCAGATTAAATAACGTTTTTATCCACACTCTAATATAATATTAATATTGCTAATATATTTTCAGATACTCTATCTTCTAATTAGCCTTAAGATTAAATTAAATAACGGTTAATATTGCTTAATATTGTATATATAATTTTTCAGATACTCTGTCTTCTAATTAGCCTTAAGATTAAATTAAATAACGTTTAATATTACCCACACTCTAATATAATATTAATATTGCTAATATATTTTCAGATACTCTATCTCCAAATTAGCCTTAAGATTAAATAACGTTTTTTTTTTTTTTTTTTTTTTTACCCGCACTCTAATATAATATTAATATTGCTAATATATTTTCAGATACTCTATCTCCTAATTAGCCTTAAGATTAAACAACGTTTTTATCCACACTCTAATATAATATTAATATTGCTAATACATTTTCAGATACTCTATCCCCTAATTAGCCTTAAGATTAAATAACGTTTTTACCCAAATAACGTTTTTACACAAACTTTAATATTGTTAATATTTCTTTTTCAAGTACTCTATCTTCTAATTAGCCTTAATATCTTCCTGTCTTCTCTCGAACATAATTAGATAGATAAACGGATAGACGGATTATCCAGCATGTCCAGAGCATGGAGACGTGACGAGCTGGATTTATTCGTACGAGCATGGGAGTGCGCCGGCGGAGATAGCCCTAGGGAGGTGATTGCGGCTGCGCTGAAGAGCAGAGGCTACAAGAGGACAGCGGCTCAGATGGAGCGAAAGAGACAGGAATTCGTGCGCTCATATGCGCTTGTACGGTCGCACATTGGCGCACTTGATGCCATCTTTGAGAACGAGCGGAGCAAAGATGGCAAGAATGGAGACGATGAAAGAAGTCACCCCCACCTGGTGGACGCCCGGGAGGAGGTTTTGAATGAGAAACCTGCCCGGGAAGTGAACCCAGGTGCAAGTTCTCCAACCGGCAGCAAGGGCCATGGAGACAGAGAACCCGGTGAAGAGGTAGAGGGAGGAAGAACTAAAAGAAGGACTGGAAGAGCTAAAGGAAAAGAAAAAGCTCAAGCAGGACCAAAGTGTGAAACAACCAGAAATAGAAGTGGAACCGCAAAGGATGGAACCAAACAGCGCACACGGGTGTGTATGTTCTACCTGAGAGGTTCCTGCTGGCATGGAAAGGAAGGTGCAGGCTGCCGCTTTGCACATCGGGGACCCTGCCACAGAGACACGAGGCAGATGGACAAACCATCAACACAAAGAAAAGGGATGGACCACGCACCACCTGCCCCAAAGCGGAGGTACGCAGATGTTGTGCGCGCCACAAACAGCCAACATGATGTTGTCGAAAGAGCAGCTGCTGAGCAACAATCTTTTTTGTGCATGGCACAAAAGATTGTACAGCAGCTGACCTGGCTTCATCAAACCCAAGCCCGCAGGTGGGACTACCCACTATATACCAGACCACCACAGCAAACAGACACAGGATGGACACCGCCGGCAACAACGTACACCTCACCTCGATACTCCTACTGAACATCAGAGGACTGCAAACACTCAGTAACAGGACAAAGATCCCGTTCCTGAGAGACTTTGTTGCATGCAATCAAGCCTTATGCATAGCACTTACAGAAACGCACCTGAAACCGGACATAGCAGATGCGGAGTTACACATACCACAGTATGCTGTACTACGGACCGACAGGAAAGAAAGGAGTCATGGAGGTGTTGCTATGTACATCCGTGAGGACCTCACACCCCAGGTCCTCTTGTCATACTCAAACTCGGTGTGTGACACACTAATTGTACATATTAGGCAACTTGATGTAGTTGTGTGTGCTACATATCGCCCTCCAGATGCCCCAAGCCATGTGGGCAAGTTTGAAGACTGCCTTATAAAAATAGAAGAAATTCTAACCACATTAGAACAACACATAGGTGTGCTTCTTATGGGAGACTTCAATCTGCCCAATGTCAGATGGCCCGAGGGCCTTTCTCTCCCAGGAATGACAAGATGTGAACGAGGACAGGCGAGGTCCCTCCTGAACCTCATCAACACCCTGTACATGGAGCAGGTAATACTCCAACCAACCAGGGCAGGTAACACACTGGATCTCTGCTTCACAAATGACATGGATCTCATCCATAATGTGAAAGTGACACCGACACTACTCTCGGATCACAACATGATAGAGCTGACCATGTACGGGCCAAAAGAGAGCACGGACATGCAGCCTACAAGAAACCCTCAAAATCTTTCCAGCTTGAACTACCATAAGGCAAACTGGAAACAAATTGAGAAAGAGATCCTCAAACAAAACTGGCCTAAATGTCTCTCCTCGCC
Source organism: Octopus sinensis (assembly GCF_006345805.1). Classification (NCBI taxonomy): domain Eukaryota; kingdom Metazoa; phylum Mollusca; class Cephalopoda; order Octopoda; family Octopodidae; genus Octopus; species Octopus sinensis. Next base: position 21,381,494 of record NC_042997.1, on the reverse strand, counting down.
AGACATCGACGTGAAACTTCAACAATTCATGTCTGTAATGCAAGCCATATGCTACAAATGTGTCCCAGAGAGA
>NC_042997.1:21298921-21376421 GCF_006345805.1 Octopus sinensis | reverse complement strand
TTATATGTTATATGTTAGTAAAACGCTGTTCTTTCAGAAAAGCTCTATTACAAGATTTCTTGACTAGATTTAGTACTGTACCAAGAAAAACCATTTTACCGACGCAGACCACCGCTGCTTTTATTAGGATGGTGTTCTTTACCTTCTTAGAATAATGATATTGGGTTTTCCACTTGATTCTTTCAAAAGTTTCATACTTTGTTTAGAGAAATGCATGTCGAGACGTTTATACATTTTCGTGGGTGTAAAGCAAATGATAAACGAACCGGAGCACATAATGCATTCACTGTAAATTCTTCCTTCAGTGGTGTTTTTACTTTGGACATGAATATTAATTTCAAATTTTGCTATAAGGCCAGCAACTTCGTGAGGGGGAGAAATTCGATTACATCAACCCTAATGCCCAACTGGTGCTCAACTGGCACATCCAAAAGAATGAAAGACAAAGTCAATCTCGACGGAATTTGAACTCAGAACGTAAGGACGGACGAAATGCCACTCACCAATTTTCCCGGCGTGCCAATAATTCTGCAAGCTCACAGCCTTACTTTGCATATAAATATTGATTTCTCAATTAGTATACCTACTATTATTCTTATATTTCCGAAGAAAATACATTTCATTTCTATGGGCCTTTGAAATTCTGTTTTAATTTTGAGTGCTTTACTGTAGTTAAGATAAAAAAACTTTAAAAAAAAGTTAACACTAGAATGCAAAACAATCGGAAATCCAGAGATGTATGAGGGGTTTTCACTTAACAAAGAAAGATCAAGTAATCTTGGAATACTACGATTGTCTAATTCGAAGAATAAATTGCATAACAATAGAAAAAAAAAATTTGCTTTATAACGTATACTTTACAATATACTTAGAAGTATAAGATTGCGTGAATCTATCTTATCAAAGAAACTAATAGTAAAGCAGTGAGAAAAGTGTTACGAAGCATCTTCAGAGATGAATGAGCGATATGAAATAAACCTAGTAGGAATAAACTGAAATACATCAGAGAAGAGTGTTGTAGTTCGCTTGAAGCATTGTTGTACAGAAGGAGAATAATATATGAAATGAGAAATAAAGAAAGCATCTAGCAATGTAGAAATTAAAAAAAAACTTTCCATTTCGGGCACGTGGGCCTATCCTCAGAAGTAATACAGTTAGAAATATGTATGCTCTTTTACACTTTACTATTTTACTCTTTTACTCGTTTCAGTCATTTGACTGCGGCCATGCTGGAGCACCGTCTTTAGTCGAGCAAATCGACCCCAGGACTTATTCTTTGTAAGCCTAGTACTTATTCTATCGGTCACTTTTGTCGAACTGCTAAGTTACAGGGACGTAAACACACCACTATCGGTTGTCAAGCGATGTTGGGGGACAAACACACACAAACACATATATATATACACATATATACAACGGGCTTCTTTCAGTTTTCGTCTACCAAATCCACTCACAAGGCTTTGGTCGACCCGAAGCTATAGTAGAAGACACTTGCCCAAGGTGCCATGCAATGGGACTGAACCCGGAACCATGTAGTTGGTAAGCAAGCTAATTACCACACAGCCACTCCTCTATGTTTACATAGATACTACCATTTTGGATAGCTTGATGGGCAGTAACTCCGTTTTAGTCAGGTGCTTGTGCTAGTAGCTGCAGTTCATCAAATGTTGGTGTTTTTAGTGCCGTAACGGTCACATTGGAGACGTTGATGCTGGAGAAGAGAGTGCTGAGGACGGTGGCGGAGGACCGTCTGTAGGTTGGCAGCAGTGATGACGAAGACGATTGTTGAAGTTTGTGAATGTCGTGGTAGTAGTAGTAGTAGTAGTAGTCCGTGTTGTCTACATAGGCGTGGTTGGCGATGGTGGTAGGTGTCGTGGTAGTAGTGGCTGATGGTGTTGGTGGCTGGTGGCTACCAACTGCAAACATTCTTTGGTGGTGGAGGCGGCTAATAAGGTATTTGTAAATAACAGAACTAATCACTGTCGTAGTGATGAGGATGTTTGTCGGAGTTGCAGCAATGTAGGGAGTCCTTAATGATTTCTCTACGGCGCCAACAACATTTAGAGTGCTGAAGATAGACCTTGCGCCTGAAATATAAATGTTTTCTCAAACGTTCTGCATTGTTAGCTTTCTTTATTTTTCATTTCATGAAATACATCACTTTTAGTAAGAAAATTCATGAAGAACATTGCTGAACAATCCATCAGGATTGAAATCGATAGTACAATCTGCTAAACGTTTTCACGGTAAACATGAGTATGCATTGTGTTGGCGCAAAGTTTGCCCCTAGCCCGAGACACTTGATCACAAGCAGAAGCGTCATAGCACATGTCTGGAGACTGTGAGAAAACTAACACTGCCCACCATTATTTTCTGGCATTGTTGTCCATTTATTTCTTGCATTTATGATCCTTGACTCCCTCCTTCCCCCATCTTTCTCACACACACTATCACACGCACTCATATCCTTAAAAATCATATTAAACATATATATGGGGCCTTACAAAACCTGCAACTTATTTAACGTTTGACAGTGCGGACATAGCGTTCATATACTGAAGGATTGCTGTACTACATTCACATCTATATTACTCTATTTTTATGATATTTAATATGCTTCTCATAAAAAAAAGATTGATTCAGAATTTGATTTGATTTTTAAATGTCATCAGTTCGAAATTCACATTTTATTTTATAATAAAACGACATTAGCTGAACATTTCACCCCAAAGTAATTATTTACTATATTTTCATATTTGTATCTTTCCTTCAGTATATTTCAGGCACTGTATGATATTTTAACTCGATAAATCAATACAATTAATATCAATCCAAAATAATCAATCTTTGGTTATCTGGATAACGTTACTAAACAACAATGCACCAAACCTTATGGAAGAAAAATTTGGTGCAATGTCAATGGTTATAAATGAAAATAAGTACGTTTGATGAAATAGATTCTACCTGAAATAAAATACCGATACATAGATTTATAAATATCTTATACAGAAAAATTGATGCTGAGGGTGAAATTGTTTTCATGATTTCATCAATGTTCAGGAAACCATTATTTATAAAAGAATTTCTTGCGGCAAGCTTTGTTTCATTGTTTGAAATATTCTGGTGACATTACAGCTACTGGCATCAGTTTGTTATTCTCCTCTTGTTATCAATAAATACAATCGAGACATCTATTTTTACCACCCTCCTTACCCTCCTTCCATACTCATTTATATATGCGTGTGTATATGTGTTTGAATAAGTGGGTGTTTCCATTTGTGTGTACCTGTATCTGTGTGTGCATGCGAGTGTCTCCTTTACATTGTCTGTTGTAAACTTATATTTCTATCCGAATATTATTGTCTTAAACTATATACAGTAATTTTTTATTCTGATAAGTACAGTAATCAAGTTTCGTATTTTTCAAAAAATAATAATGTGATTGACGTATTAGCATAACAAAAAATATATACAAGGTTACCTAAATCTTCACCTCTATCTCACTTTCATGTGCTTTTTCATTCCTTCACCCCTCAGTCACACAAACATATTTCCCCTTATGTTCTCTCCCGCTATCAATTCATCTTTGTCTAAATGTCATTTAACTTCAAATGTCTATCATTTGCTCTGTCTCTCTCCCCCCATCTGTCTCTATATATATCACACAAACACACACATGTATATACATGTATATAGTATATATATATATATATATATATATATATGTCTATATATTTATCAGCATGAATATATATTTATACATACATATGTATATGTATGTATACCTACATACACACACATACACGCACTCGCAGACAGATACAACTACATATAGACAACACACATATGTATATATACATATGTATATATCAGATACACGCTTTCCGACAAATATCTAGTGTTCATCTTTATGTTCTTGCAATTACTCTCCCATTACACACGAATACACTAATTGCATACGCAAAATATATAGTGTACGCACACGCGCATGCAGGCATGTATATATATATTGAGATATTTTTGCGTGTATGTGCGTGTGTAAATGCGATTGTCTCTCATGTTGACTATACATATATTGTATTAATATACATACGTGTGCAATAAGCGTATTCGTGTATAAAGAATCAGAGTGAAAACATTAAGATAAGCTTTAGATATCTGTACGCGGCATAGCGTCTCACACCACCGACCATTTCAAGTCATAGCGTTATCACTATAAGTTAGATATATGTTCGTTCAAAGAGTAACCAATGGTTTCGCATCCATAAAACGCTTAACTTTATACACTATTCGTCAGACTCCAATTCCCGCGGTCATATACCTTCTATTGGAACTGGAGGTAGAAAACCGTTACAGTTCTATATAAACTGGAGCGGAGGATGCCAGTTTTGCATAGCAGAGCAGGCAAAGATCCTTAAAGGCTCGACTGACCAAGAAACTCTCTTAAGCTCTGAAACGAGATCTATATATCCCTGTCTGCATTTTAGACGTTACCTATTACAGGCGTAGGATTCCACGTTCTTCGATTTGGACCGTAAAAATATATTAGCGGATCGGAATCAACCTAATGGCAGAGACTCCCCGTGCGTCTTTCTCTGCATTTTGTCCCTGAGTAAATATCAAGCACTTGAACATATCTGGTGTTAATCCGTCCAGCTTCAACTTACTTTCCCCATTCCCTGTTAAATCTACCAGCTTACGTGATGTAGTCTTCCTCGTTGTTCTTTTTCAGGTTCAAATATTTCCAACATATATTGAACAACGAGCTTTTCTCACTAAAAATTTTACCAACGTTATATTTATTCTTTAAAGCAGAAGGTTTATGGGGGAGTACATAATTGCTCATGTTCTCCTGCTATCAGTTTTCTTAAGACGAAACACGTTTTCATATCGTCGTCTTTATTCAAGATTTGTTCGTATCTTCTATATTAAGCCAGGAAGGTAATTCCTTTGTATGGTTCTTACTTAAACTCTGTTATCGAGTTCGCAAAATAATCTGGCGAGAACATTTTCCTTCATTTCCTCGCGACTTACTATTCATTAATTGCAGCATTTTTTGCTGTACTAGTAATTGTTGTTGTCGTTGATTCTGTTCTTTCAGTTGTTGTTGTTGTTGTTGTTGTTGTTGTTGATGTTGTTTCTGCTGTTGTTCCCAACAACAGAAACCATTGGTCACTCTATAAATACATCATATAAATACATTACTGCTCTAACTTTTAAAGTGTGCTTCTGTTTCGGAAATATGATCCATTAGCGATATATATATACAAAGAGAGAAAGAGAGAGAGAGGGAGAGAGAGAAAAAGAGAAAGAGAGCGAGATTAATTATTAGCGACGGAAGCAGTATTGATAACAAAACATAATCTTTATATGCAGCTTAACATAGATGCCTGCGTTTATAAACCTTGAGAGATCTCTTACCGGCATTTGGTGGTGCTACGATCTCTGTGTATGCTTTTATGTACCCGGGGCCTATAAAAGGATCTCTCAAGGCTAATAACACGGCATTCGGTGTTCTAACAAAACATCCATCTTACGTTCGATATATATATATATATATATATATATACACACGCACACATATAAAAATATATATAAGCGCGTATGTGTGTATGTGTGTGAAAAATGACTTTAAAACTGCGTAAGATGGATAGAGATTTCATGGATAGAAATATGTGCATGACAAGATGATGGGTGAGGGAGCAAGAGAAAGAGGTGTAGATTCAGATGACAAAATATATTTCCATAATATACATTTTAATGTACATGCAGTGTAACTTTCTAATATAAAAATACATACGTATATATTCACACACATACATACACACACATACATACACACATGCAACTTACGTATTATGCATATACCCATATATATATATATATATATATATATATATCAGGTACATCTATTTCCACTCATGTTTTTTTTTATAATATACATTATGATAGCAGCGGCTACCTGTTGAGTCAATTTACACTCTCAGTGATTAAATATCACTCTCAGATCAGCTAAAAATGTTCTGCCTAGAGACATTTACATCTTCCTCCTACACAGAGAAAGTCAGTCCACCAGCTAAATAGACAGACATGTAGACAGACTCAAATACACACACATCTGTGTATATATCGTGAACGAGATAAGTTGTACTCGATTTTATGATAAAGCACAAGATTTTATTTCATTTTGACTAATCCAGTTTTTTTTTGTCATTGTGGAATTACCAATTGTCGAAAAGAATTATCTATATTTCAGTATAGCATAGTAGAGGGCCGAAAGGATACGATTTGTTGAAAACCAATCGTGTGTTTCCGCCCTGTGTCTATAAGGCGTGTTAACGGTAAAGATCACTTTACACCAATGAAGTGCAGATAACTGACTCAACACTACAGTATACTACTACACATGTACGGTCTCCCTAAGATTCACAAGGATGGTGTTCCATTAAGACATATAGGGAGCTGTAGAGGTTCAGTATGTCATCCAATGAACCACTTCCTTGTGGATATAATCAGTCCATTAGCAGGAAATGAACATCGTACGTGATGAATTCCACCCAATTCACAGAATTGATCAAGGATACCCCCATTGAATCCAACCAGATTGTGAGTCTAGATGTGATAAGTCTGTACACCAAGGTCCCAACGGGTGAAGCACTATCGGTGATACAAGAAAAACTAGTGACAGACACCCATATAAAAGAACGCACTAGTGTACCAATAAGAAACTTGATGGAAATGTTGACCTTCTGTGTAGAAACTGGTCATTTCGAGATCACACGAATCTCGGTTAGGACGGCCAGCTTCCACGACCACAGAGGTAAAAACCGACACTATGCACGTCATGATTCTCGAGGACCGCCGTCATAGCTGAGCCACTGGGGATCTCCCATGAAAGAGTTGGCCACATCATCCACAACATTCTAGACATGGGAAAGCTTTCTGTAAAATGGGTGCCGAAATGCCTGAAAGAAGATCAGAAGCATGTCAGAGTGAGTACACAAAATGTGATTTTGGACCTGTTTGCCGCGGAAGAGGCTAATTTTATGGCTCGTTTTGTCACCATGTATGAAGCTTAGCTTCATCATTATGATGCCCAGATCAAGCAGCAATCAATGGAGAGGCGCCCCAGCATTTCACCGTGTCCCAAGAATCTTCCGACCTAGAAGTCAACGGGAAATATTTCGACTTCAGTGTTACGGAACAAAGACGGAGTACTCCTCAGGAAATGCCTGCCAAAACGGTGAACCTTCAACGCAGAATACTTTGAAGCAGAAACGCCGTTGAAAGCTGAGCTGTGGTGTCCTGTTTTGCCGGACAATGCACCAACACATACGGCAGCATATAAAACTCTACAGAAAATACTCGGTTTGAGCCTCGAATAGGTAGAACACCCGCCTTACTTTTCTAACTTGGCTCCTTTCGATTATCACCTCTCTACAACTGAAGAAACATCTCAAGGGAACGAAATTTCACTCCGATTCGGAAGTCATCACTGTGGGGAGGCACGTTTGGATACCCAACCTACCGAGTTCTTTTTACAGGGCTTACAAAAACCGAAGGACTGCTGCAATAAATGTGTGAATCTGAGAGGGGAATATGTTGAATAAAATCATAATTTACAGATTTTTCTGTATTTACTTTTACCCAAAGCCAGGAATTTTTCACATCCCCACGTACTAATAGAAATTTTTGAAACTATGCTGAATGTTATTTGCATACACATGTTTCATGCCATTTTGTATATGTTCTAGAAAGAACATCCTATTTAGACAAATTATACGATATGCTCCCTAAGTAAGACACTAATAAAGGAGGAAGTGCTCAATTTGCTGGACATTGCTCTAGAATGTGTTGGTGGGGCTACGGGAAAAAAATCATCGTTCACAAATCTCCACATAACATGAGTACTGAAGTTGGAATGCAATGGGCAAAATTGTGTCTCTTGCAATTAGTTTTTTAGCGAGAAGAGGTACTAATTGTAAACTGAGAGATAAGAAATCAGATCACATAAACTTTAACACGGTGTAACAGCAACTATACATTTAACGTTTATTTATTTATACAGTTATACCATATATATATTGCATCGCTTCTTGTTATGCCTTTTCTAGAAATGAAAGATTTGTGTCAATCTTCTAAGGAGTTTTATCGTTTCTCGTAACACTCTACAGCGAAAGAGGATGTACTAATATTAATTCCTTAGTCGTTATATTTAGTACTGATGAACAAACGGTAAGGAGATATTCAGAAACTTACTAGTTAAAGGTTCTCTTCAAAGCAAAGAAATTCTTTCTTATTCATAAAGGATACTCGCACCCCAAATTTCTGAATTTATTCCCACAGCACTGAGTAATATTTCAGGTTTAGTTTTGATGCAAGGGATAATTATAGTTCACTAGAAGTCTATTTCACATAATTATAATCCAGCCGATATAGGGTTTAAATTGATACCTCCTCGTGTATCTTCTACTCTTAAATGTTGTCATATGATTTATCCTTTATTCAGCAATTCAATAAAACTTCATTACATATTATTATGAATCGTATTTCATATAATATTAATCTCGGCTGACTGAAAACATCCAATAGATTGCTGAATGGTTACTGATAATTTCATACTTTTGGAACAGTGTCTCTTCTCATGCTAATTCGTTTCTCTTCCTACTCGACTATAAGTTAATGTTCATAATGCTACTACTACTTATGACAACAATATATGTATGTGTTTATGTATACACATAAACGTACGTGTGTACACATATGCATATGTAGATATGAGGCGTCGTGTTCCATTCAGCTCATTATAAAAATAATTATTAAGTCGACATGGTAGTGGAAGAGGAATATGTTTGTCTATATTCAAGAGACTCTATATTTCATTGGAACTGCTATGTATATCAAGAAGAATTAAAAGTACATTTATTTAATAGCTTGAATTCATAATTTCTAGATGGAATACAGATTAACTTGTATTGATACATTTTATCTATTGTAGCACGGGTTATAATATAACATTGGGATAAAATTATACAGAGAATGAAATTACTTCGTATACAAAAGAAATCCGATATTCTTTTCACTGTATATTCTACTGCCACTAAATTTAATATCCTTTAGGTGTATTTTCGAAGTGAGAAGAGTATGAACAATACAAGAGGTGCTATGGTCGAGTGAAATAAGTGCCAGCATTTGTATTCATATAAAGGTGAAGTGAAAGAGAAGATAATTGATCGGCTCTCTAACTCATGAGTCATGAGTTAATTTGGGTTGCGAACATTTTGTTGTGTTTTCAGGAAGGACACTAAGCTCTACATGCCTCAGTTCCTTAGCATTATTACCCGTGTTTCTATTAGGAAAATGACATATGAATTATAAATTTGCATTTTGTTACAAACGTAGAAATTCGTCTCGGTTGATGTCATTTAACTCTCTTAAGCTTATTTGGCTACGAAAATATTTATTGCTCTACAGTGACATTTAAAGGGCTATAAACATAATTCACCCCACACAAAACCGGTTATTTAATAATACAACTTGTTCAGATAGGGATTTACTAACCAACGACTGTATTGAACACCTTTGAGACCGTTGTGTGAAATGAAGGAAATTATGTTGAGACAGAGAAGCTGTACAAATACTTTAAAAAGTTTAGATAGGTACATTTGCTTTAACATACTCCTACACATAATAACGTGAAAGGTATTCGCTGCAGGATTTTGTCTGGGAGAAAATCTCGTTATGGACTTCGTGTGTATAACACACCGAGTAGAGCTCTACGTTCTGGCTAAGTTCCAGATGAGCAAGGCAGTTCTCTCAACTGAAGAGGCGAACCCATGCCGAAATACTAAGTCGGGAAAACTTCTAACGTCACTTGGTGCTCAGATCAATATGTTTTTACGTAAAAAGTCCACAGAAAAATGTTTCACCGAATCACTTAATGTTTTAGTCTGCATGAGCATGTTAAGAAGAAATGTAAACGTATTTATATTGACCCTCGCTGTTTTATGTGTTTGTTCTAATTTACAACAATGTGTACACCGATAAACATTCTTAAGGACTTGGGCATAGTGTTAAACTGAAATATATATTAAACCGACTTTAGTCGAGCAAATCGACCCCAGGACTTATTCTTTGCAAGCCTAGTACTTATTCTATCGGTCTCTTTTTGCCGAACTGCTAAGTGACGGGGACGTAAACACGCCAGCATCAGTTACCAAGCGATGTTGCCAAACACAGACACACAAACACACACACATATGTATACATATATATGACGGGCTTCTTTCAGTTTCCATCTACCACATCCACTCACAAGGCTTTGGTCGGCCCGAGGATATAGTAGAAGACACTTGCCCAAGGTGCCACGTAGTGGGACTGAACCCACAACCATGTGGTTGGTAAGCAAGCTACTTACCACACAGCCACCCCTTCGCCTATATATATATATGAAGAATACACATACATATTTATATATATATATTTTGTCATTTACCGTTACTTGTTTCAGTTATTTGACTACGGCCATACTGGGACACTGTCGTCAAAGATTTTAGTTGAACAAATCAACATCAAGACTTATTTTTCAAGCCTAGTACTTATTGTAACGGTTTCTTTTGCCGAACCGTTATGTTACGGGGTATAATCACCAACACGTATTGTCAAGCGGTAGTAAGGGACAAACACAGATATGAACACACACACACGCGCGCGCGCACATATATGAATGTATATAAATATATACCTTACTGTTAGGTTGTCCTTCCATACGCTATACATATATATATATATATGCCTCACTTTGAACCCTCACCTTGACAATGGAAACGTAGGAGTGTATTCATAGTGTGTGGCATGTCTTGGACAACTTTATTCCTGCTAAAAACCATCCCTCTGCAAGTCTGACCACACCCGATTTATTCAAGAGTGAGGGAGAGAGAGGCGACAGATAGAAAAAGAGAAAGAGAGAAGGAAAGTGGAAAGAGACAGAATGAAAGAACGAGAGAGAAGTTCCCCCATTACTCAGTATAAAATTCGGTATTATTTTAACTCAAAACATACAGAACTGCAAATTTTACTCTTTTTAGAAGGCCTCAGGAAGACCCCAACGAATCCTACTAAGTCTAGCGTTGCTGACTTTCTTATCAACCACGGCATCAGATTTTTTCCTCTAAAAATTCACTGGCTTTTATTTCCTCTTACGTAGCGAGAGAAGATCCTTCACAAGTGTGTTGACCACCTAAAGATTCCGTTCCCTTTCACCAAACATTAATAATGGGCAAAGGATTGATATATTTATCACACTTATTGTTCATATTTTCACATTCTGGATTGGAATCACAACGTCAGCATAGGGTTTTTTTCTGAGACTAGTCCGTTGCTCCATAGCATTCTGCGCTGAAAATGTAGGATATAGAGTAATAAACCTTTGCCTTAAATTTCCGCTACCCGCTTATTCTTGTTAGAAATGTTTTTGTAGCATAGTTTTCAACGAGTCGCACAGTTTTTCATATCTGTGTACTTTTAAATATCAAAGATGTTTGAAGCATGTGACATTGTATGTGACATAGCTGTTCAGTTTTTCATTACTGATGCTGGTCATGCATGATGCCGAGGTAAATGTTAAGTCTTTCAAACCTAACTGCTGTCTCTTAAAAGATGAGATCATTAAGTTCATTGTCTAATGGAGAGAAATCTCATTATTATCCTTTGTTTGTTATTGAAAAATTAATGATGGATTCGGTCTTGGATCTTGGCAGTTTTTTAACATTATTTCATGTAGAATTAAAAAGATTGACTATGATGCATTGTGTAATTTATTAATTCATTACGATAATGCCGGAGGCGTATGTGCGCGCGAAAATGTACCACACACTCCCAAATATATGTGTGTGAAGTATTTAAACGTGTATGCGGTAATTTAAATCTTTTAATTCACAGTTAGGCTTCTTAAAGCCCTTATTATTCATATATATATATAATATATATATACATATATATATATATATACATACATACATACATACATACATACATACATACATAGATACATATATATATATATATATATAATATATATATATATATATATATATATATATATATATTATATATATATATATATATATATATGCGTTTACATAGATACATGTATGTACATACTTGTTATATATATATGATTATATCTCTATATATCTATCTATATGCACACAGCAGCACAACATGTACAACATGCACACATTATTCATACGCATTATAATTTCTTGGTTATATTCTGAAGAAGAAACTCCGTGTTGACTAAGGTTGAAAATATATAGTTTGATAACAGGAGAGAACTAATGCTACGACTGCATGTTTGTTACATCTAAACTCTCAATATATGTCTGTCTGTCTGTCTGTGTGTCTGTATGTATGTATGTATGTATGTAAGTACGTATAATCTATTTGTCTTAAACAGACCTTCTATAGACATGCTTCCACAAAAGCTGAAGGGCGTCTCATTCCCAGTGATCATCTAGCACACCGGATATCAACCTGGAATTCCTGAGGTCAGTGCTAAAACCAGGCATGACATTGGATATTTTTGGAATCTTTGCTTGTGCTCGAGATCATTGTGCTTCCTCATTCCAAATCCTACGACCCATATTGGCACTAAATATTATGCGTTCGCTTTTCTCTGGATCATATCAGTATTGTGCCAGTCTTATTGGATCTCTAATTTTAGATTCTTTTATCGCCAGCGAGGCGATGAGTATGTTACGGCGAGCATAGAGGCCGCAGATGCAAGCCTGTGTGAAACCGTACGTGGGAGCAATAAACTTATGCACAGGAATTGCTGACGTTACGTGGTTAACGGTCAATGATGTCCTTCCTCGGTCACTAGTGAAAATAGTGAAAAGTTATCATGTATATATATATATATATATATATATATATATATATATATATATATATATATATATAACCGAGTGCCCATATTCATAACAGTGAGGTACTTACAAAATGAAACATATCAGGTATTGAAGCTATTCTCATCAAAGTACAGGTTAGATGTTCAGATAATCTCTCACGTATGAGTGATATCAGAATTCCGAAGCCGCTACTCTTTGGCCAATTCCCAAGAGGGAGGTCAGTTGGAAGGCCACTCTTTCGCTTGGAAGGCAAACTAAAAGAAAATCTGAAGTGATGCAACATTCTCTTTTCTTCCTGGGAAAATAAAGCATCATAACGTAGGACCTGGCGCCAGCCCTGCTTCTTCTCGGTTCAAAAATTAGAGCAAAATCGACTCCAACACCGGGACCAACTTTGTATGAGCATAAGGATACGCTGGCTAAATGGAAAACTTACTTGTCATTGTGGTTTTGAGGAACGAAGCAAAACAGTCCAGCCGTCCACTCAAGAAAACACAGTAAATAATCCACAATAATCATATAGTAAATAATCCATTCAAGCAAACTGAGTCCTCAACTTGTTCAATTTGCCAAAACGTTTGCAAGGCACCAGCAGGCCTCAAGAGACACATTCGTATCCATTGGACATGATCAATGCTTTATTTTACTGAACTCTCATTTGTCGTTCACTTCAAGAGAATCCATCAAATATATATATCTGGTTGAGTAAAAGTAAGCAACGTTTTGAACCATGAAGTACTTGTACGGGATTTTTGCAGTTTTGAATTTTATTTAAACACTTTTTGAAATTGTCTGATAATGCAGACATAGTCTTGCACAAATGCATCAATAAATTAACATTGATATATTTTTCATCATTGTTACAATCGTATGAAATGGAACTGTCAAAGCGCGATATTCGGGCAATTTTGCTATCCAACTTCAAAAACCTCAAAAAAAAAAATGGACGTAAAGCAACTGAAATTGCTCGTGATATCAACGAAACGTTTGGTGAGGAAATAGCCAGTGAGTAGTCAGCTGAAAAGGGTTTAAACAATTTCGCAGTGAAGACCTGAGACATGAAGATCGTGAGCGTAGTGGATACCCATCTGTCATCGATGACGGTCAATTAAAGACCGTCATTGAGAAAGATCCACGTAAAACTACTTGATAAGTGGCAAAAGAACTTCAAGTTAGCCAGAAAACCGCCTGCAACCATTTGCATGCAATCGGAAAATCAAAAGCGCTCAACAAAGGGTACCACACGATTTGAATGAAAATCAGAAAATGCATAGACATGAAATTTGCTCGTCGCTTCTTCTCCGTAACCAGATCGATTTATTTCTCGACTGTATTGTAACTTGCAGTGAAAAGTGGATTCTGTACAATAATAAAAAACGTCTTTCGCAGTGGTTGGACCAACATGAAGCACCTAAAAACCTTCCCCAAACCCGAGCTCCTCATAAAGAAGGTTATGGTGACTGTTTGGTTGTGTACTGCTGGACTCATCAACTGTAACTTCTTAAACCCGGAAAAATCATTGCTGCAGAAACATATTGCCATGAAATTGACAAAAATAAACGAAAAACTGCTACTTCTTCGTCCCAGACTGGTCAACAGATGAGGGCCAATCATTTTTCATGACAATGCTCGATCACATGTTTCACTAATGGCACCCCAGGAGTTAAGAGAACTTGGCTTTAAAGTTTTTCCTCACCCAGCTTATTACCCCAGACCTTTCTCCTATCACTTTTTCAAACACCTTGTTTAAGATTGTAGCGCCTAATATAATAGGGATTTGGTTACCATTCCTAGAAAGTCAAGCGACTGAGGTGAGGCATCCGCGTTGACTTGTAAAACACCACACTAAGGATTCACGTCTGTGAGACAAAATATTTCCTAGTTAGAATATAAGTATTATAAGTAGATATATTTCAGTAAAATAAACACTATTTCGAGATGATAAACAAAAATATGCATTTATGGATACGTCTGTCTTCTTATTTCACTCATGGTACGTTGTTATACCGGCTATGTTTTTATGAGCATTGCTATAACTGCATACACTCTATTTTCTGTGGTATAGTGGTATAGTGAATTAAAACTAGACTTAAGTGCTATATATTTTAGAATTAGTAAAGGTATTTAAAATTTCCCACCATTTACATAAACACTTCTGAGCTCATTTGTCATCCAAGTAGCTTTGTGTGCATTAATAACTTTCTTATATTTTCTAATTAATCAATAAATCAATAAAGAACCCACATAAAATGCACCTTAAGGGAAGGTGAATTAATTATTACTTCAATAAATTATAAACACATATTAGTTATAGTAAACAAACACTTCTTTCTTGCAATGATATATTAGAAATAAATATTGAAATAAGATAAAACCTAAATTTGTCTGCACCAAAACAGTGTCGAATATAAACATATCAGTTTAGAGTGATTTGCTGCATCGTATTTAGAATTTATTAGTTTCCTGCTTAAAGAATTAAGACAACTGCTGTTACATTCCACTATATTAGGCAGTATTTACAGAGAATCAATGAGTTTTATATTAATGTTTTCTTTGCACTTTGTTTCAGTTGTTCCAACCCATCTTATGTTTTGCAACAGCATCCGTTATTCACGTACAATAAATGAGTATAAGACGTAGTACTTCTGAACTCATACCAGATGGAGTTAAAATGCTTAAATGCACATTGTTTTAAAATTTTGTCATGTCGTCCTGTATTAGTCTGGTAATATTTCACTGCTGGTTATTTGTGTTACTGCTAAACTTCTGACCATAAATGAGCACAATGTAAACGGAAATATGGTCGCAGATACACACAGATACACACATATATACTTACATAAACACATACATATATAAAATTCCACTTACAAAGTATTGGTCAACTTGAAGTTACAGTGAAAATAATTTTCCGATGGTGCCACCGATCTAATTTAGCATACAAGCGACAAAAAACACTCCAGGCATAGCTTCCCATTATACAACATGTTCATTATTTCTATTATAGTAGGCCGGGGTACGAGGGAGATTTTTCTTGACATTTCAGTAAGTCGAGTGACCACACCGAGGCTCCCTCGTTAATTCGCTAATTAGTCACAGTTTAATTAGCAGAACAAATAGTCTGATTAAAGTTAGTTCAGTATCTGGTTCCTTCTATATTCTAGTTCAAATTCAATCAAATTTCTACCTTTTCGCGACCAGTATGATAAATTATTGCCCGATACAGAAGTTAATGCAGTTATGTGCACCGATCATTAAACAATCGTTTATATATATATATATATATATATATAATATATATATATATATATATATATATATATAATCAGAATTGCAGAGAAGCTAGAGACGAAATATTGATTGGTAGCAATGCGATTATCATAAATCTTCCTGAAATTACGTTTAGATTTATTAGGAGATTAGAATTCTCATAAAAAATTATAGTTTCTTTTTTATTGAGAATTATCTTATTAAAACTATAGAAGCTGACAACTAAAAAGTTAGACTTGAACTATGAAACTATAAAAGCACACACACACACAAAATTCAAATCAAATCAAGAGAGATTAAGTTGAACCCAAATTAATGTATGAAAAAGAAGCTATAAAGAAATCATTTATGTAAAAAGTAAGTAAAATGTTTAAGCTAACACTTGACTTGAAGTAGTAAATGGTTTGGGTTTGGCAGTTATATTAACTGCAGGCAATTATAAGTTGGTCATTTGAACATACTTTTAGTAACAATCATATTTTTGTTGAATGTCGGAAAAAATAATCTGGCATATGATCACAAAAATGGTAAAAAAAAACAATATAATTTTAAATGGAAAGAACTAGTTCTTGTGAATCAGTGTGCACTGACAGCAAGATGTGGATGAATCGGAAAATAGAGTAATTGAAGTCAAAGAAAAGCAACAGTGAAGTTCCATAACAGCTTCAAAGTATCTTCATATCCAAAATATTAGGCTATTTTTGAAACTAACTGAAGAATCCAGTAGAGCGTATATTTTACTAACTGTCAACTTGATGATCGAATATTTTGTGATAGATCTGTACTTACAAGAGAAAAAACGGAAACTGTTAAATGTTGAGAGAAATTAATGGAAGAAATCAAATTGGGTGTTAAAAGGAAAAGTAAGATACTGCCAGTTTCTGAAATAGTGATAGAATTTTAATTTCGTCAGAATTATATTTCTTCAGCTGAAAGAACAGTTTAAGTAGGCACAACCAAAAATAATGTAGTAAACGCTGACTATAACATCTATGAAAGAATTTAATGTTTTGTAATTGTTCATAAAAATTATAAAACACTGGTCATCGTTTTCAGAAGTGTAGTGCAAGAGGAAGTGCTCTTAGTCTATGATATGAACAGTAATTTAGATTTTGTTACCACATACTAACTGCATATTAACAATTTAGTGATTGATTGTTGATTCATAAAATATATCTAATAAGAGCAGATATAACTTTTAGTTGGTTGGTAGGTTGGTCAATTCTCCTGTCATGTTTTACATCATATAAAGGCGGACTGAAAATAGAAAGGAAAGATACATAGAGTTAATATAAGTGTAAGATATGTGCATATACTAAGCATGGTGCCAGGCAATTAGTAAAGCAACACTGGTCGAATACACAATGAGAGAGAAAAAAGAGATAAGAGAGAAGAAGGAGGAGAAAGAGTGGGAGTAAATGATAGTTATTGGAGGAATTAAAATTTTGTTGAGATAGGTTTTCGATGGAGCAGTGGTTATGTTGATATAATTTAGAAGATTAATTATATCTATTTATTGTAAATTTACGAGAAATTTGTTTTGCTTTTTAAATTCCATTCTAAAGAAATTTTTATTTTTCATTCGAAAATTATTGTCATTTCATAATTCTATATAAGCACCAATGAATTTAATAACAGTTACAATAAATTATTGTATACGTATGAAATATTTCCTGGTATTAACAATGGTGGCAAAAATATACATCTAGAATTATCTGACATTTACTGATTTGAAAGAAGTTTAACCACCTGGGAAGTATAATACACAGTCTTGTTTAAATGGTTTTTAGTCGCGGCAGACGAAATGATGGGTGTTGAAAGAGATACAGCGGAAGTACTAAATCACTTCGTGAAGCTTGTTTTTACGGATGTCAATCTGCAGAAATGAGAAGTGACTCGAGGGACAAGCACACCGAACTTTTCTGTCACCATAGTTTGAAAGCTTATCGGAGAACACCCGACATCTTTTGTGTGCAATTCTCTTAATCTTGAACGACGAAGCCTTCGTCGGGATTCACCGATTTCATTAGGTTTACTTATTGTAATATTTAAACATATGTATAAACACCATCTTCTATTAAGCACCATCAACTGATAATGACCGTTTATTCTGGCCACAGCACACCGAACTAAGAAATACCTTATCCAAGATATTTTTGATTTGAATTTTACTGAGCCAAGTGAATTGAAAGCCATCGTTGATGCAAGATTTGAATCCATAATCTAGTCATTGAAAGTAAATAATAAATGCTCATGAATTTACTAGTTTGTTGTATCGGCTTCCCGAGAATTTAGAATTTATTTTGTTTCCTTTTATCTTCAAAGAAGTCTCATAAAAATTAATAATTAAAATTAATAATTGGTATTGAGTAGAACCTAAATATACTCATATAACTGTATTTTCTTCTTTCGCTGACGTAATTCCTATGAATTCAGGACAAGAATCTACACATTTGTTATGTGGAATGAAAATAAAATTACTGATTTTAAATTTTGGCAGTAGGCCATCAAATTCGGGGGAAGGAATAATTCGATTACATAGATGCCAGAATTCACCTGGTATTAGTTTATCGACGCCAAAATGATGAAAAGCAAAGTCGATTCCGGTGGCATTTGAATCCAGAATGTAAAGTCGGAAGAAATGCTTCTAAGCATTTTCCCCGGCGCGGTAACGATACTGTTAGCTTGACGCTTTAATGAAAATAAAAGTATTAGTTTCAAATTTTGGCAGAAGGTCAGCAAATTCGAGGGAGGGGGTTAAGTCGATTACATCGACCCCAGTGCTCAAATGGTACTTATTTTATTGGCCACAAAATGATGAAAGGAAATGTCGACCTTGTCGGAATATGAACTCAGAACGTTTTAAAGATGGATGAAATATCTCTAAGTGTAAATGATATTTGCACTAAAAATTCACAAAATAATACATTAGTGAGGATTGAATACGATTTAGAAACGACGGTTAAAATTACTATCTTTGAGATTTCGTCCTGAAAATTATTAATTCGCACGCAGCGTTCTCAAAAACATTAAGTTATCGTAAATGGTTGCAATAGCAAACATTGTAAATTACTATTATTTGAGCTGGTACAATTAAAATTTGTGTTTAGTTGGCTGCAGTCTTGTAATCGTTTTAAACATAAAAACAGATGATAAACAACTTACATAAAGAAGGTCAAGGAAGGAAAGGTCTACTATACTTCTTTATACTCCTTTTTGTACTTAGAAGGAAGAACTACAAACAGATCTGCGGGATGTTGCAAAGATTTCAATCGCTAAATAATAGCGCTAGCAAGCACAGAATGACACGAGGAAAAAAAAAAAAAGCTGTACAAATGAGTAAACGTCTGAAAATTGTTCATGACTTATTTTTAATGATAGTTAATGCTTAGTTTATGACTGACTGAGAATGGCACCATTACCTTTATGCCTTTCGGGAAGAATGTAAGTTATTACTTAGTGTCTCTGTATCATTGTATAAACAGAAAACACAATCTTTAAACGAACAAAGTTTATGTCTTTTCATAAAACGAGACTTTTTATTTTGACGTTACTCGGAACAAATTAACAAGAGACATTTTTCAAATAGAAAACTAAATATGAAGATACATAAATCAACCGACATTATCACTAACTGAAAGAACAACCTTATATACACTTAGTTCAATTATACATGTTGAAGTATATACACATAACATAAGTGTTTACGAAGCTCACTATTAATAAAATTTAAAGTGAGCTAACAATATTGGGAATTTTATGCGGCGGAATTCTCAATTTATGCCTAAGTGAACGGTATTCATCAACTGATTTTGTGAAAGTAATATGTGAATCTACTATCATAAATTGAGCTAAAGTTGTCGATTGTTGTATATATCACAATAATGGAAAAGTGAGGTTATTAGATTTATAAAAGTTAACTTGGAAGTAACCCTTGAAGACAGAATTAGCACCATTCATAACTTCCGGACAACGCAAGTAGGAATCTAATAAAGTTATTGCAAAAAAAGTAAATAAAATAAATGAATAAATAAATAGCAGCAAATAGGAAACAAATTCACGTAAAGGTGAAGTGGGATGGCTATGCGATATTTGCAAAACAAATTTTCCATATAAGATGGTTCGTTTATTACAATGTATTATGTACAACCTAACAAATATCAACGTTGGCCACTTAAAGCGGCTACTTAATCATTTTGTGATGTCGCATTGATCTGTATTTTACAACCATACAAGCTCTACGTTTAGACATTTATATTTCACGGAAAGGAAGCTAATAGTTGAAGTTTAATTGTTCCAGCATTGCAAGAAATTAAGGCTGTGTAAAAATATTTATTATTTCGGATGAAGATTATATGAAATTTGTTTATTGTATAGCCTAGAAAAGTCTCTTAATTTAAAAATAGTTTTAGGAAAATAAACATGATTTAATAAAGGAATAAGAGAAACAAAATGGATTTATCATCTTTATAATTTAATAAACAACCAGTAAGAACAGTAGAAGTCCACCTTTTATAAATACTCTCATTTCTATAGACATCTCTGTATATATATACACTGCCAATAGCCTAGTTACTGCAGTATTCGCCCCGAGATATGCGCTGTGCTAAAACTTAATTGATATCAGAGGGAGACGAATATTTATCCCAGCAGTGGCCAAGAGAACTTTAGATCCATTTCGGCCTATTTGGGCTTTTTCAATGGCAAGAAATCGCAATCAACATCATACTCGAACAAGAATTTATCATTTCTGAGGAGAAAAAAGTAAACAGAATATTCACTGATGTTATGAATAAGTATTCGACTGAATAAAATCCAGTACACGCAATTGAGGCAGTATTAAATTAAAATGGTCATCTATGTAACATAATAAATGTATACACGTTGTCTATAGGCCTGTCACTGCGGTATTCATCCCGTGTTAGCACCATCATGGACGCATTGTGCTAAAAGGCTATAAATATCCAAGGGAGACAAAAATTCTCCCAGCAGTTGCCAGGAAGAACCCTAGGTGTATTTCATCCTCCCATTAGCTATGATTTGTTACAGATATTTTGTCTACCTTAATCTTTAACCTATGTCAAGCAATTGATTTCCACTGCTAGAGCCCAAATGCTGGCATTTTACAGGGGTCTTGACAGGAATCTTTGACTTCTATTATTTTCATATTATGAGTGATTACTTTATTCACCATTTGCATTACTACACTTTTGTGCCATCCACATTTTGTATAACTACACTTCTTCCAGTCACGTAGTTCTCTTGTCTAAATTCATATACTTTTTCTCTTTGTCTCATAACCGTACTTATGTTATTTGTGTAGGTTTTTTTATATATGTATGTATGTATGTATGTATGTATGTATGTATGTATGTATCTTTATTTCTTTCTTTTTTCTTTCTTTCTTTCTATCTATCTATCTATCTATCTATCTATCTATCTATCTATCTATCTATCTATCCATCTATCTATCTATCTATCTATATATCTATCTATCTATCTAACTATCTAATATATTTTCTCTCTGTTTATTCATATGCTAGTAAACACTAATTTTCGCTCTCTCTACCTCAAAGAACCACATAAAAATTAAGTAATTTACTAACGAAATTTAAAAATTCTATTAAAGAACACTGACGTTGTCACAATCTCCAAAAAATACATTTACTAACCCTCTATCATGATTTACATTGATTGGAATCTCAGATACCAGTTACCTTATTTCTGCAAACAAACTGTTGTTCAATTGTCATACCAATAATGCAATCGTGCACTATTCAACTAATTAAGAAATTGAACTCGCCAAAGTAATATTTTTTTCTAATCGCAAAATGTGACATCTTTACTAGGCCATGAACATGTATGCTCAGACATACACGTTCTCCAATGTAACACACGCAAAATCCCTACTTTCAAATATAAATAAATGAATATAGCACTCCCACTCAAATCAAAAACAAATATCGCTCTTTCCCCCTCGGAATCAATGAAGATAAATCTGTTTTAAGAAATCAGAGACTCCTAGGATTATTAGAACAATAATTTACTTACACAGAACTTTTAGCAGGTTACCAAAACCAATATGAATGTTTTATAAAACATAGCTGCTTAAATGAAAGCGTAAAAGATGTTGTTCTGATTATATCTGATAATTTAAATAAGGAGTTGGTGATGCACAAATTTAGTTAGAATTGCACTTTAATAATGTTAAAATTTGCATAAATTTATTCTCACCGAATAACATCGATATTAACCTATATCATTGGATAATTTGCAAACAGGAGATGTAAATAAAAAGTACAGGAAACCTGTCAATATTGTCAAAGCATGCTAAAATCCCATCCCACCAACTTCATTAGGTATTCGTGCCATTCTCTTTGTGTGGTCATGAAACATTTTCCTTGAACAGACTTTTCGAGTAGATTGAGTGATGATTTGCAATTTTCCCCTTGTCAGCTCTTGTTCTGTTCGGGTACAAACTGTTGCTTGAAATGATAGTGAAACTTTGTCACTTGTGTAATAAATGTCACTAACTCAATGACATATTTAGCAGCAGAGATTGACTATGTGGCGCTTGCAATTAATCAGTAAAACCACTCCACCACGAAATGCACTTCATGCTGACGGTTCGAATAAAGTAGCCGCAGATAATTCACTATTTTGTTTTTATGCAAATAAGGTAACTTTAATGGAAAATAAAAATAATTGCGTTGTTTCGTAAGTTGACTTGTGTGCAATTTCTTTGAATAATTTATGAACTCTATCAGCTCGTCACTGGACAGTGAAGGATTGATTAAAAACTGTATTGAATACTAACGTAAGATGGTAGGCGAACGAATGTAGCTTGTTGTTCAGAATAAAGATTTACAGAAGTAGTTTTATTGTGTTGAAAGCAACAAGTATCAAAAGCAAGGCAACAGTGGCTTTTTAGGAATAAAATGGACAATTTTTAGTATGGATTACCATATCTGAGTTTACGATTAGCATATTAAAGAGAGCAATAAATTTTAGATTTAATTCAGCGGTATTAATTTTGATCAAACGCCGGACATTTTACTGACTGGTTTCCTATTATTATTCTAATAGAATACAATGTATAGATATTTTGTTTCATTTTAATTATACTTTTTAAATATTTACGAAATGTTCACAAAGAACATCGTGTAAATAAAAATAAATTCAAAGCATTTGTTTTAAATATGAACATTGAAATAAATGTACAATATCAAAGGTCGTTCCTAATGAAATTACTGGTCATAATATTAATGAACCAATGGCTTAATCTCTACATGGTGGTTTCACCTGCTAGAAGTAGCAAGCAAATTCTTCTCTTATCATAACATCATGTTGCACAAAAAGATGACATTTCATGTAGTCGTAGATACACTGTACCTGAGATAAAGATAACATGACCCTGGGTTTAATAATTTTGATGGCTCAACAACCAAGGTAATTGATTATAATATTTTAAAACTATGGTTCGATTAGTCTCTTTCTGTGTAAAATGCATAAAATTAACCTGCTGTGAATAAGAATATTTAACATTCTAATGGATATAAAATACCTTTCATTAAATTACCATCACTTTTAATTTCAAATGAGCGGTCATTATACCCGTATTTCCAAAAACATTATCACAGGGTAAGATACACGGACATAGGGTAAGACAAACCTTCTCCCAGCCCATTCTTATATACAAAAAATGCTTGTGAATTCTGAATCTTATAACCCGTACATTTGGACGTTATTAATAGCACATCTGTGCTGATCAGGTTACGTACTAGAGTTCAATTTATCTTATAAGTAGAGTGTGTACACTGATGGAGATTACATTTCCCTTGTCATTCATTTCTTTTAAAGCAAGTATCATCATTTACTTTGTTGGGAGTTTCCCTTCTTCATGAGTCTATGTGTAACTTTTGTCTTTTTCACTTTCCAAATTCTTTGACATATAAGACGAAAGATAATTCAATAAAAACAATGGATTCTCGAGACAGAAGATTCCTTGTATGTATTGGTGAATCTATCGTTCATGGTGATTTCAATGCGCACAAAATTCTCCCGTTTCTTTCTGCACGTTCGTAGCGACTAAAATGTTTGTCATTTTAAATCGTTTGCATTAGTTAATGGTTTTAACACCATCACTGATTCCTCGGTTCCTGTTGTAATGTTACAGACTTGGAGACCAGTCTGAAGGTAGCATAATTTCTTGATGTGTTGCTTTTTACACGTTGCAATTCATTTTGCTCCATCAATCACAGAAGTTCTGTATAAATTTCTTCAGCGCTACACTTTGTCCTCTTTTTGAACCATAAAGAAAGATTTTCACCTATCTGCATCTTTTACACTTTCACCAACTCTATAAAAAAAATTCGACTAGCTGCAAGACTAGACTCGGCAATTTCTTTTCAACATCTGCCCTCATAAAATAGTTGAAATGCTAGCAAACCAAAATAATTCATTTCCATTTAACTCTTTCAAACCTTCTGCCTCTAAGCAATCTGGAACTTAGTTAACCGATCAGTGAGATTTACATGAATACTATTGGGTGATATATGAGACAAAAAAATTCACGATTCTTAATTCATTTGCAGCAGTTCATCAAGTAATGGGATAATCTTACTTAGCGTGGTTTATCAGATTATTTCCAAACTGAAATAAACCACATTAAATAGTTCGTCATAGACAACCTAGTCTCTTCTCTATCCCAAATCATTATATCAGGTCTGCTGTGCTTACATTTTATTAAGGTCTTCACTGGAACATTCCACCAGTACTACTTTTTATCATGAGTTGCTATGGCTTCCGCGATACTGTGGGTTCTTATTTCTTTGTCTTCGGGGTTATCCTTCCGACGGATTTTATTATAGTGTCCTAGGTAGAACATCATGTCTTATTGTTAAATAATACTGTGATGATATTTTCAGACAACTGCTTATGATGTTGGTGATATCTTCGGTGTTAACTCCACAAAGTCTGCATCGGTTGTCACATTTTACTACTTTTCCTGCATCTCTATTCCTTTTGTGCATCAGGTACTTGGTTGATATTCCTTGTTCCTGGATTGCAAACGCGTACTCATCAAAGTGGGTGGTAGTAATTCTGCTATTGGTCCATGATAAATTACTTTGATGATCGATGTTACTATCATCTCGGAGCTTTCTACTAACACATCCATTCATAGTCTTCTGCTCATATAGGCTCATCATTTTATCTGATGGTACGTTGCTGTAGAGTCGTGCGACTTCTTTGGGCACGTATTCTAGGTTATCAGACAAAGTATGTTGCTCAAGAAGTTGTCCTCAATGCCTTATGATGTTATCAGCCTCATGTATGGAAACGTGGTCAAGAGATGGACTTCAGTGTATGAATGTATGTATGTACGTGTGCTTGTGTACGTGCGTTTGTATGTATATATGTGTGTATATATGTATGTATGTGTATGTACGTATGCGTGTGTATATATCTGTATGTATGTGTGTATGCGTGTATGTATATATGCATTTGTGTGCATGCGTGTGCGTGTGTATGTATGTATGTACGTATTTCAACATTTTCTTGATCTATAATGAACAAAATTGAGATGTCGAAAAATATTTTGTCGAAAAATATTTCCTCGTTTCAAGTTAAAACTTGATCGTAAATGTGACAGGTATACATTAAATTCTGCTTCTTAGAAAGTCAACGCAACATGACAAATATATACCATATTCCAAGCACACCTCACTCATAACTTTCATTTTCTGATTGAAATAAATTTGAAACGTCCGTCTGTATTTCAATGATAAAATTATCTAACCTTCGCATTGGCTATTGACATTTGCTTCTAGCTATCACTAATAATGTTAGAGAGAAACACCATGAATACATTTTGTTTCTAATGCAATCATTTCAGATATCAATAAATTGCATGCCTACATGCGCACACATATATGCATGTGTATATATTTGTCAGTACATATGAGTGTGCCTGTATGCGTGTATACATGTGTGTATGTGTGTGTATGTGTATATGCATGCGCGTGTAATGTAATCTTTTATTCTTTTACGGGTGTCAGTCATTGGATTGAAGCTATGCAAGGGCATCGCTTTAAAAAGTATAATTGGTTATATCGACCCTATTCTTATTTCTACCTGGCTCATATTTAGCAATTTCATTGCCGAACAGTTTCGTTACGGAACATAACGCGGTACAAAATTAATAACAGCCTTTATTATAATGTATGATTTGAAATTCTGTAGTATTTTCTCCATTTATTAACATATCATTTATTATTTAATGCTTCGCAGCTTATTTTCTTCCCACTGCGAAGGATACTCGAGTAAGTAATATATTTCAGTTGAGTTTGCCTACCTATCATTGAACGTTGGATAATAATTGAAAGACTACAATCGGGAATATAAGCGACCGAGACAGGGTTCCTCCGGAGGAACTCTGGATTACCGTTACTCGAGATAGCCGGTAACTCCGAGATGCGACTGAACCGCTACTTCGCGGCATTGAGAGATCACAGCTTCAGTATTATGGAGACGTTATTAGAATATTGCAGGAAATAATCGCATGACGGATTCTTGAAGCTGAACCAACAGGTCGTAGACCAAGCCCGAGAGGATTGAATAATATCCATAGTCTGAAATGGTCACGTTTTGGGAACCAACCGAAAAGTGTAATGACGGTTGCTTCTGATAGGACCCTATGGAGGAAGCACTTAAGATTTCTACCCCCACGTCCCCACTTCCGAAAATACCGAGCGCAGAAGATGGATGCATAGATGTTATTTTCTTTAACATAATTTAAGCATCTTTAATGTCAACACGTGTAAACACACTGATAGAACGCGTAAACTCGAACTCCAGACAAATTCAATTCAAAACAAATAATGGTAAATTCTATCTTTTGTTCCAAAATGAAGTGCAAAGCATGCTTTGAATTTTATTCATAACAGCTACGATATAGTGCAGTGGTTCTCAGCCGGGGTGCATATGACCCTTACAAATCCATACAAAATTTTGGAGTACCCACACAAGAAATAGTAAATCGGGATCAACAAAAAAAAGTTGCTTTAGATGTATGCATGCGTATGTATTGCAAGAAACAGCTAGGTTTCTTTCTCTAACATTTTACATTGTTCAACCTACACAAGTTAATGTATGAAAAACAATATAGGACTTTTGAAAGAAGTTTCTATAAAATTAGTTTTTAAACATCGAATGGCTATGGGGTCTACCAGAATAAAATACTAATCAAAGGGATCCACAGGTAAAAAGTTGTTGACAACCCTTGATATAGTGTGAAAAGTTTCGCATCACCAACAAACAAGTTAACTGCTGCACAATGAAAAATGATGACAATATGAATAATGAACAAAGCTTTACTCCTCACGTCTCACAAATACAAACTTCATTAAAGGACACAGGAGGAACATAACTCTATAGTACATGAATAATTTACAGCTACATCTTCCCTTAAAGAAACTACAACAATTATGTGTATAATATCTGAAGACAGAGTAAACCTGTTAGAAAAGCAACTTTTAACTCTAGACTACTACAGACTAGGTAAGTTAAGAATATACATTCTTTAAAAAAAATAAATATCAGAATTTGAACTAGAACAGTAATAAAAAAAGAAAATACACAATAACAATGAAAGAAACGAAGAAAACATTCAAGCTCTAAACATAGAAATTTAAATCACGAAGATAAATCTTGCACACAGGAAATAAACAAAATAAAACAAAACAATACAATACAAAAATCTATAACATAACTAGAATATAGAACAACAAGAGCCGAACCCAAAATACGTCAATAAAAATATGAACACAAGAATATAAGATCTCTAAGTGAAGAGCTAAAACTGGAACTTATTGAATAAGGCAATACTGAAAAGATTGAGAAGTTAAAGAAGTTAAAATAAATAGAAGCTATTCCTACGGACCAATGAAAAACCATCCCAAAATGAAATCTTTGCATTGAAGAAATAACGGTTATAAAACACGCAAACTTGACCTCAGAGGTATGCTTAAAAATAAATGCGAACATGAATATTGTCAAGATAAATTAACTAATTTATGCAACAATCATAGTAGTTACAAATGAAACTTGGTCCTTCCTCAACATTTCTTTTTTAGGAACTTCTATACACAAACGAACACAGAAAATATTTATGCTGATAAAAATAGAAAATGATATATCTCAAACCTCAATAAAATTAACAACTAAAATATACAAAGGAAAAAGCTCCTGAAAGAAGTACAAATACTTTGAAAATATATCAGCAAAAATTTAATATTTGAATATCAATAGCACTTCAGATAATCAGATATCATTGCTAAATTTTGAAGGGAAAGAGCGCCGTAACTTATTGAAACAAAATATGCAGTTTGATATCAACACGAAAATATTTCGCTGAGAAACAGAAAGCCATGTAGCACCAGCACCTTAAGGAAAGAAAATGAGGACATTTTATTGACAACTACAGGCAAAAATCTTTAAAATAAAAGGTATTACTCCCAATAAACAAGTGAAGTAGAACAGGTGTATTGTAATAATATGAGCAATTGGAAAGGAACTAAGAAATAGCATACTTCATTAACATAGTGCCTGCAAAATCATTTCATCGTATACTGAAAAAGCCAGAAAGATATCCTAGGTAAGTCACTGTGGGAAAAACATTGTAATTCTAAAGACTGGCCAAAACTACATATTTTCTTCAAACTATAAATTCCTCATAACATGTTTGCCTACAATATATAAAAATAAACTTAAAAGGGAATATTTTGTAAAGTATAAATACACACTCGAAAAAAAGACGATAGTGAGGTTGAATAGATCTAAATTGAAGAAAAGATCAGTTACTAATCTAGAAATTCATAAACGAAAATGGTATGAGTGAAAACAATCGTCGGAGCGTGACATGGATTAGGTACCACGAGGCTTGTTACTGCGTTCAATATTCGTAATTGCTAAACATATTAGGTGTGCGTAAGAAACGCTCATATGAAATAGGTACGAGGAACGTGATATGAATAAATGAAAATACATTTTGTAGCTTCAAATGAAAGAGAGATGGGAAAAAACTTAGTATAAGAGGAATGTTCCTAGTGGATTCCCTTCCTCATCTACTTATTCTCTGCTAAGCGCAAGCACCTTCAACTAAGATGCTAAAGTAGAATGATTTAGATACAAATGCTGTGAAAGGACAATCTGGTTTATGCATTAGCTAAAGTTGCACGATTCTAAGAAGTATTACTACACTCTGTACACGGATTTAGTGCACGAATTGAACAGGTGTTCAGGTTAAAGTGTGCAACGACACGGCAACCGTGTAGAGAAAATTTATGAAATTTATAAGATAACAATATAATATTGATTTCAAATTTTGATACAAAGCCAGCAATACTGAGGAAAGAGTAAGTCAAATACATCGCCCCCTGTGCTCAACTGGTACTTATTTTATTGACTCCGAGAGGATGAAGGTAATTAAACAAATACAATACCCACTTATATAAAAATGTTATTAAAGAATATAATATTCATAATAAATTAATACTTTAACTGGAGAAATATATAGAGATATGAACACTGCAGTTATATTAACACAAGTTTTTGTGATAATATTCTCAGCAAGACACGTCTTTAGGCGTGAAGATAAGAAAGACAATGATTGAATTCTCAATGTACCAGCCACAAGCCGGCAGAGGTATTCTGCATCGAGGATCCGATTATATAATTATTTAGTGTAGAGCCATAAAGATACTTATTTAAATATAAACTAAACTGTTTTGTTTCTCGCCAAGGAAACTAAGTAATGTAAAACATAGCTGAACTAACTGAAACAAAAATACAGAAAATTAAAAACTAAAATCTCAGTTGACTACGACGTTAGTTAGTTAGTTAGTTAGTTAATTTGGCTCAAAAGCAGATAGCAAGGCCATGTAGGGGGACATGGAGTTATGTACAGGGTGGTGTTCATGTAAAGAGTTCAGGCCACTTGAGGTCCAGGGAGGCTTTGAACAAAGCGGTCGTCAGCATCTTTACCATCTCGTCTGGCAGCTTGTTCCACAGATCCGCAACCCGGACGGAGAAAGCTCCTCTCCTTCGATTGAGATGAAATCGTCGCAGGTAGAGCTTTTCGGAATGACCCCGCAGCCGACGCTCTGGAGCAGGAGTGAAGAACAGCTCTATCGAGAGGTTACACTTTCCGCTTATGATGTTTTGGGCGAGAATGAGATCACTACGGCGGTGGCGTTTTTCAAGAGAAGAAAGCTCCCAAAACGCCACTACAGAACAAAGTGAAAGCAAACACTGAAAGCAAAATATCTTAAAATATCTGAAATATAGAATGTTCAGAAATCCGGAAATACTGTGCAGTATCGTACAATATACCGTATCCTTGCGTTGAGGAAGCACAGCCTTGAAGTTAGTTAATTTGTGCTACAGATAGCCTTGTTCTTTATGTTTTTATGTGGATTGATGAAGATCAAAAATACTCTGCTTTTGAAGCGCATTAATTTGTACCTGCAACTGTCTAATAAAATGATTTTCTTTACCTCGTTTAATTTTCACCATAGAAAACATTACACTGTATAGGTAGTTCAGTGTATTATATTTATAATGTTGTAGATCGATTAATAATATCAACGAAGCTCTACTTTAGGAATGAATTAATTTTTACCTGTTGATATATATTATATAATTCTTAACTTTCCAAAGTTTATGTTATGTATTTAGGCCCTCTCCAGAAAGCCAGAAAACCCCGAAATCAGGACCACTTCTGGTCTCAAGCATCCCGGATATTTGGTCCGGTACCATATAAATTTAACATAACAGTATTTAACAAATGCAGGATAAAACTTAAATGAAAACATTTGATCGGTAGACAAGACAAAAATCAGAAAAAAGCTACCAATACAATATAGAAGATAGAATACAAGACTAACTTTGGAATATGTAGTCTGTAAATAAACAATCTACCATATTGTTGAATGACCAGTCCCATTTCAGAATTAGATATTTTTACAATGGACACTATAGTAGTATTCTGTAACGTTAACAAAAATGATGCAGTAGATTTTTAAAAATGAACATTCTCTGGGATATATATTTTTACGCAAACATGGAGAATAAGGTAAGGTAAATCATCCATCAGCGAAAGAAACTTTTATAACCTATATGTGAACTGAAAAGGGTAAAACAGTATCTCAAATATAAATACAAAACTATCTAAAACTAGAAACAAAACAGAGATATCTAGAAAATGTGGAACGAAAAAAGAAACAAATTCCATAACAAGTACTCTCGGAATAGTGACAACATATACGAAGAAATATATTATCGAAGTGCCATGATTTATACTCATTCACATGAAAGGATATCACCACTTACCTTTTCACACATATTATGTAGTCTCAATAAGTAAGAAAAACACAAAAATAATTTCATGTATCGAGGCACAAGGAGCTGCATTATTCTGCCTAGAAAAAGCTTGTAAAATTGAATGCACGACAGAGTATCATAGTCGTAATGAATCGATTCTTAAATCGGAGATCAATGAAAAATATGTGTTTGATATGAAAACTGTAGTTATAATAATTTTTCTAATTTAGGCAGAAGGCCAGTAATTTTGAGTGAAGTCATTAACCGACCTCAGTACTTGATTGAAATGTTGAAAGGAAAAGTCAGCGTTGACTAGATTTGAACACAGAACAAAAACGAAGAGAAAAGCAGAAGGCATTTCTTTAACAATTCTACCGACTCACTGCCCTGTTGAAGTACTAAAAAGTGATAGAAACAATTAAAGTAATAGTAGAAATAATGATATTTTGTAAGTGGTTTGGACCTAATATTTTTGAATTCTAAGAATAGATGCAATTGATTGATTTTAAAAGTAGTGGTTTATGCTGCTTAAACAGGTTCAAAAATACAAACTGCATAATATTAAGCTAAGATATTTATTTCTGAAGTTAAAAATACATCTTTTCTTGTTAGAAGACTTTGTGATTGGAACTAAATGTGAGTGTGAAATTTTTTAATATAATTCATGCTTTAACAAATCTGCTTCATGTAAAGATGTTTCTAGAAAGAGCATAAAAATACAGCAATGGCAATTTTTCTTTATCATGCGGATTGAACTTGAACCGATTGATGTACTTTTGCTTTACTTTTACTTAGATATTAACTTTTTTAATACAGCTGAATCCCAATTTTGAACCGAGAGTAAGTTCCAAACATTTAGAGAATGTAAAAATGTGTCCAGTATATATTCATATGCGTTAAATAAAAAATGATGAAAAAAGGTTTTGGAGAATATAACGATTAGTAATTATATTCTATCAGAATAAGGATTTATAACTTCGACAAATATCATCAGTTTTTTTTTGTTTCGAAGAAGTAAAAGTCTACATAGATTTATCGTTCGTACGTTATTAGGTTAGTCCTGAACACAAGACTGCCGATATGGCATACCCAGGCTTTCCAAAACTGGTGAGATCGATGCAGTTAACGTTCGGTTTGGACAGTTACAAATTCAGGACTGCAGGAAAAAAGGAAAAAAAATCACAGACAGAGAGAGAATTTCAGAGAAATGAAATAGAGGAGTCGGTGATTTTAGTGAGATGGCTGTAATATGAACGTTGAGCAGAGAAGAGACAATTAGGTACAACATTGTAGTAGCGGTAAGAAAGGCTGAGGAGATAGACAGACAGACAGATAGATAGATAGAGAGAGCTTAATAATGGGCCAGTCCTGACGAGCAACTTCATGCCAACTTCTCTCGCGGCCTTGTTGGCTACTTTTCAAGATGTCTAGGCGTAGGAATGGCTGTGTGGTAAGAAGCTTGCTTCCCAACCACATGGTTCTGGGTTCACTTCCACTGTGTGTCAACTTGGGCAAGTGTCTTTTACTATAGCCTCGGGCCGACCAAATCCTTGTGAGTGGATTTTGTAGAGGGAATCTGAAAGAAGCAAGTTGTATACTCTCTCTTTACTCTTTTACTTCTTTCGGTCATTTGACTGCGGCCATACTGCAGCACCTCCTTTAGTCGAGGAAATCGATCCCAGGACTTATTCTTTGTAAGCCTAGTACTTATTCTATCAGTCTCTTTTGCTGAACCGCTAAGTTACGGGGACGTAAACACACTACCATCGGTTGTCAAGCGATGGTGCGGGGGGACAAGCATACACACACACACACACACACACACACACACACAGAAGCGAATATGTATGCGGCATATTTACTACACATATCAAGAGATATGCTTTAGTGAAATAAACAGGAGTTGAAATAAACAAGAGTTAGTGCAATCTTCACTTTAGAACAGCGTCAAAGTGAAGCAGAGGTTCAAGTAGGAATAGGAAAATGTTGGACAGAACTAATGAACTAACACCGATCGATCAGCTAACTCGAAGTGTCACAGAGTTCAGAAGTAAGGGATGGGCGTTGATTAGTATGTGAACTTGTGAGTAGTCGTTATTAGGAAACGGTTGAATGTTCCTGATAAGTGATGAGATGTTTGTGTATTAGCACTTGAGGTTTGAGATGGGAAAATGAGTCGATCTTGATATTTGGCACATACTTCAATGGAATATATTTTATTTATCTGAAAAGAATAAAAGCAGCAAAATAAAATTTGTTGGATGTATCTGATGTTACAAACTCAAAAGAATGTACAAAAATATACAAACATATACTATACATTGCTCTCATTATACTGTCTATAAAACCAACTTAAGGACCAAAAAAATATGTCGAATCTTTGTACTATGTTTTGATTTTGTGATTTGATACAAATGTTAGCTTGAGCTTAAATATTTCGTTCTTGATGTTCACATAAGTGTTTTTGTTATATATCCAGGCATAAATGTAGTTATATAACATTTTGTATTAATTGCATGTCTGTGTTCTAATTATTTTGTATATTTTACACATTAGAGATATCCGTGTTTAATTATTATATATATAATTTATATATTAATTTTCATAGAATTAATATATGAATTAATCAAAAATATCCTGGACTGACTTTGATACTTGTTTCACGATCCGTCCTGATTTGAAGAAATTTGCTTACAAACCATTATATATATCTTTATATTACAGTATTTAATGATTATACTTCGCGTGGTTCTGAGAAATCGCTTTGCTATTCAATACAAAATACCAATATTGATTTTTAACAGAACCGTCAGTCACTAAATATCTAATTAATATCACAGCTGTAGCAACATTAGGTCTTCTGAATTCAAAAATACCAAATTTTCGAATTAATTGAACTGACCACACTTAACGATTTCACATACACTGTATTAGTGGTGGTGGTTTCAATACCATATAATAGATTAAGGAACTAATCTCTTGTTCTATATAAAGGAACCGTCCA
Organism: Octopus sinensis; assembly: GCF_006345805.1. Classification (NCBI taxonomy): domain Eukaryota; kingdom Metazoa; phylum Mollusca; class Cephalopoda; order Octopoda; family Octopodidae; genus Octopus; species Octopus sinensis. Next base: position 21,341,855 of record NC_042997.1, on the reverse strand, counting down.
CAATATTAAAGCAAAAGCTCAAGATTTCATATACTTCAGTTCTAAAAGCGACTGAACTTAGCCAACTATTCTAGAAAACTCTCCGTTTGACTAAATTCTGCTGATGCATCCCATCATCGGTTACCTTGGATTCTAGAATTTTATTCTTCATGTAATCAATTAAAAAAATTTTGTATCAAGCAAAGCTAAACAACACTTTTTTTGCAGCGTATAACATCTGCAGAAAGAACTATGTTTCTAATCCAGAACGGACCAGCACGCTCATACATTAACACAAATGATTACCTAACAATAATCATTTGTAATAAATTTTTGTAGGTTTTCCATATGCAAGACACTTTTTCTAAATTGCTTGTGGCAGATAAGGCATTACATAAGCTGGTCAAATATTGTGAGTTCAAATCTAGTGCTGGGGTTTCCATGTGTTTCCGATTAGGAGACTTAATTCTGAAACACCTTAGTTATTGGCTACATACGTAGCGCATAACGTGTGTAGGTTACTTGCGATGTAGATAAGCTCATGAGGGCATCTGTATACAGTCAATCGACCTGCTAGAAAACAGAAAATCACACTATACCGTCTTAGAGAAAATGGAAAACATTCTGGATAACAGAAGAAAGGCTGTTTTATCATTGATCTCCTTTGTTAAGGCTGACCTGTATTAAATATCGTTGTCGACAGTCTTCTAGAGACCTACGTCCATTACCAGGAGACGTAATTATCTGCTTCAAACGCTGATCCCAGAGCGAAGATCAAAATTATAAGTATTCCAAAGCAAGTAAGTTTAATTTTGTTTTTACATTACACACCACATAACGATGTCAGATACAGTTCGTTAAATTGCCAATGTTTTTATTCAACTATCTATTGGGAGTTTTAATAAGTCAGTATTTGGTATTTGTGTAACTCAGTATAAGCGTTGCTTCATTTTGTTTGTAAATATAGTGCCTTTACTCGGATTTGGACATCTAATTAATATAATCGATTTTGATTTCGAATAAAATAATCCACTGTTAAGTGGATTATTCTTCCAATAATGTGTTTTATCTTAACAACTCAACTCGCTGGCTCACTTAATCGTTCCGAACGACTCGACTTTTTAAGGTAATGTTGACTGTCGACCAACCATTACTAGATAAATGGCAGTGTTTAAGTGAATGTTTTCCTCGATAGAGTATATTTCGCCATTCATTTCCTCTTGTGATATTTGTTGCGTATCTTCGTCGTTTTTAATGGTATTCTTTTGCGTGTGTATGTTATTTTGTTTGTGCTTAAGTGTATAAGAAATCACCATCATCACCGTTATCACTTCCACCACCATCTCTGCCACCACCAACAACAACAACAACTACAAAAACAACATTTTGATCATTATAATTACACACGACGCACTATAGATGATAACGCCTGGAAGCCAAATAAGAATAGATTTTTCCTTCAATCACGTTTTCAGAAATGTATTCAAAAAAGTGGTTTCATTAGGGTATCAGATTCTAGGCAATTAGACATTTATATTTTGTTGAAACACGATTTCCTTTATAGTTGTTTAAAGCAAAATAAAAGCTTCTTCGGGAATATACCAAGCAATTCCAAATATATTACGAAAACAACTTTCGATTTGTTGGGAATAGTTATATACAGGATTTAAATAATTTCTGGAATTCTTTATAATGTATATTGTGAGCAGATCAACATCGATTATATTAAATGCTTTGTTTTTTTAAAGGCTTTATCGGACTACAAGTTGTATGGTAAACCACATTATTATCATCATCATCATTATCGTTGTCGTCGTCGTCGTCGTCGTCGTCGTTCCCCTCCTAATCATAATCTGAATCATCACCATCTTTGTTTAAAATTTTGATCCAAGATCAGAAAGTTTAAGAGGAAAACGCTAATACTTGATTGGTATTTTATTTTATCGACCCCAATAGGATGAAAGAAAAATTTGCCTAGGCAAGATTTGAACTCAAAGAGTTGGATAAAATACCGTAAGGCATTTTGTGCGACACTCTAATGATTCTGACTACCGTCACCTTAAACTATAAAAAAATTCAATAGTATAGTTAAATTCGAGTAGAATTTAAACCTACAACTTAGTGATCCGGAGCAACTACTGTAAAGTATTTTATCTGACGCTATAACGACTCAGCAAAATAATAATCATTATGGAGTAGAATGAAAGAGATATAAAAACAAGGACAAATGGCAAAAACGATGATGGCTTATTCAGATTGGTTATGAAATAACAGCTACAGAAATTATACTGAGATTTGTATGATACCCTCACCACTCTTACCCAGCTTTTAATAAATTTATTTCTTTTCCAACTTCATTTCCCTCCAAGTGATGTTGGTATGAGCAAGAAGAAAATGTCAGTCGCCAGCCCTTTGAATGCTGTCTATCACATAATTTATTTTACCGTAGCCAACAGACAGTAGGAAACGTACTCAGGATAAAAGTGGTTGATAGGCCCAACTTTTCTACACATGACATTCGTTGTTCGACTTAACTCCACATGTCAGTAAGACCCAAACAATTAATGAATGCGTGAAAACCGGTTTCTTTGTTTTGTGTACGTTACGAACAGGCCCAGCTCTTCCTGTTACCATATATGTAGAGTTCATCCTGAACGGGCAATAACTACGTTTGTAACACTCAGATTAGGATGTTCAATTGACCTTCCTTGATGAATAGAGTTTCCACAGTAAACTTTCTAACTTACAACCGAAAACGTTGCCATACTGGAAGCGAATCGAGAACGCTTAACTACATTCCAGATGTGAGATGCATATTCTTACATTTTGCTTAATTCATTTAAAAAGGATATAAATTACAGAGACGACTCTTTATCGCAGTCTAGGAATATTTGCAAATGTTATGCCTTCAGCTCTCGTCCTTATATAATCGGGCATACATATCGAGCTATGTATGCAGGGTGTGCTGACAGCGTATACACCCTTTGACTGTGGTGCGCCTTACTCCATCAAGAAGTGTACGAACAGACACATCAGGTTTTTCAGATAACAAGTTACATAAATCACTCCTGCCCGACCAGTCAAGTGTAGCTGCTTGTTAGTCCATTTCTGAACGAGACTGATGTCAGTACTTAAACACGTCCCGGTATTATCCACTTCGATATCTGCCTCGTAGCAGATGGTTCATCGATCACCGGTATATTGCATTAATGACGGTGACCTGGCAGAAACGTTAACATGCCGGTCCAAATGCCTAACGGTATTTCATCTGCCGTTACGTTGTGAGTTCAAATTCCGTCGAGGTCGACTTTGCCTTTCATCCTTTCGGGGTCGATAAATTAAGTACCAGTTACGCACTGGGGTCGATGTAATCGACTTAATACCTATGTCTGTCCTTGTTTGTCCCCTCTGTGTTTAGCCCCTTGTGGGTAATAAAGAAATAGGTATATTGCATTAATGCTACACTGATTGAGAAGAAATAAGTTAATGCCCGGACGAAATCCGAATCATGAATTGTGGTCTTAGCTTATTTCATGTGTCACACACACACATACACACACACTAAATTGTAAGATAAATACTAGAAGACATGTCTCGTAGAGAATAGTTAATGAAGCAAAAAATTCTCGCCCTCAGATATATACATAGGCACATACACGCATACATACAAATACACCAGAGGATAATGGTACATAAAAATGGTAAGGTACCTCCTAGGACATGACAAAAATCTTTCAAATATAAAGATAACTGCAACAACCGGCAGCCAATATATTGAAATCTAACAATTGATAAATACACAACAGAGCTCGCAGAAGAATGTTCTGCTTTAAAAACAGAAATAGAAGTAAATTTTCTACACACACACACACACTAAAAGTCTGATTCCAGTCAAGACTGTTTGCATATATATATATATATATATATATATATATATATATATATATATATATATATATATACACATATACATACATACATACATACATATACACACACACACCACACACACACACCACACACACACACATATATATGTATATATATATATATGGAGTCCCCATGACAGCAAGACACCTCCAGTAAAAACTACTCAAATAATACAAAATTAGAATAATCCAGAAATTGAATGACCACAGACATCAGGAAATTATAGGAAAACGATGGTATGACGCTAATATGGTTTACAGCTATGCACACACCATCGACCACATATAAGAAAACCAAATAAAGCAATTTTTCACAAATGTGATGTGTAATGTCTCTCAGACGTAAATATATTTTTAAAAGAATCTGAAAAGTTTTCGAAGTATAAACATTGAGAGAGCCAGAGTGGACACAATTGTTTTTCCAGATGTAATAGCAGTACTAGTGATTATACTTACACGAGGAGGTTGACGCAAAGTAAAGGAAAAGAAGAATTATACGTGACCACCGTCCTAGGTAAGTGTTAAAACAATGTGTACTTTTAGAAGGAAACCTCGTGGAAGTATTTCTATTGGATACAAAATATATATTATCAAGTAGCAGAACAAACCTATAGTTTTCTTCTAATATACACACGTTCAGCAACCCTAAAATGGTCAGGTAGAATTGTTTTACTAGCCCCCAACTGTACAAATACGAACCAAGCGTTGAAGTAGTAGTAGTAGTAGTAGTAGTAGTAGTAGTGGTATATCATGAACGAGTGATAAAGCTAATTTCTAACATATTTTTTGAGATTTTTGAAACAGAAATTCTGAGGTCTAAGAGTTTGTGTTGAGAAAACTTATTTTAGCTATATAATATTAATAAGTAATGTAGTTGAAGCTACCTTTTGTGTGTATATCAATTATGTTTTTATGTTGGTAAAAGAAACCAAATCTCATTAGTGTATTGGGATGATAAGGTATGTTGTGGGGCGTTAGGTTACACACAAATGATACTTGTGTTCTAAAAATTAAGATAGGCTAAGGGTGATAATATTTGCATAGGAGTGTGTAATATAGTGTACACAGATTGGCCTTGAAGTACACAATCTGATAGATGGATTTGGAGAGTACATTGTTGGCATAAACTGAGATAGATTTCTGTAGGCTGAATGTAGATACTATATGAAGACTTTGCTTCTCCGAGAATACTACTAACAGTAGCATCTTCATTGAGATGTGGCCAGCAGCAGATTCCTGAAAATTTGTTAGGTAACGTAAGGAGCAAATTGTCTTGCAACAATTTACAACTAGAAAGCTGTATGATGCATTGAACTTATCTTTTGCGTTTTTGAAGATAGTTTTGCTGGCGTCTCAATTTTGAACGCACATTGTAATCTTTGACGGTGGTTTAGATGATTGCCTTCAGATGTTGGCACTTTTCATTACTCTTATTTATACATATATATATTAAGTGGTTAACGACTTTGGTCAACTGTGGATTGAGAAGAGAATATTTAGGAGGATGGTTTTTATTGCCCACTTGGAGATTTAGATGGGTTACATATACACAATATTGCAAGTGTAGTCTGCATAAAACTTTTATTGTCCCGACAAGTTGGTTGACGTGTTGTACCAGACGATTTAAGATATAGATGATGTACAGTTGTTTGCTTGATTAGGCAGTAATCAGAGAGAGAGAGAGAGAGAGAGAGAGAGAGAGAGAGAGAGAGAGAGAGAGAGAGATGGAGAGATGGAGAGATAGAGAGAAAGAAAGAGAGAGAGAAAGAGAGAGAGAGGGGGAGAGAGAGAAAGAGAGGGAGAAAGAGGTCAGCGGCTGAGCAAAGGCTGGAAATAGAAGTGGAAATGAAATGGTGTCACATACGCCTGTTGGCCTCCCATGGATACGAATAAATGTGGTATTTAACTAGTGTAGGTCGTTCAGAGTAATCACTCTTTTTAGATACCTGGAACTGGATATCTCAGATAATAGGTTAAAAAATGCTGGTCGTGAAAGTGAAACTAAGAATTCCATAGATACAACAATTGTTAGTCGAACCACAAGCCATTAAACTAACCAATTTTAGAACAAAAGAAATATTAAATATTGGTGTTGTGATGAATGTGAGGAAGTCGGAGTATCGTTGTTGTTCATGGGGAAATAGGGGGAGAGGTTTGCGTTGACGAATAAAGGGAGATGCAGAGTCCGAAGAAATAGAATGAAAAGAAGTTGAGAAAGACGAAGAGAAGACGGAGACGACAACGACAAAGAAGAAGAAGAAGAAGAAGAAAGAGAAGAAAACGAAGAAGTGGAAGAAGATGATGAGGATGAGGAAGAAGAAGAAGGAGAAGAAAAAGAGAAGATAACGAAGTGGAAGAAGATCATGATGATGATGAAGACGAAGAAGAAATAGAATGAAAAGAAGTTGAGAAAGACGAAGAGAAGACGGAGACGACAACGACAAAGAAGAAGAAGAAGAAGAAGAAAAAGAGAAGAAAACGAAGAAGTGGAAGAAGATGATGAGGATGAGGAAGAAGAAGAAGGAGAAGAAAAAGAGAAGATAACGAAGTGGAAGAAGATCATGATGATGATGAAGACGAAGAAGAAATAGAATGAAAAGAAGTTGAGAAAGACGAAGAGAAGACGGAGACGACAACGACAAAGAAGAAGAAGAAGAAGAAGAAGAAAGAGAAGAAAACGAAGAAGTGGAAGAAGATGATGAGGATGAGGAAGAAGAAGAAGGAGAAGAAAAAGAGAAGATAACGAAGTGGAAGAAGATCATGATGATGATGAAGACGAAGAAGAAGAAGAAGAAGAAGAAGAAGAAGAAGGAGAAGAAAAAGAGAAGAAAACGAAGATGTGGATGAAGATGATGAAGAAGAAGAAGAAAAAGAAGAAGAAGAAGAAGAAGAAAAGAAAAAGAAGAAGAAGAAGAAGAAGAAGAAGAAGAAGAAGAAGAAGATCATGATGATGAAGAAGAAGAAGAAGAAGAGCTATCTGTTTTGTGGATATATTTTCAAATAACTCATATTTGAAATAAATCTGCAAGCAAAGTGAATGCATTATATAGCAATCAGTTTTGTAAATAAATTTATAGATTCCGCAAAAGAATATGGTTTAGATGCAACGTGCACTCATAAAGAAATGAAAATCCAGAAGACGAATAAAAGAAAATTGCGTTCTCATTTACATCTGTTCGTGTTTTCTTGCAACAAATGAGCGCTTCAGCAGTATAACACTGACAGCTTAAACATCTTATTTCATTGTATAATCTCATGGTTAAGACATACGCTATTCGACGTGCCTTACAAATAAGATTCCTTTTGCATTTCTATTCCAAATCAGTGTAAAAAAAAAACATGATAACTGACTTAAAGATCTTTGCAATTTTCACGGTGGACGATTGACATTTCAACTTGAAGAATGATTTTAGATGTTTTGCACGCAATTTTACAACAGCTGTATGAAGCAGAAACAAAAAAAAATAATTTGACTATTAAAAGGAACACTTGGCAAAACACACATGAAATGCTGTATGTTAGATTTTTGTTGATAGTTTCCAAAAATATAAAACAAAATTATGGTAAAGCATAAAGCCACATGATTATAATATAATTAAAAATTCCCTCCACAGTCGTTGTCTGTCAAGAATACATCCTTTGTGATACTATAAATCTTATCATAAATACACAAGTTTGCACGCATGCATACAATCAGACATACAGATATATTTAAAATATCTATCTTTCTTTCTATCTATCTATCTATCTATCTATCTATCTATCTATCTATCTATCTATCTATCTATCTATCTATCTATCTATCTATCTATCTATCTATCTATCTATGTATCTATCTATCTATGTATCTATCTATGTATCTATCTATCTATCTATCTATCTATCTATCTATCTATCTATCTATCTATCTATCTATCTATCTATCTATCTATCTATCTATCTATCTATCTATCTGTCTGTCTTCTGTCTGTCTCTCTCTCTCTCTGTCTCTCGGTATGTATTAATGTATGTATGTATGTATGTATGTATGTATGTATGTATGTATGTATAATGTGTGTCTGTCTGTACGTGTAGCGGTTAAACGGAAACAGTGATCTTACGTTAATTTGTAATGCTGGGAATCTAACACATGTTCATATATATATATACGTATATATATATATGTGTGTATGTGTGTGTGTGTGGAGACGCAATGACCCAGTTGTTAGGACAGAGGACTCGCGGTCGGAGGATCGCGGTTTCGATTCCCATACCAGACGTTGTGTGTGTTTATTGAGCGAAAACACCTAAAAGCTTCACGAAGCTCCGGCAGGGGGTGGTGGTGTCCCCTGTTGTACTCTTTCGCCCCAACTTTTCTCTTGCTCTCTCTACCTGTTTCTTGAGTAACGCTGCGATGGACTGGCGTCCGTCCAGCTGGGGGGAACACATACGCCACAGAAACCAGGAAACCGGGCCCATGAGCCTGGCTAGGCTTGAAAAGGGTGACAAAGAATATATATATATATATATATATAATACGAAAATAAACGAGTTAAATATGCAAACGAGAGAAAAAAGGGAAAAAGGACAGGTAAACACAGAGAAACGACGCATCATCAGTTGTCGGCTGTCTATCTACTCCTCATTTCGAGCATTCAACGACAAAATGAGTCTTGAAAGACAGTTATTTCCATAACTTTTAAAGTAAAAATTTAGGATTTATGGACGGTCAAAGTCGGGAGAAAAAAATAGGACAGTGGAGACATACAAGGAAACCGAACGAAAACAAACATGGAGGGTTGTTAGACCAGAACGAAAGGAAAATAGTGAACACTGGGAGAAAAATTTTCTTTTAAAAGAGAAAAGATAGAAGAGAAAGAAAAAGAAGCGAAAGAAAAGATGTCCAGCCCTTTGAACGTCCGTACAGGAAAACATATGGTCACGTGAGGAAAAGAAAGACGGACGATGACCATATGTGAGCAACGAGAGAGACAAAAGAAAGAGGGAGAGAGTGTGACTGAGAGAAAACGATGAAAGAGGGAGGAGAAGAGAATTAGAGAAGGATGGAGGAAGAAAACAGTATAGAGTCGCATCAATAAGATGAAGATAAATTTACGTGGAAATGGATGTGTGGCGTTCAATTAAATGATTCAATTAAATGGCGTTCAATTAAATAATATATATATATATTATGCGCATATTCTTGGAATATTTTGTGCAACTCTGTCTCTTTCATTTACTTTGCTTCTCCTATTTTTTTTCTTTGTCTCTCTCTTTCTCTTTGTCTCTTTGTCTTTCTCTGTTACTCCCCTCCCACTATCAAGTAACGTGTGACCACCTAGGGTGGTGTCATTCTTTTTCGCGTTGCCTTCCACCGCACTGGACACGATTTTCTGAGCTCCTCACTGTACCACTCCCGTGTATATCGTCCTTTGGACAGTTTTTATATCTGCTTCGCCTTACCCAGTTTTGTCTCGTCATGCAGTTCCAAGGCTTTTTGTTTGTTGTATATGTATCATCATTATTAATTATTATCTTCGTGTGGCTCTAGGTCTTTGTACTGTTTATTATTTTGTCCCTCGTCCGTCCACAAACGGTCGCGTCTCGAGCCCATCTCGTTTTGTTATGCCTTAGCCCCATTTCCGGCAATTTCTTTTGTCGGTGCCTCCAGAGTGGAAGTAATATTATCGATAATGGCTGAAATTGCGTTTGACCCTCTGGCCGATAACTGATGAAGAAATGGTGACCGGTTTATATTAGTTCAAATTCTGTCTTTGCTTTCTGGTTGATTATATGTTGATAGGACATGGATTACTAACGCTGTAGGATGCTGTACTTCCTTTAAACCTGTTATTCGCTTTTTCTTAAGTGAAAGTTGAACCACGAAGTACGAGTTGGCTAAAAACAAATCACATCGTGAAAGTGCTGTTGCTACTATGAGAAAAGAACTACAACTTGTAACGAGTTATTTGACCTATACATTGAAAGTGAAATGCAGTAAACGAATGATAGAAACAGTATTAGTGATATTTCATAAACTGAAGTAAGTTTAAATGTTTGTACTTATGGTTTTAAATTGAAAATAGAGCCACTTTAACAGAAGTAATTAGAGGTGTCTCCATATTTTAAACACTATAGAAGAAACAAAGGAATATTTTTAAACATTCAAGTACTCTTACTTAAAACATACTCTAAGTTTAATGTATTAGGTACAGGATTGCACAGGAACAGAATTGGAGAACAAAGGATTTTCAATGAGTCATTCAATATTCGAAAAAAGCAGCTAAATCTCCGTCGGATTTGACTTACCATATATCTGCTCGTTCATATCTGCCTGTACAAGAACATCAACTGATACAAAAGGTCCACATAATACAAATAGACTAATGTTTTGGAACCAGAAAACAAAAACATACGGTTTCATTAATAAAATATTTAAAACAAGGGATTTGTGATCGTAATTCTCAGACCTGTAAATTTATCAGTACAGAAAATACGTTAAGTCTTTTGATACCAATCTGCCTGGGACCGGTTCTGGTACTATAATACAAAATTCCTTCCTTTTGTATAGTGATCTAAGCAAAATCTTCCATCAACATTTACCAGCTTAATACTCTCAATATTTTCCTTCGAAATTAATTGAAACGAAGGCAGTGTATTTCATCAGGAATACGGTAATAAAAGGATGAAGGGATAAAACATCAAGTGCACAAATGAATACTGAAAAAGAAAACAATGAGGAAGAAATGCGTGTCTAGTTAACATTAAATATTGCGCTAATTCCCCTAAACTGTTTTGGTAATACGTTATTGGAAAGAGTGAAAATCTCTTCCGTTTCATGGATTCTGATTACCTCCACACACAATAAATACAGATTTGTGAAAATGTTCATTTGAAAACATACGTACTCGCTCACACAAAACACACACACGCACACAAAAATATAGAGATGTATAAACGGAGCGCAGAGGTGCAGAAGTAGAAATTTTAAGCTTTCATTTAAATTTCTCAGTACTGTTATAGTATCTACAGCGGTTACATACTTGGCAAAGACTGCTAGTACTAACCAACACTTGCTCGTGAAAATAAGTTGCATGAAACTACATTATTGATGTTGAGGTATACACAAACTTCTCATTAATTAAATTTCTATTGCAGTCAATATACGGATTTATTCTTACCGATCTTTGTGAATCTAATGAATGAAATGTGTCTGCAGGAATTCTCGTTGAGTGCAGTCCACTGATGAAGGATTTTCCATTCTTTCAATCTCCTTATCTACTTTCATTTGAACTTCTACATTAAATTTAAAGAGCTGGAGTGAAGATGAAGAAACCGACAAAATTTTAGCTTCTTGCATATTGTAAGAAGCATATTATTACTAATGAATAAATTTTATTGTGAACAAAATTCATTTTATTTCGCAGATGCCGCTCTTGATATTGCTGTCGCACGACGCACCTAACGGAACACGTACACAGCGATGGCACATCTTAATAAACACGATAACAAATTTCATTTGCTTGAGATACCGAAAATCTTTAAACAATGCCATTATATACACACACATTGATACATTAAGTTCTAATATATTCGAATGAGGAAAATATCGGCCTGCTGAGGATGTCTTTACTGAATGTGTTCATCGCCATACAACAGATAATTAGTCACGATTTAATGGCATGGTTAACTGAAACTATTAAGACACCTGCTGTTGGAGTAACCTCTATGAACATAAAGTATATGAACCAGAACTGGAAGCCACTTGAAAGATATTTTTCTTCATTAATTATTCAAAGTGATAAAGAAGGTAGGTGATGAAGATCTTCGCCATTTGCTACATAATTGTAATTTGGGATAATGCTCTGAAACTGTGTTGAAGTTAGCTTCTTCTCAGAAAAAATTATATTACATTACTTATAATTTGGGTTAAATGACTGTGGACATGGTGAGTGGATATCTAATGGGATGGTTTCATAATGGGTTCATATATTTTCGAGTTTAGTTTAAGCATAATGTGAAAAAAGCTTACAATTATAAGGTACATTTCCACTGTCACTCTCAGGTTGTAGAAGATATATATATTTGAATATGCCAGGATATTGCACCACCCTGCCTACCATTCTTTACACACATTTGACGTTGGATACTAAAACAAATTGTATCTAAATACCGTTTGAAATTTTAAAGTAAATGTTGATTAATTGTCTTTTAATGTCAGAAGTATATTTGGTAGTTGTTGGTAAAGTGTTCTCATTATAATCCCAGGATAGAACCTGAGACGAATAATACCTTACGAATATGAACTGAACAGCTGAAACACGAAACTTAACACTTCCAGTATCCTTACATTTTTCATTCAAATCCCAAGCTACCATATTCTGACTATTTGGCATTCATATCATGCTTATAAAGTGACAAATATGTATGTATTTTACAAGATATCTAATACAGAACAAGAGGTTGGGACTTAACATTTTTGTGAAGGTAATGTGTGTGCAAACGTTACAAAAGGAAATTTTCATTTTCTATCAAACAGATAAATACAAGAAATATATATGATTGGTACATTGGGATAAACAATCGGTTTTATCAAAGGAAGCAAATCCTTGGGAAAATACGCATGAGCAACATGAGGTCTCTCTCCAGCCTTGTAAGCGTTATTAATTGCAGTACTTTTTATCAGAATGTGATGTAAGTTATTCTAATGATTAAGCAAAATAAAATACATTTATTTTCATTCGAAGTAATAGTCAATAAGGCATTTGATACTCTGCAATGATATTCTTTTAAAATTTAACAATAACGAAATAAATGTAAAATATCTATTTCAATAAAGGAATGGCAAAGAAATAACTATGTAATGTGTAAACAAAATAAAGCTTAACTTCGTTATGTACGATGTACAGAAAACAATAATTGCAGTACAAATAAATAATGTTGAGAATTTAAATTCTAACTTAATAATTTAAAAATCATATTATATCACTTGTAAATCTTTATATATGTCCTTTTGGTATTTGTGAAGAAGAGATATTAAATGCTTGTTGTTACTCTTTTTTTTTAGAATACTTTCTAAGCTTGGCTTAGAGAATATCTCTGACTGTTTCGTGATATAGATGTATAATAGGTTTGAAGCATACATTACTAATCTTGATCACATAGAATTAAGGAATGTTTTGACAGCTAAGATGCAATATTACATTATATTGTTTCTCACTGACACTTGCTTATATTTATCGTGTTTGTCATGTCTGTCATTCTGATTTTACTTCAAAATTCCGTTGCTCTAATTCCATCAATAACGATCAGCCATATTTTGTTTTGATTTTTAATGATCATGCTTCTGCTTTACCATTCTTGTCTTAATCTAAAACATAACAACATAGTTTAGAAATATTTATTGAAGATATTATATTGCACTGTTTGCTTGTTATCGAAAAAATAAGCAGTTCATATTTTTTAGAGTTTTGACATTTAAAGAATTACAAAATCATAAGCAACACTGTTTAGTTTACGTTTCATAATAAAGATATAATATTACGTTTTCGCAAAATATATAATATAACAATAATTCTATCTTTACTTCAGATTTTTAATTGTATAACAATATGATTTGTTAATTCATTTCTGAATCACAATAATAGATTATCTTTTATTTGTGAATAGTTAACGGACATGAATACACTTTCTGCTGAATACGACCATGTACTTCTACAACAGCTTTTATTACAGAAAATATTACTCTCGATTTTACAAACAAGTAATCACCAACTAATCCAAAATATCACTAACACAATCGATGGTGTTTAAAAAAATAATGCAATCCTAATATCTGTCTTCTAAACACTTCATCTAAGTATATTCTTATTTAGCCCTGTGACAACTTATTAGAATCATGTTGTAATAGCAAATACTTCTCAGATTTTAAACGATTGTTCAATGGCTTGTGTGCTCTCTACATCTCATGATTATGGTATATAAAAGTATTAATCATTCATCTAAAATGTAACGACACTGACTTGCTTAAATTACTCTTGAAGTGGTTTTTGCGGGAAATAACGCTTCACGAAATACATTACATACCACTATACAGAATACCATGTAAATAATGGGTTGAAAAACCCTTTACGATAAAAATAATTTATTATTTTAGATTCTCTGGAAAGTTAACAAAATTCTTATGACTTTTGAAAAGATTTTATTGAATTTAAGTTAAATAATTTTCTTTATAGTAACTATGTGATACTCAAAAGGTATTGAAATGTACTACTGACATATAGAGTAACGAAGATAACGCTCGACGCAATTCATTCTAAATAAAATAAAATAAAGTACAAAATATTCTATTAATTTCTAACATCTTGAAAATAAGAAGCTGATAAGCCTTGAAGAGTTGAAATAATATTGTGAAAATCATTCGAGTATAGATATTGATCGAAACATTTTAAAACTTCCCTTCAATATACGGTTCTAGAATAAGGAATAAATTTCCATGAAAAACGTATCGTGAAATCATCAATTTCGAGGAGCTTCTCGTATCATCAACCATAGGATGTACTATACGTATTATGTGAGGTTTGTGTATATCTCAATACGGTGAAATGATAGGTCTGCGCGTGGAAAGCTCCTCTAAAATGTGCAAACTTAGGTAAAGCTTTTGTGGTGTACATGAGACAACAATCCTGTTAGTAATTTATCGAACCAAATGTAATGACAGATGAAGTTGATCTCGGCCATATTTGAAATCAAAGCGCAAAGATTAAGTCAAGGCCAGGGAGAAAGTTGCTAATAATAGTTTTCTGTTTCAATTGCTTTGATGATGTTGGCAATTAAAAAGACAAGGTGGTAGCAGACAAGTTCAGAGTGCTTAATCTCTTTGAGAATGGGACACACAAAACCATGTTTCCAAAGATCGATATTTTGGACTTGCTGCTACAAATAAGTAAATTCTAAGCTCCCCTCCCATTACAAAATAATGTCGTGATACGTGGATAGGACTGGCTATCTCTCCTGAAGAGATATTAGAACGAATAGAAGCTGTGCATCAGACAGGAATGAAGTAGCAAATAATAAGGAAAAACACAGTTAGAAACATGTGGCCGCATGCAGTAAGAGTTTAAATTCATATTTTCTTGGTCCTAAACACTGACATTCTGTACCGCATTTAAAAGCTTCTGTCCATATTTGTATTTTGTTTCGGTAACTAAATATATAAACACAACAGAGAAATCACTTTAGCGTTAGCTAACATGAATTCTAGACAAACTATTAATGAGGAAATGGACGTTTTTTTTAATATGTTGTTAAACAATGTACAAATGCAAGCAAATCCCATGCCATCATGGCATGGGCAAATACGTGTTTCGTGTTATGCTATAATCCATAATCATACGAAAATCGACACAAAATTGCAAATTACTGTAATAATAACTTACTGTGTACATTTATGATGCAAAGACTTAAAATTGAACAGCATCTTAATTTATACCTAATTTTATAATTTGATGGAGGTGCATATATTCCTTAAACACTTCATTATTCAGAAGATAAGTATTATCCAGTGATGTATACTAAAAAGCAATGCTACAGGTTCATAAATTGAGACCAATATTATTTCTGGTATTAAAAGACTGTTTCATATTACGTCTCTTTATATATTACGTTTTTCAATAGTATCTATAGCATATAGTACTAGTGAAACTGTATTTAGATAGCCTCATTAAAGGAATAGCTACTGCATTTGATTCTTTATTTCAATTTCCTTTGTTATATTTGGTAAGCACTATTAAATTATCTTTATATGCATAAAATGTGTACTGAAAAGCAAAATTATTCTTGTTTAGATATTAAATTAAAGGGAAAAAACCGTGTTTAAAACTTGGAATGATCAAAAATATTAAATACGATTATAAAATTAAATATATTTCATTGTTTAAACTCACAATATTTCTCAAAGTGATCTGAGAATTATTGAAAATATTATTTGATAATAGAATTATATAACATGATTTAAGCAAGTCACACCCTATACTAATTCACTTAAATAGACATATATTTCGGAAGTTAAATTTTAAAAGCTGAAATCTAAAACCTTAAAACAACTTTTGTTTGTATAGCTATATGAGCAATACTTCGAATTGTTAACAAGAACGTGTCAGGGGCAATATAACACGAGTTAACTATACGGTGAATCGAAATTTATGCCATGTATAGCTGTTCGGAAAACGTAAACCTACTTCAATTACATTAGGAATGCAAATAGAAAAATACTAAAGCATTTCTATTATTCCATTTTCTGCTTGCTTTAATACAAAATATTTGTGCTTTGCTAAACGAAAACCTTTGTATAAATAGCCAATAATAAGTAATAATTTACTCAACGGCTGTTTCCATTATTACAGTGAACTTGCAGAAATATAAACCATGTTCAGTCGACGCAGTTCCGATGTAAAGATCGCAGTTTATTCATGTTATAATACGATGGTGGGCTCGTATGAAGCAGTTGTATTAGAGCTGTGAAATTTTGCATGAATTAATTTCAGTTCTTCTTAATAATAACTGCTTTGTTTCTTTCCAGGTAAAATGACATATGACTGTCAAAAGTAACTAGTAGCGTCTTTCCTTGAAAATTGACAAAATTTGGCATCGTATGTTATGAAGTACCTGAAAAAAACATTGATACTGACGTTGTTACGAAATTAGGGGATGATGATCCAGCTTTGTCAACAGTGCAAAGGTAGGCAGCTAAATTTAGAAAGTGAAGGGAGAATCTTGAGATTGATCCAACTGCTACCACTGAGGAAACATCGATCGAACTTACCACATGGTGATGGATGACAGACGATTGATGAGTCACATACTCAATGTTATTAGTATATCCTGTGAAAGAGTTGAGAATATTCTGCGCAAAGAGCTTGACAAAACGAAGGTTTCTGCTCGGTGGCTGTCACATCTTCTAATACAAAGCACACTAGGCTGATCACGGGAAAAGCTGGCATTGTTTGCAGCAGATTCCGCTGGTTTCCTTGAACTTTTTCTAAGCTAGGATTAGAAGATGAGTGTTGGATTCCAACACCTTGAGCCAAAAACAAAGAGACAATCCATGCCGTGGAAATACGCCTCTGCTTCAAATAAAGCGAAGGTCCTTTCGACTGCAGGGAAGGTGATGGCTTCAGTTTTTTGAGATGCAAAAACCATTGTCTTTATTGACTATTCTCAAAAAAGGGTCATACAATCAATGGAAAGAACTATGCCATATTGCTGAACCAGTTACGAAAGCCTATCAAGAAAAAATGTATCAGGAAAATGCTCCAACATACAAGTCCTTGACTTTGATGGATGTTATGCGTGACTGTGGCTTTGAACTGGGGGATCATTCTCCCTATTTTCCTGATATGCCTCATCTGACTATCATCTGTTCTCCAACATGAAAAAACACTTGACTGGGAATCAGTAGCGCAGTGATGATGACGTCATATCTGCTATTGATAACTTTTTTGACAAACAAAAAGACAGCTTCTTCACCCATGGGATGCAACAACGGCAATACCGATGGGAAAAGCGTGGGCGTCAAGGGGGACAATGTTGAAGTATAAACCTTATTTGGTTACATTCTATAAGAGTATCTTGGTCAGCCTATGAACTTTTCAGCCGACTCTTGTATACTTGAGAAAGACATGAACGTCAACAATTATAACAACTTCGTATCAAAACCTCACAAAAATTTGCACCAAAACCTGAAGCTAATTTACAAAGAACAGCTATAAAGAACTGTAGCTACACAGTACTTGAATGTATTATAAAAACTTCGTTACATTTCTAGAATATAACAGCACTAAATAATAGAGTGGGAGCTTCAACGATATTGATATCAGAATATTTGGATGGTGATCTATCATGTGTAAAGCAATTAAACTTATATTCATTTATCTGTGTTACACCCCAAACTATATTATTCAGTTTTATAGCTACGGCTATATAATAGCGTTTAATACAGCAGCAGTAACTGCTCCTGTAATTAGAAATCTTACTAGTAGTATATCGATAAAAGAAAACCATTAACAAAAGTAGCTAGAAGCACATCAGCAGTACTATTAACAACAACATAAAAAGATAAACTGAATAAAATCAACAAAAGCAAATTCTAGTAAAATAATTAATGACTCTTTTAAGCTGAAACACTTTTCGTGATTTCTCTGCTATTGTTATATTGTCAGTTAAAAAAAATAATGTGGTGTTCAATTAAAATCCATTAACGTTTCCTTCTTCGTGGTAACAGGGGCAGCAAACTTTCTAACGCCCCTAGCAACTTCATATGTTATTCCGTTTTGTTTGTATTGTTTAAATTCCCTTGAAATGAATACTACCTGATGTTCTGAAAAATCAATGCTATTAAATCAACTGTACAAGAACAACAGTCTTGTTTGATATAATTATTTCAAACTGTGCCCTACTAGTGTGTACTTCTTAATATAAAATACATAGGGTTGACATTGTAGATTTCTCCATCTTTCTACTATATTTTACCAAGTTTTATCGTGACTGTATAAAGTTGAATTATTGGGACTTTTGTATACTGAGCATTGAATTATTTTGGTTCAATTTCCTTCTATGAATATATAGGAACACACACATACACACATTTATTTACACTGCGAAGACATAAACTTGAAAACCTTAAATAAAATATATTTGCTCTGCAAGACCTAATTATTTTATTTAAAAAGAGCCTTTCCCGCATATTATAAAATATTTAACCCTACAATTTGTATAAGAAATTTTAATAAATTAAATATAAATAAAATTAGATAATTTCTTCTACTACGTTAAATGTTTCACGTAGCCAAGATCAGTCTTTAGTTCCAAATTAATTTTGTGGTTATTCTACATCTACTGAGGAACCGAAACAGCTGTAGCTATGATAGTTCTTTCAAATGTCAATTAGTTTATTCTTTCTATTGCCTAAATATTCATGACCGATTCGAAACATGTAACTCAGTCTAGTAACAGAAGAAAATATATTGTTCAGCTAAACATGTCTTGCGAAAGGTTTCTATTTTTTCAAGCATTCATAGTTTTTATATGAATATTTCAGTTACAGCGCATCGAACCGTTCTACTCTTACTACATTTGTGCAGAGGTAGTATTATATTTGTAACACGTTTGTGTTTAGCAGAATGCTTAACTATAGAATACTAGATGAAACCTAATCGTGTAGATGAAATATTGTAACTTTAGAACCAGAAATATATAAAAGAAAACTACTATCCACAAGAGACCAGCTTCACGTTTCATTAATCATTTCAACCCAAAAGAGCCTTGACAGTTTAAGAGTTCAGACCATCTGATGCTACTGAATAATGTTAGGGTTTCGGAATTCAGAATATGGTATTCAAACTTTACTTGATTATCTCTCTAAAATTGATTTATCAGAAGGGTTTCAAAAGAAATCAAATTAGTTACGTGATGCTGATCTTTAAGTGAAGAAAATATATTATTATCCAACTCTGCATATCAGTGTGATTTATGTACATCTTCCACGCTTATATAGATATTGAGGTTTGCCATGATACAATGCAACGAGATTATTTCGATGAGTAACATATATCGAGCCTACGCACGAGATACGAATAAATATAGTTATATGTATGAAGAACCTGTTTCAGAAAGAATCAACCCCTCCAACAACTATATTATGTTTCCAATAACATGTTCACTCGGTAAAGATTATGTTTGCAAAATATGTTATAATAGGAATGTGATGCATCTATAAATAGATACACAATGAAAATGAAGAAAAGTTTACTAATGGAATAATATACATTAAAACAAAGCCAGAATTTGATTTCAAATACTTAAATCTTATAAAGAATCAAGACTGGAATTTTGTCAAGGGGGTCTCAGCTTATCCTTCAGCTTCTTAGAAATTCAAACCCGTCAGTCTACATTTTTCTAAATTCAAAACTTATCGTCTTAGTAAAAGTAAAGTGGAAAATGTTGCTCTGAGTGCACTGTGCAAGCAACAGAAGAAAGAGAAAAACTAGGTGGCCATAGCTACAACGCCCGAGGTCAGCACAGACCTAAAGAACAGTAGTAACAACAAGCAGAAATTCATAGGGAGAAGTAGAGTCTATTGAACTCAAATGCTTGCTATTTACCTTGTCAACTGCAGGGAAATATGACGCACGTATAAACGTAAGAAAACTAAATCAGACATTCAAAGAATGTGTTTGATGGTTGAGTAGACAATAGAGATTAGATGTCAATTTTGTCTTGTGGGTCACATATGACTTCCTGAAGATGATCATTACCATGAATTTCACTTAGAATTACTTGTTAGTATATATCTGTAACTGTAATTTCACTATATTCGTCGTATCTGAAGTCGGCAAGCTGGCAGAAACGTTAGCGTTCTGAGTTCAAATTCCGCCGAGGTCGACTTTGCTTTTCATCCTTTCGGGGTCGATAAATTAAGTACCAGTTACGCACTGGGGTCGATGTAATCGACTTAATCTCTTTGTCTGTCCTTGTTTGTCCCCTCTATGTTTAGCCCCTTGTGGGTAGTAAAGAAATATATATTCGTCGTATCTTAGAATATAAATAATTCTTGACAATTGGGTTTTGACTGTCACCTTTTCGAACGGTTGGACATTTTCTTTTTTCGTTATATATTGTAAACCTGAATTATTTCAGTTGCACCCACAGAGAATAATATAAGTTTGTCGTTAGAAAGTTTTTGAACTTCAATAAAACTCAATATGTTTTGAAGATAAAGGAAACTTTTACGTATATTTTCATATTACATAAATTAAAGTGACAGCTCAGCAGTAGTCAATATATCAATAATCAGATGCAAATGATTGGGCGTGTATGTTGGCAGAAATATTTTGGCTACATTACAAGTACGTTTTTTTAAAAACTGTAACAAGTTTCTGTACGAAATAATTGTACATTTATATATTTATTAAAGGTTGTTGTAATTTTAGAACATATTTAATTGTGCCTAACATTCCCAAAAGTTGTTATACTTTGTGAAGTTAATGAAACGATGAAAATAATTAGTTTGTAAATGCTATGTTCCATTAAAGAACCAAGTAAAAATAAAAAAAAGTAGAACAACCATCAGTAACGTGCAATTTTACTGGTTTGGTTCTACTGATAAAACAGATCTTTTCTTGAAATCAGTACAAGTTATCAATGATAGAAATTAGTTGATGATGCTCTTGATCTCCTACCATTTTTAAGTTCAAAGGAAATTTGATGAATCTCATTAACACAATCTTTTTTGAAATATCACGTAAATAGTAAGATAAAGGCAGTCAATCTGGCAACCTATAATGAAACCTATCGATTTAGCTAATTAGTCGGATATATGTTTTGAACAGAAGGTCGATTGTAATTGCAAAAAATCAAACATTTAGAAAATTGATTGCTTTGTGAAAACAACAGAAAAGAAAAAAGAAGTAAAGCCTAGAAAGGCAAGATATTGTTAAATATCATATTTCAAACCTGACACGTCTCAGTGATCTGGAAACAAAGAGTGGTTCATTCTAAAAATGATGTATTCTTACGAGCTTTATTATTGATATTTTGACCAGTTTCAAGTTGTCCAGTTATTATATAAAAGAGTAAGATCAATGAAGTTGAACCCAATACATTGTTGCAATGTGGCTCTAGGTTGAAATCAATTCACTTCTACCCTCGTAAATGGTCAAGAAAATCATGAACAGTACTATGTCTGAAAAGATTTTGGCAAATTTAAAGAGACATAGATTATATGACATTTATTGCATCTTCCATTTTGACGTAGAAAGTAAAAATCAATATATCGTCAAGTCATGTGTTTACGAATAAATGCAGCTAAATTTGTTTATCTAGAGATCCGAGAGGACTACACTAATATGGAATAACATTTACGTGATCTTCTGAATTTAGAAACGAATTAAACGTATAATGTTCAACAACTTTTTGTTGTTTGCAACAATTAAGCATTACAGGACAGTTTTGAAAATAACTATATGACAGAAATTCAATAATATAAATGCGATGGCAATTGTCTGGGGAAAATAGTTTTGAAACTCTTCCTCTCTGTACTAAAACGTGACAAACATCGTCAGAAAATTTTATATACTTCAAACATTTCTTGCACTAATAATTACATTACAGTTTATAGTTTAATTGGTATTTTGATTAACATCCCAGGTTATACATTATAATTATTAGCTAAGTATATAATATAATTTAGAAAAATCACAGGTAAAAAGACAGCACAATAATACAGTATTTACACCTGAAGTATGTTATCATAACATTAATATAAATGAGGTTTTTATGTAAAATACCTGACTTAAATGAAGCAATTTTTTGATTTGTATGGGAAAAATGCGCAATATATTTCATATCTTTAAATACCGTCGGTAAGAAATACAATGACTAGAATAATTCCGGCATAATCCACTATAAATACAGTATATAGAAATATTTTCAGAAAAGCATTCATTAATTGTTTAAAAATTAATAGCGTACTTTAGTACTTCGTATATCATGAAATGTCAAACTAATATTTCTGAAAACATTTTGATATTTACTTGAATAATTAAAGCCTAATATTTTCCCATACGTGAATAACAGTATAAACAACGCGTGTATATAAGTTAAAATTTCAATACATACACATGGTACAATAAACAATAATATTTCTTCGGGAATTTTGTTAACTTTTTAGATAGGTAATGCCATCATTTTGTTTATTCCCGCAAGACATTTATGCGTATAGAAATAAGTTTTATTGATAAGTTGTGTGTTTTCTATAATTATATTATATTTTTGTGAATTTATAGCAATCACTGTCACTTCAAAAGTGATTCGGTGAGAATGAAGGTTATTGGGATCCTGAGGGAATCGCAGATCTTTTGAAGTTGGGCTGCGATAAAATCGTGGGCTTGTATGTTCGTGTATATTTCTTTAGGCTCTGTATTCAAGGTAAACGTGCGTAGCCGCTG
This sequence comes from Octopus sinensis, assembly GCF_006345805.1. Taxonomy (NCBI): domain Eukaryota; kingdom Metazoa; phylum Mollusca; class Cephalopoda; order Octopoda; family Octopodidae; genus Octopus; species Octopus sinensis. Next base: position 21,318,964 of record NC_042997.1, on the reverse strand, counting down.
GATAAGGTAGTATGTTAAAATGATGATGATGATGATGATGATGATGATGATGATGATGGTGATGTGAAGAAGAAGAAGAAGAAGAAGAAGAAGAAGAAGAAGAAAAGAAGCAGCAGCAGCAGCAGCAGAAGAAAAAGAAGAAGAAAAGAAGCGGCAGCAGCAGCAGCAGCAGAAGAAGAAGAAGAGAAGAAGAAGAAGAAGAAAGAAGAAGAAGAAGAAAAGAAGCAGCAGCAGCAGCAGCAGAAGAAAAAGAAGAAGAAAAGAAGCGGCAGCAGCAGCAGCAGCAGCAGAAGAAGAAGAAGAAGAAGAAGAAGAAGAAGAAGAAGAAGAAGAAGAAGAAGAAGAAATTTGGCAGGAAGAGGGTAGTCGACTGGTACATGATGCTATTGCCATCGAAAGAATGTTATTGCCATCGAACGAATGAAAGACAAAGTTGACAGCGGTGGTATTTCAACTCTGAATATAAAGTGCATGAAGTATAGTTTGTAAGCATTTGTTCGACGCGCTAATGATGTTGCCAGTTTGGCTCCCGAATGATAATAACAATAACAACAATGATAGTTTATTATTCAATCACAAGATTATCTATTTTGAGGGAATGGGTGTTGTCGAGGAAAAAAATACCATTTTGAAATGTTTTAACTGGGGAAGTTCTCACATAATTTGATTCATTCCGTAGTATATATTACGCAGACCTGAAATATGCGTATTAAATAATTTCAAATTTCAAAATATCACTGATTTCATTATTACATATACATACATAATACATGCATACATACATACATGTATATATATATATATATACATACATACATACATAAATTTAATAAAGTAATATTGCCATTATTAAATATAATAATGATAATAATAATAATAATAATAATAATAATAATAATAATAATAATAATAATAATAATAATAATGATAGATAGAGAAATTAAGGCCAACAGACCAGATATAGTTGTCAGAGATCATGAAGAAAAAAAAAATGCTTTCTAATTGATGTATCAATACCGGCTGATGACAACGTGTCTCTAAAAGAAATGGAGAAACTCTCAAAATACAAAGACCTGGAAATAGAGGTAACTAGAATGTGGAATCTGAAAACAGAAACAATTCCTATCATAGTAGGTGCATTAGGCATGATAAAAAAATATTCAGACAAATACATAACAAAAACACCAGGACTTACAAACACATATAACATACAGAAAATTGCACTACGAGGCACTGCACACATCCTACGCAGAACACTTTCCATACAATAACCATCAGAGCATCACAACAAATCACAGCACATACCCAAGGCACACAGAGCTGTGCTCGGTAGTGAAGTGAAAGCACGCTATAAAAATAAAACTACTGAATAATAATAATATAATAATAATAATAATAATAATAATAATAATAATAATAATAATGATAATAATAATAATAATAATAATAATAATAATATAATAATAATAATAATAATAATGATAATAATAATAAGCGAACCAGCAAGCTTAATCCAAGTAGGCAAAATGTATACAAATAAATTCGGGTACCGAAATACCAGCTTGCTAGAAATAGGAGTTAACACCTCAAAGCCGCAAATTTCACATAATGAATAAACACACACAGTTAATGTAGCCAAAAAATAGACCTAATGTTATAATAAAGAAAGCTGCTTATTATTTATCTACCAAATAAACTACGTCTTTGACTCAACAACTTTTTTTTACAACTAAAATAACCTTGGCAACTAGGTTGGGTCGCACAGTTTTGAGTTCACTTTTGGACAATATTTTGATTTGCTTCTAATGTATCACTTTCGTCCGATGTTTCACACATGAGTAGAATTCCACTCAGACAAACATTTATGAAAATCTTCACATAAATATTATATTAAAATAAGCCACAACCAAAGAAATTGCATTAAAAGACATCAATATTTCAATATGTTATGCGAAAATACAGCCTCACTCTCTCTTACTCACTCTCTGTCTCTCTCTCTCTCTCTCTCTCTCTCTCGCTCTCTCACACAGATAAAAGATGTATGCATGTGTATTTATGAGCGAAGGTCAAGAATACTCAGTCCCTCTGTTTAGGGTTACGCCGAAAACGGGTGGAGTGCGTATTCTTTACCTCTGCCTATTAATGTACGTGTATATGAAAGATAATGTATGTGTGTGTGTGTGAGAGAGAGAGAGAGAGAGAGTGAGTGACACTTCCACATACATGTAAAAAATTTTCATACATCACAACACACACCTTCACTCAATATGTCCCTCTTTCTCTCTCAGACACACTCGTCCATTTCATATACACGTACATCTTACACTTTCTCCTCTCTTTCACATTCTCCTCTCACTTCAAAGCAAGTGTCGCCTTTTCGGTTTATCCTCTCTTTCAATTTCTGTTCTCTTCAAAGCATACAGAAATTAAAACAATTTTCCGGAAATTAACAAACGATCATATGATCCCATATATGTCGAGTTGACAACTTTGCTTCTTCAAATGAAAGAATTCCATAAAATAACTTCCTTTGACACACACACATGCGTACACACACTCTAGGTAAAAGTTCTGTGCGTATTATGTTAATCCTTGCAGTGTGCACGTGCAAATTTACAGCTCAAGCCAAAATGAAATGATCTTGTGTAATTTATGTTTGTGATGAGAGTATTTAAAAACATGATCTTCAATATAAACTCAAAAGAAAGTTTTCCCAGAAATCCTGTCCTTTACCTCTTCTTTCTAGCATATACGAGGTGACATTTCCGTTCCCACTTATTTTTTTCCTAAATTTCTTCCGATTCCTATGTTTGCGATGCAGGAGATTAGGATTTAACCCACAAAACACTTTCTCCCTCACTACACCAAATTAATTTTAAACTTTTTTCAAATTTTTATTCTCGGTAATCCATGGAGAAAAAAGAGAGTGCGAATCTTTAAGGATTTTACCCATCACCCCAACACTTTCAAAAAGCTACTCACTCCCAATGTTTCACTTTTGGCTTTTTGGAAAGCAGGGTAATTTCTTCAGAAACAAATATCGATTACCTGTTGTTTCTAGCATGTCGGGTTTTCTAGTGGTGGTCCGGTATTTTTTAGGTCTACTATTTCAGTAGAATTCTACGTTTGCGGGAAACATTAGACAAAAGTGAAAGATTGTGAGATTTTAGCTTTTTGAAAGCTAGTAGATGTTGGTGGGCGAGGTGGAGAAGTGTTTCTTTAAGAAAAATTAAACTATAATACAAACACACACACACATGCACACACACATTTCCCAGATTCGTAATCTTCGCACTTATCTACGTAGATAATAATAAGAAAAGAAAACGATTGAAAAAAGTTACAAATTAAGAAATTGCGATGGGGATAGAGGGAAAATAAAATTTTGAAAATGTGATTTCCGGACAAAATCATATTAACTCCCTTTTATACGATGAAACAATACATATTCTCTGATCGTTCTTAAAAACAGAAAGTGCTTTCATGCAAACCCATGCAAATTGTACCTTCGCTCTTCACTATTAAACAAGAAATATCTTTCATTATTCCCTTAACTATATATCAGCTGTGCCAATTCTACCCATTAGAAGGAGCAAATGATACAATGTACTTTTAAGTCATAAGACCCAGGCAACGCCGGGATGCATTGCTAGTGTATATATATATATTATACTGGAATAATTACTGTGAAGTATTCTGTAGAATATATTGTATAAAAGGTCGTGGGTAAGGCCAAAACAATGCAAAGTAAATGCAAGGTAACTCACAAGAAAACAAATATGTGAATTAATGTAGACTTACCTTGTATTCAATATTTCGGGGTTTTGACACCATTTTCAACATTTGTCAAGTTCTTGAAAATGGTGTCGTAACCTCGAAATATGGAATACAAATTAAGTCTACATTAATTCATGTATTTGTTTTCTTGTTATTTACCTTGCAATTACTTCGCAATGTTTTGGCCTTACTCATGTTCTTTTATACAATATATATATATATAATATATATATAAATTTTCCTCGAATGAGGCTTTTACATGCCGAAGACTACTTGGTGTAATTGATAATTATTCCAATTAATTAATTTCACCTTCATTATTACGGATTATATATATATATATATAATATATATATATTATATATATATATAATATATATATATAGTCAAAAATTGTGAAGCATGACTGTCACCACTACTACATGAACCCGAAGATTGCAGAATTCAATGCATGAAAGTACTAGTTCAATCAGAATGAACATTTAACATTCTACTATTTCATTTTATTTTATTCAATTATAATATATTATCTTATAATATATCATTATAAGATTGTAAATAAAACGTGAAAATCAGACAAGGTTGGAATTCCTTTTATTAATATATTCTTCTATACACAATCACACACACCTATATATATATATATATATATATATATATATATATATATATATATATATATATGAAAAAACAAGTCAAAAATAGAAAATGCTAAGATAATTTTATAGTGAATCTTTCAGTACCGGTTTCGGTCATTTTGAGACCTTTTCAACTGTAACTTAAAATTAGAAGAAAAGTTTTTTTAAAAGAATATTTCTGTAGTAGTGTTCAGATATAAGTAGCATTCTGCCTTTCTCTGACTCCCTTGTTTGCACTTGTGTGTTCGAGGTCGTTTTGAGTTCTTGGTAGGATAGGTGAAGAATAAGGAGGCTGATGTGGAGAGGGGGTGGGGAAATCTGGGAATGCCTTAATGGTCGTATTTTGAATGGTCAGTGGCTGACAGTAGTCGCAGTTCAATTCAGGAATTGTTTATGGAATTTGCGTAGGCGTTATACTGAAAGACATTAGTGACAAGGTTAAGGGGTGGAAGGTGGAGAAGTAGAAGAAGAAGAAGATGACGATGTTGATGATGATGATGATGAAGAAGAAGAAGAAGAAGAAGGAGAAGGAGAAGATGGTGGTGATGATGGTGGTTATGATGATGACGACGATGATGATGATAATGATGATGATGAAGAAGAAGAGGAAGAAGAAGAAGAAAAAAACAGAGAAGGGAGAATGTGAATGGGTGAAAGTATAGCTGTGATGGGGCTGATTAGTAATGGATTCTATGGAGTGTAATATTTGTGTGTGTATATATTTCTTTTATCCTAAAGTTGAGGTATATTAATTGTTTGTCGTAGACCCGTTAAGAAGTGGCTTGTATTTTGTAATAAAGAGATTTTCTTTACTTATTCGTTGTCTCGAGGTTGTATCGTCCCTAAATTGGTAGAGGGGGAAAATCCTAAAGTTTGGTGTTTTTTGTTGGCGCAAGTATCTATGTGTTGGCTAAAAGCTATTTTTCTGTTTTGGGGAATTTTTATCTGGGATCTGTGCAGGGCCATTCGTTTACGCAAACCATTTTTTGTTTGGCCTATGTACTGCTCTTGACACCCGGAGCAGGTTAGTGAGTATATTAGGTTCTCCGAAGCACATGTGAAGTTGCTTTTCACTGTAAACCGTTGTCCCTGTTTGAAGGAGAACTCTGATCCCTCAATTAGATAGTCGCATATCCCGCAATTGGGTCTTCCACATTTTTTTACTGTCGGCTTCTGTGTTGAAGAGTGAATTCGGGCTTGTGTTAGGAGACTTTTCATGGATCTAGGCTGTCTTTTGCTTTTTATGATCGTGTGTGTTTGGAGGATTGTGTTCATTCTGTGGTATTTTTTTAGGAGGGGTATGTTGTGGAGGATGGTGTCGAAGGCTTCGTTATTGAGAGGGTTGTGTGTGGAGATGTATGGTAAGGCTTTTGGTTGTAAGTTTTTCTTTGATTTGGGATGTCTCAGTTCCTTGATGTTAAGTTAAAGGGCACGTTGAATGCACTTGTCAATAAGTGAAGGTGGATAGTTCCTGGTGATAAGGGTATCTTTTAGTTCTTGTAGTCGTGTGTCTCTGGTGTTTGCGTTAGAGACTATAGTGCATATCCTTTTTGCTAGATTGAAGGGGATATTCATCCTGTTTATATATATATAAACTGAAAGGCGAGAGTATACTCATAGAAGATGCGTAAGTGTTCTGTTTACTGAATATAAGTTTAAACCAAATCATGTTGTCTCTTAACCAGTATTATCAATAGAATTCAAGCTTTAATCATAAAAACACACGTATTATGTTCATTGACTGAGACTACTCAAATTATGGTAATTTTTAGTTTTAGAAATAAGAAGCCAATACACTTAGACCCCGCTCCCAAACTATTGCCGTCGAGGACTTGCGATATAATTAGCAATTAATGTATTAATGTTTTTTCTTATAATTAATTGTTGTCTTATAATTAATTTCATTCGTACTTAGATGGAGCTACAGCCTTCTATGATATGTAAAAATATTCCATGTTATTTTCAAAATAGTAAATTGAGAACAAAATGTATCTTTCTCTAGCTTGGTATCTCAAAGGTGTTCATTGCTTTCCAACTTTACGACTATAATCTATTTACTAACACATTGCTTCAAGCAAATTTGTTCGTAGCCGATAGCCTGAACTAATAATTCGTATAGTTCCGCTCTTGAAGTACGGTGTTTTATATTATTGTTACGTCTGCAAGTAGACAAAGAGTATAAACCCATGAAGATAAATGTAGCGTTATTGTCAACATCTATATAACAGAAGAATGTATAACAGTATCTTATCATTTGTATCAAGAGTATTTGGAAAAGGTATTAAAACAAATGATCAAAGCTAGATGTCTTTTGGGATGACTGGCTTTGGTTTAATTGTTTATACATTTCATATCAATGACATTTCCCAATCAATATTCAATATTATAGGATCAGTATGAATGCAAGACTGGAGTGCGGTCTAGTAGGTGTGTTACAACATTACTTGTGATTTTACAAAGTTCTGTGTTTTAATTTCCCTCGGTTAAAAGTTTTGGCTTTCTTTCGTCCTGATTTCCATTCAGTGAGTATCAACGATATAACGAGGTTACAGTAAACGACTACACTTTTTCATCAGAACCCATACCCTTGCACTAGTGAAAACAAACTTTTAATGCTAGTGTTTGTAATATCGTGTGAATGGTGGAAGTAGAGAAAACGACAAATAATCACACATGTAAAAGTTATATTACATTTGCATTGAATATAGATTTATAAAACTTGTGTTTTTATTAATGCTCTTTTAATCAACTCACATGCATTTACACATATACATAAGCAGAATATATTTACTCAACATACTCGAGAACATTTACATATATACAAATAATATATTCCGAGAATAATACGGAAGATATTACTTTCAGTTTAGTTCCTTCTATTGATCCAGTATTGACTATCTTTTCTTTCTATGTTACTCTCAATATAAACATATATCACCTAACATTCTTTCTGTTTCCAAAGTATCAAATATACATACATGCACACATGCACACACGTACACACATACATACATACATACATACATACATACATACATACATACATACATACATACATACATACATGCATGCATACATAAAATAAATACATATAAATATGAGTAGTGAGTGTGTGTATATAAAATGTGTATACGTATGTTTACTTGTGTATGCAACCACTTCTGTATATGTGCATATGTGCGAAGACTGCAAATTGTGGTTTAAGTTACCATACGCACGAGATCCTACCTATCTCCATGTATAATATTTACGCTAAAATATAAATAAATCTACTACATGCGTTTACATAAAGAAATAAATGAATATATGTATGCATGTAAATAACTATCTCTCCGTGTATATATTCATCTCTCTCTCGCAGGTTCTCTTTCTCTGCATCTCTCTCTCTCTCTCTCTCTCACTGTATATTTATATATACATATATATACAGACATATATAGGTAGATATAGATATGTATGTATACTATTCTACCTAGCTTTCTATCGATCTATATGTCTTTCCCTATCTTCTTTTTTGTCTGTGTGTGTGCGCGCGTATATATATATATATATATATGTACCTACATACATACATACATACACATATTATATATATATATCGATTTTGCTATGTAACATGTTTGTCTTAAAAGTTATAATTTTCTGTAAAACAGAAAAAAAATCCTGCCTTTCCAGATTTCAATAAACAAGTGAATTAAATACACGCATAGCATTTGGTATGCATTAATCGTCTTGAGTATTTGACAAGTGTGGCACTGCCTCTGATATCAGAATACGAAATAACTATTCCAAACGATAAATGTTTCAGAGATCTATCATTATTGATTCTTTCGCCAATTAAATCACATCTTGCTGCATTTAATTTTCATTCCATTTCTTCTTGTCCCTTCAATTGTGTATTCGCACAATTTTGTAACCTTTCTGAATTCTAAGTATATCTCAGTTTTGGAACCACAACATAAAGTTAAAGGCTAAATCTTTTCTGATTTAGATGCTATCAATCATTTGTAGCAACGATGCTACTTTCTCTAAAATGTACATTTTAAATTTGTTTGTCTTTAATAGAAAAGTAACTGAAAAATTGAAGAAAACAGAATCTGAGTGATTGCTTCTCTTAAATTTGGATTTCTGCCTAATATATTACGAAACAATTTAAAATAATATATTTGTACTGTTTCCTTGACGAAGTAAATGTCTTGCAGTTTAAAAAAAAAATTATGGCTACATCTTCTGGCAGGTTAATTGAAGCTAAGAGAAAATAAAAGTAAATATAGGCCAAAACACTTTAGAATTAACATGTATAAACTTTGTAAAGATTTGGGTATATAAAATCGACTGCTTTCGTACATTATTTTGTTTGTAAAAATGTAGAATCTGTCTATCCATCTCTCCCTCTCTCCATTCTCTGTTTCTCTCTATTCCTCTCTCTCTCTCTTTCTCTCTCTTCCACACAGCTCCATATGGCTGGGTTTTGAAACAATTGCTTGACCATTCAGATGTCAGCGTGATATACCTTGACTTTGCAAAGGAATTTGATAAGGTAGATCATGGCATGCTATGTTGTAAGCTGAGAGATTTTGGCACTACTAGTAAACTGGGACAGTGGATGCATGACTTCGTTAATGACAGAAGTCAGGCAGTTGCAGCCAATGGTGCCCTTTTGAGGGAACTCAAATCCTAAGTGGCGTCCCCCGGGGAACTGTTCTGGGGCCATTACTGTTCAGAATAACTCTCTTAGACATGCCCACGGTCAATCAGACAGCCACTGTCACTTGCTATGCCGATGATACGAAATTATCACAGGCAATAAAGAATTATGATGACGTCGCAAGATTACAGCGGGACCTGAATTCGATATACAAGTGGAACGAAGTAAACAGCATACAGTTTAATACTGGAAATTTTCAAGCACTGCACTATCAGCTCACAAATGCACTATAACCCTCATACACAGGACTCGAAGGCACTGCAGTCCCAGAGTCACAGAAAGTGAAAGACTTGGAGATCAGTATTTGCAATTATGCATCATTTTATATGCACATTACCAAGATGGTAGCAAAGTGGCAGACAACTGGCAGGATGGATATTAATGTCCTTGAAGACAAGAGACCAAGAAACTATGCTGACCCTATGGGGAACCTTTGTTCTCAGCTGTCTAGACTACTGCTCCTAATTATGGTCACCACATAGTGCCAAACCAAACTAACAGCGGATCTTGAAGCAGTTCAACGCCACTACACTAAAAGGATTGAAACAGGGCAGTGGATGAGCTACAAGGAGAGGCTGAAAAAACTGCAACTTTACTCCCTGAAGCCAAGACGCGACATATATGTAATAATCTACATATGGAAATCTCTAGAAGAGCTAGTACCTAATTTCGACATTGAGAGTTATACAAATTCCAGAATTGGCCGACATTGTATTGTACCAAATGTACCATCTACTCCATCTAAATTGAGGACCAGGTACTGCAATAGCCTAGGATTCAAAGGCCCAAAGCTCTTCAATGCCCTGCCACAAAAATGAAGAAATCTGCATAAGGTGGAAGAAGATGTCTTCAAAAAGTGTACGTAGGCCGCTATATTTTATCTATAAAAAATACAAAAATGGGACAAGAACGCAAAACATCCAGATAGACGATACAAGGAAAACAAGAATGGGTCATTTGGAGTTTTCTATCCTCAGTCGAGTTCCAGATTATCTTTTCAATTTCGGCTGGTTATACTCGAGATTGCTCCAATCCTGTTAATTGCATTTGTATTTGTGTACGTTTCTCTGCTTTTTTCTGTCCTTGTTTTCGTATACATTCGCTGTTTTCTTCCAAGGAATCTAATGCTCTTGGCTTAGTTTTTCCTTGGGGCAGGCCAGATTGGAGCAATCTCGAGTATAACCAGCCGAAATCTGGAACTCGGCTGAGAATAGAAAACTCCGAATGACCCGTCCTTGTTTTCTTTGAATCTTATGTCTGGATGTTTTGCGTTCTTGTCCCATTTTTGTATTATATATATATATATATATATATATATATATATATATATATATATATATATATATATATATATATAATATATATATATATATATATATATATTGTTGGGCTTTCGACTTCATAAAATGTTGAGAAATCATATCTATTTATCATGTTTGTTTCAAATAACTAAACGTAGGTTGATTATTCGATTGACTTACATATTTGTACTCTTAAGACATAAATATATTCATTTTCATGCAAATTGAGATCTATACACCCAAAGAAATATTTTCTAATTTTTGAAAGCCTTATTATTTGTTGATAAGTTACTAAGATGAAACTAATTTTTGCATCATTGATTGTCCATATATTCGAATTATCATGCAAAAAAATTATTTCATCAAAGTTAATTTAAGAAAACTGTGTAACTGTAAAATATCAAGTAAAATAATGAAATATTCATACAGAATTAGTTACACTGTTTCATGGTCACTAGATTGTAAATATCAACAGAAAAGATTACTAAAGGCTAGACACGGTTAATACCTTCCAACAAATATATGATAGATGAGGCAGGAAGTAGAGATGGCGCATGTAGTAGGAAAAATATCGATCATATGTGGTCAATGGTAGTTGTGCGAAAACTACTGTTTCTGAAAATAACATTGTTGAACAAAATATTTATATTTTTTGTTTAGGTTGAAAATCATATTAAAGACTACGACTAGGTCCAAGGTTAATACAAGTTTTTGATTGGAAGCTATTCAGGTCATGGTTTTTGTCAGGAAGTATGGGGATTACTTCAGAAAAATGGCAAATCATAGAAGGAAATCATGTCGACTCTTTGTGCATAAACGAACATTTACTAACTTTTCAAGATGTAATTTCCTGTAAGTAATTGATGACAGCAATCAATCTCAACATAATGACCTTAATTTACATAGAATCATTGACTGGGTTTGAATCAAAACACTTTAAAATAATTCAAAACCACTTCAAGTTCCTTCAGTCGCGATTTGAGCTTATGATGCCGGTAGATAATGTTTGAACAGTGGTGGTGTGGCGTGCGTACCTGTTCAAGGAGGAAGCGCTCCGTCAGCTTCGGAACCCCATATTCTATCGCCTCCTCCCCTCCGACCCCACCCTCTCCAACCAGCAGTGTGTGCACTCCACCATCCATGATCTCGTCTCATCTTCTGCTCCTCCTACTGCCACCAACTTCATCGTCGGAACACACCGTACCTCGATATCTATTTCCTTTCCAAAATATAAAAACCCTACATCCCCGGCCGTCACATTATTTCCACCTGTAACTACCCCACAGAATTCATCTCCAAATATCTCGACCTCATACTTTCCTCTCTAGTCGCTGCTCTCCCGTCTCATACATATGACACCAGCCCTTCACTTCTTCAATTCATTTTCCTTCCCTCCCGGTCCTTCACGCCTCTTTTTCACTATATACATGAACATTTAGGTATATAGATATATAGACATACTAATTATAGAATATAGATAAAAATAATAGTGCTAGATAAAAAAAAAAACGTTTTTAAAAATATTTTAAATATGGTATAGTAATAGGCATCAATAAGAGTTTTGGAGTTACATGTTAGAAGAGTACACTCTATTTTGGGGTACTCTATTTCTTCATGTAACCCAAAACTCTTATTAATGCCTATTACTATACCATATTTTAAATCTTTTTAAAAAACGTTTTTTTTATCTATATTCCACTATTATATTTATCTATATTCTATTATTAGTATGTTTATATATCTATATACCTATATGTCCATGTATATTTTTAGTATTCATATATTTTTATGTCTCTAATATATCAATATATTTCAGTTCGGACAATCCTTATTTTATCTTACCTAACCCGTATATGTATGTGTTTATCGTAGTCTGCCTGATTTGAACTTTTTCCAATCTATCTTTTTCCATTTTATCCATTCTATACTTATATATATACTAGCAGTATCGCCCGGCGTTGCTCGGGTTTGTAAGGGAAATAACTATATAAGCATTTTTAGAAAGTTATAGCCAAAAAATAGCAAAACATGCATTAAAAATGGAAAAAAAATAATGGCAAATTTTTTTTAAATCGTTGACTCATCGTAGACATTTTTAGAGAGTTACTTCCCTTATATAATAGCGAAAGAAGTGCATTAAAATGGAAAAAGATGATGGTAAATTATTTTTTAAATCGTAGATTCATCGTACACGCGCGCTAATACCCACAAGGGCTCGATATGAATCACGACTATAAGATACCCGCTTTTGGTTACACTGCACCGCAAAATGTGGGAATAGTTAGGAATCTAAATCGTAGGAGACAGACACACAACTTGACTTTTATATATAAAGATATATATATAACGAGCCAACCAAGGAGCCTCTATGTAAGCGTTCTGTCTATTAGAAACAGCAGGTCAGTCATTGTCAAATGATACTCCATTGTTTTGAAAATACGTGTGATAATATGTTCCTAGTTGTCTCAAAACAAGGCAGTCGTATCTGCAACACCTTTGATCATATGTATGCTACAAACATTGGTTTGTATCTCATTCATATGATTAATAAGCTGCGAGAGTATGGGGTGCTGACATGATTCTATTCCTTTAACTATAACTATTTTATCAATCATCGACAGATGAAACCAACGAGTTTGATGTTAAAATATATATTGATGATCCCTAAATACCCTAAAGCATTCTACATTCTCTAGCTTACTGTTATTACTGTATCTACTACTACTACTCCCCCTCCCCCTCCTCCTCCTCCTCCTCCTACTACTACTACTACTACTACTACTACTACTACTACTACAACAGCAACAACAACAACACATTTGTCTTCAAACACTTGATATTTCGGCCCACTCGAAATATCAACCATATTTCCGTAAATATATACAATGGTCACGTTTTGGACACCTTTGATCATAGGTCGCCTTGATTTCAATTCGCACAATGCTTTCATTTTCTGTTGTTACTAATGATGATTGTAATAATAATATTCAAAATCATACGAGTGTGTGTTTATGAGGTTATAATAATAATAATGATATTACAGTAACAAAAACCTTATCATTACAACAACAGCGGCTTGTGTTCTGCTGCTGTTCTTAATTTTGCATCACCTCTATCGCTATGACCGTAGTAACGACGCTACTGTGTGAGCTTCAATGGTCAGGTAAACACGCTAAACAATCAATTCTTTTTTTTTTTTACTATAGAGACGTGTGCACTAGGTAAAAATCAGCAGACAAAATTAAGTTCATATATTATTTTATCTCTGGGGAATAGCCGGCAACCGGTTTGTTTGTTCAGATGTAGATTTACTCAAACCTACACTGGCATAACATTTATTTGACAATCAGGTATGGTGGTTTTCTAGAAAAACCTAGATAGGAAAGCAATAAGAACTAAAGCGTTTCACTTTCGTATATATTTTTTTATGTTAGTCATCACGACTATTGAACATTTCCTTCTCCCTTGGGCATACAGTTACAAATAAAAACATATATTTATATGTTCTAGCTTTATTCCATTATGAGATTACTTTGCCTTGTGAACAAAATCACCAAAGTTAACCACTGAACATCAGCTACAGCTTATTATTAAGTGTGTCTATCCTATATAAATATAATGAAAGCTATAATGCTATTACTAAGAAATATACTATAATCTTTTTGAAGATAAAAATAGCAATATAAAGAAGATTTAATGACAAAAGTATGGAGTTACCACTTTAAATAAATATATACCTTCCCGCTTATTTTATCTTAAGTTAAATTGATTTTTACCTAATGATATTTATTTCCACGACAAACATCTTACATCAAGATATTCAAATCCTTGTAGAGTAAGTTCACGGTGCTGTTAGTTTTGAGGGTTGACATCATATTAATGATAACATAAATGAATGTCTCCAATTCTCAATAAGATTTTAACGTTTCATCTAAGAGAAGCAAAAATTTTCTTTATCATTATGTAGCGTGCAGAGAAAGCGGAAATGTTTTCGTTATTTGTGATTTTACATCAGTTTTCAGTACCCACAGAAATCATTTGCAAATTCATACTTGAAGAACTCTAACCACTATACCTTTTTCTGATAAACGATACGCTCAAGTGAATTTTCAAAAGAAAACAAGACATTTTCGTCCAATAAAATGATGTTCTGCTGAATATTTTACTGATACTAACGATGTTGCTTAACGGAATTACTTCTTAAACATAAAAAGAATAAAGCATATTTTTGAAATAAAAAGTAATGAGTTTTGACTTCCTATTAAAACCATAGGCAAAAAGTAGAATAACATTAAAAATATTTAAAATAACGTGTTAAAAGAAAGTGGTGCGTGCTAAGAATATTAAATGTGAACTAATAACAAAATCATAGTTTATGTAAGGGTAACATAATTCATATGTGTAACTGTAATATATTAGTTGCCAGAAATAATAAATACCTCTTGTAAGAATTTTGTCACAAAATAGAAATTTAAATTTCGAAAGTAATTATGGAGGTGGATACTCTAGAATTTCGCCCGTTCTCACTTCCTGTTTTCCCTTTAGATATGCGTTGAGCAAAACAAATAAAATATTCTTTTCTACTGATGGTACACGGTCTTGAAATTTTTTTGGGTGGGGTGGGTGGGTGTGGGTGCTAGTCGACTACATCGACCCCAGTGTTTCACCGGTACTTAATTTATCGACCCCGAAAAGATGAAAGGCAAAGTCGACCCTGGTGGAATTTGAACTCAGAACATAAAGACAGGTGAAATGCCGTTAAGCATTCCGCCCGGCGTACTAACGACTCTGCCAGCCGCCGCCTTAAAACAAATAAAATATTATTGGAAGTATTAATACCATGCTAATTTTGACACTGTCAATGGCTCTCTCTCTCTCTCTCCCAAAATCAAAGGGCCCCGTGTGATGTCGAGTGGAAAAAAATTGATTATCCAGGCCCGTATATTAATGGAAGTAATCCTTGCATGGTCTGCATCTCGGAGAGAACCCAAATTCTTAAGGACTTTAAGAAGATGGCCGCGTTAAACAGCCTTAAAGAAGTGGTTTCTAATTGTATCCACTTCTAGCGCTACTTACTAGAAAACTGGATCTCCCCGTTTGCTCGTTAGGCCTCTCCGAGTCTATAGAGATTTCCCCACCTCTGATTAAGGGGAAATAACCCGTACTTATTAATATTTTTCGTGTTCTTCGAGTTCTGAGCGTTTCCTTACGTCTGCGACGTAGATATTTAAAATTTTTGTATTCATATAGAGTCTGACGAGCTGTCCACAAGACTTTGGCTTTGTGGGTGCGAAACCTTGGGTAACTCTATATAAAATTTTGTTGTAATAATTATATATGATTTAAGCATTAAAATTTCAGTTGTATGTAATGGAATACTTTTCTTACCAGTATGTTCCATTTATCTTTGCTTTTTCATTTTAACCTGAGACGTCTGTTACATTCTCTTGGATTTTGGTTCAAATGTCAGTCCATTAAAAACAACAAAACTTTTGCGAAGGAATCTAATGTCTGGTTTTAAAAACGTGATTTTGATTAAGTTAATGTAAGAGATATAGTAGTCCAGAAAAGTAAACTGGTTCATTCTAATGTATAAATATTTTGTTTTTATTGGCATTGTTTTACAGCGTATAATATAATAAACTGAATCAATCAGACGGCAGGTTTTTCTAAACGCAAAGCTAAATTTTTTAATATTTTACAATTTCTTTCGCGGAAAGTATTAGATTTGGAATTAGAATTTACTAAACACTTTATTGATAAGGGAAAAAGAAAATTAAAAGAGAAAACTAAAGTAAGATTAATAAATAAATAGATAGATAGATAGATAGAGATAGATAGATAGATAGATAGAGATAGATAGATAGATAGATAGATAGATAGATAGATAGAAAGATAGATAGATAGCTTAGCTAGCTAGCTAGATAGATAGATAAATATATACATACATACATTTGCAATCCAAGAACAGGAAATATCAACCAAATACCTGATGTACAAAAGGAATAGATGTGCAGGAAAAGAAGTAAAATGTGACAACCGATACAGAGTGTGTGGAGGTAACACCACAGATATCACCCACATCACAAGCAGTTGTCCAGTCATCATGGTATATTCTACCGGTGAGACATAATGTTGTAGCTAGGACACTCTTTAATGAAATCCCTCGGTAGGATAACTCCAAGGGCAAAGAAATAAGAACACACAGTATGGTCATAAGCCTCATAATAAAAAGGAATACTGGTGGGACGTTCCAGTGAAAACTTCAATAGAATGTAAGTACAACAGACCTGATATAATGATTTGGAATAGAGAAGAGAAATTGTGAACAGTTGTGGAAATAAGCTGCCCAGCAGATGTTAACATAAAGGTGAAGATCAGTGAAAAAGAGAATACCTACACTGAAATCTGCAGTTACTCTATCGAGATTATAAGTTCAGGTTTATACCTGAAATATATGGGGCCCTGGGATATATAACACATTGCCTAAATACCAATCTTGAGAAATTAGGCTTCTCAGAACCAGAAAGAAGAAAGCTAATCGGAAGACTACAGATCCAATCCATCGATGGAGCTGTAAAAACCTGTAAAACTTTCCAGAAGTTTATCATTTAAATATGTATGAGCATGTCAAGGTATACTCTCTTTTACTCTTTTACCTGTTTCAGTCATTTGACTGCGGCCATGCTGGAGCACCACCTTTTAGTACTTATTCTATCGGTCTCTTTTTTTGCCGAACCGCTAAGTGACGGGGACGTTAACACACCAGCATCGGTTGTCAAGCAATGCTAGGGGGACAAACACAGACACACAAACACACACACATATACATATATATACATATATACGACAGGCTTCTTTCAGTTTCCGTCTACAAAATCCACTCACAAGGCATTGGTCAGCCCGGGGCTATAGCAGAAGACACTTGCCCAAGATGCCACGCAGTGGGACTGAACCCGCAACCGTGTGGTTGGTTAGCAAGCTACTTACCACACAGCCATGAGAATACATACATAAAACAAAACACACAAATCTGCACACATACATACATACATACATACATGCATACATACATACAAACAAACTTCTATCGGTCTCTTTGGCCGAACCGCTCAGTTACGTGGACGTAAACACACCAGCACCGGTTGTCAAGTGATACTGAGGGTACAAACACAGACACATAAACACACCCACACCCACATCCCCCCATATATATATACAACAGGTTTGTTTCAGTTTCCGTCTACCAAATCTTCTCACAAGGCTTTGGTCGGCCCGAGACTATAGTAGAAGACAGTTGCCACACAGTGGGAAGATATATAGATAGATAGATCGATCGCTCGATAGATAGATGGAGAGAGAGAGAGAGAGAGAGAGAGAGATAGAGAGAGTGAGAGAGAAAGACAGAGAGAGAGACAGAGAGACAGAGAGAGGGAGAATGACTATGAAGTATGAGAATGAAAGATATTGCAATAAGACATCAGAATTTACTAATTTGACATCAATGATATGGCGGCAAACTTTGAATTATGTGGAAGGAAAATTCTGATTGTTTTACCTGTAATTCCTTAATGTCATATCGGCTAATTTTCTGGGTTTGAGTTTACGTGAGGGTTGACCAATTTTGAACAAGTAAAATGCTTTCGAGTTTATCTTAACTTCCACATCATTAACCAGTTGCGACATAGCATTCATACTGGTTAAAAGCTTAGAAGGTAATTAATTATACCACATCCGTGATAAATAGGTTATAATACGAATTAAGAATACAATAAAATAAGTTATATATCACCATATATTAACTTAATAAAAAATGAATATGTGATAACTATAACGCCGAATTCCTTAAGAGAATGATTTTCTAATTATTGACCTTAAAATGGATATTTGTATATAATGAAATCAATGAATTGTTACAGTGATAAAACAATAGAGAGCAATATAGAGTACAACAACATAAAATGATTCCATATTATTCCGATTGTAATATGCAAACCATTTATAGTTCACATTCAAAGACCTGAATAATTGCTTGAATTTTCCTTTCTGATTAGATTAATTGTATTTCCAGGAGAAAAAATACTGTTCTTCTGGAAAACCATTATTATTCGAAATTTTCCGGATGCAATATTGCTTCAATAACTATTTCTATTTTTGCTTAAGTTTCATTATCAATTAGTTCTGAAGTATAATCATTACTCATTGAAAATTCAATTATCGATAAAAATTTGGGTAGGTGAAATCCCCGACAATTGAAAATGGATGGCATCAGGAATAAAATATTAAGAATTTAAAAAACTTTATAATCTCATTTTTGCGAAAATTCATTCAATCAGAGTGATATTGAATTTCCATTGTAATTCCATTAATAATACACAATCTGTTTAAGATCTCTTAAATTTCTTTCTGTTTTGTTCCACGAGGTAAAAATCAAAATAATTATATTAAATCAAACAATAAATTGAATAATGAATTAATGGATCGGTTTTGTTCCTCAGCAGTTTCCTAAAATACTATTAATCTTATAGAAATGGAAAAATAAGAAATTCAATAAACAAATACTTCTCTTCTAGAACTGAGATAAATACACTGTTTTGTGCACTGTTATAGTTTACAGTGTTCTACATAACATGAGGCTACATGGCACTTTGATAAAAGCAAATACATTATCAATAGAATGAAATGAATTTCAAAGAAGGCATAGAGCTGTCACTATGAACGACTGAACAAAGAAAGTGCAACTGGACTATTCTTTGTATCAGACTTTGTACTTCAGTAACATTTTGTTGAAATATTCATTGTACGCACATTTTCTAAAATTCAAAATATTCATAATAGAAATAAGCAAACCATCAATGAGTACTATGTGTATGTCTATGCATGTATGTATTTGCGCGTGTGTATGTATGTGTGTGTGTGTGTGTGTGTGTGTGTGTGTGTGTGTGTGTGGTGTGTGTGTGTGTGTGTGTGTGTGTGTATGTGTGTGTATGCTTGTATGTTTATATATAGATTTCTGCGGCGAGCTGGCAGAAACGTTAGCACGCCGGGCGAAATGCGTAGCCGTATTTCGTCTGTCGTTACGTTGTGAGTTCAAATTCCGCCGAGGTCGACTTTGCCTTTCATCCTTTCGGGGTCGATAAATGAAGTACCAGTTACGCGCTGGGGTCGATGTAATCGACTTAATCTGTTTGTCTGTCCTTGTTTATCCCCTCTGTGTTTAGCCCCTTGTGGGTAGTAAAGTAATATATATATATAGATTTCTGCATGTCTGCATATAAACATATATATATATATATACATATATATATATATGAATGTATATATGTAAGCATGTAAGTATATACGAAAACGCTCATACATAGAAATGGTGACACAGAAATATTGTGTCTCTTCACACATACAAGTGTATGTGCGATAAACAGTGTAAAATTATATTTTCTATGTAAACTAGTGCTCTCAGACCACTTATCGAGCAAATCTATTATCAAGACCAATCCAGTTGTTATCTGCCTTCTTTTTCGAATGTCAAGAATTACATTATTCAATGTTTCCTATAATTTTTAATGACGGCAGAGAATAATTTGGTGAAGAGGAGAATTGGGTTGTAATCTCTAGGAAG
>NC_042997.1:21276421-21293921 GCF_006345805.1 Octopus sinensis | reverse complement strand
TGATAGGTGGGAGGAGAAACCTCTGCACGGCAAATATGTGGCCCGTAGCAAACAAGCTGATGTTGACCAGAAGCAAACCCATCAGTGGCTACGGAGCTCAGGGCTAAAAGCAGAGAGCGAAGGTTTCATCCTGGCTGCTCAAGATCAAAGCCTATTAACCCGGAACTACCAGTCCAATGTAATGAAAAATGGAGCAGACCCAAAATGCCGATTCTGCAATGACATGATTGAAACAGTGGACCACCTAATCTCTGGATGTAAAGTCTTAGCACCAGTGGAGTATAAATTAAGACATGACAGAGTTGGCCAATATCTACACTGGCTAATAAGTCGGCATTACAATATCAAAACTGCCGACAAGTGGTATAATCACCACCCTGAAGCTGTAACTGAAGGAGAAAGTGTAACGATTCTGTGGGACTTTCCAGTACATACAGACCGAACCATCAAAGCCAATAAACCAGATATTGTTGTGAAAGACAAAAACAATAAAGTTTGCTTATTGATCGACATGAGCATCCCCTGTGATCATAATATCTCGGCGTAAGAGTTTGACAAGCTCAGAAAATATAAAGACCTGCTCGTTGAAATTGAGAAAATGTGGCATCTCAAGGCGGTTACAATACCAGTGATCGTAGGAGCACTAGGAATGATCAAGAAGGGAACTGAAAATTATATGAGAATGATCCCTGGCTTACCATCCCTGCAAGAAGTGCAAAAGATTGTCTTAAATGGTACATCACACGTATTGAGAAGAGCATTGTCGCTGTGAGAACTATTACTACCCATGTAGTAATAGTTTTTTAACTTAAAAAAAAAAATGAACGAACTATTGAGTTTAGTTTAATGGCCTACCAATGTATACTATGAGTTTCTTTGCCCTAGGAGTCGGGAAGACACTCGGCAAGAAATGGAAGCAAATTTGAAAGAAGAAGATAATAATAATAATAATAATAATAATAATAATAATAATAATAATAATAATAATACACTGGTACATGCAAATAAATGTGACTCTCAAATCTGGGCTGTTCTTTCTACATACAGCAACGAACTCTTTCCAGTTACAGGTTTGAAGAGAAGAATAAGTACATTAAGAAGGCAATAATATGAACAAATCACAGAATTAGTAATTCAAACAGAAAATAATATATATGGTAGCCATTTCATTCAGCAAAATACCTTACATTCAGCAAAATACCTTTCAAAACTTTGGGTGTATAATAGTTGCAAATTTTCGACAGGAAAAATCGTTTTCTCTACTGTAAATTTTGTTCTCCCCAAACCGCCAAAACGAATCTGCAAAACACATTTTCACTCAATTGTAACTGTCAAGCAAAATATATAGTTTATAAGTATATATAGTATACTTTTGCTAATGCTCGCAATTATGCTTTGAATGAACCAATACGTTTATAACGTGTTTACGCTGACTTTAGTTCATTACGTGAAATGCGATAATACTTTCTGGCACCTTTGAAATATACCTTTGGTTACTTTTTCATTTAAAATCTCCAAACCACAATACAGCACTTATTGGGTCATTCATACCTTACTTATTACACTTTCGCAGTACACAGTTACATTTCACACAACAGGTCTTCCCTCATGGCTCTTCAAACCGTTCCACTGGCTAGAAGTCCACCAGTTTTACGTCACTTATTCCAGGTATCACACATGCTTCACTCCTGACCCACCAGAAACAGTTGGATGGGTGACTGACAGCATACTTTCAGGAATGTCTCTTCCCTTCCAACAAAACATCAACAATGCTTCGAGTCAATCAAGGTGTTTACTTACACTACAGGTCTCCGGACAAAAAAAACCCCAAAGCATACGGCGACTAGGAAATCTCCCTCACTCTCCAAAACAAGGTGACGTTCACCCAACAGCGTAACCGTTACCCAGTATACAAAGGATCTCATACACATCACTCAATCTTCAAGTTTCTTCACCTTTCAAACTGCAGTATATGCGTTTGTTTCTTTGTCAAAATGACCTCACCAAATTTGCGGTCTCCTTATTTCCTTCTCTTAACAAACAATGTCGCTGTGAGCAGTACCTTCATGGAGAAAGCTTTCACCCTTGCTGCCTGTTTTGCATCGAACTACAAACTATATATCATTGGCCGATCTCCTTCAAATCTGCTCTCTACACTTCAATGGGATCCCTACACCGTATACACACACGTTAAGTTCCGGCAAGAACAAACAGAGAAAGCTAATTTGATATAAATCATCGATATTACCACAAATAAAAGAAGGAACCCTAAGATAACTTAGATAACATCCAAATACACAAACACACAAATACTATAAATATTTCAAATCCTATATCCGATAAGATCAGCTATTCTTATCTAGATAAGATTGCAACTGAAAAACACATTAACACAGATCGAAAATATTTTATGTATCTCCTCAATGGGAGCTTGTCTAAACACAGTGAAATATCAAAATATATCTTTTGAACAGAACCGGAAGGAATTGCACAGGACTTATTAGAAATAATTTCGAATACCTTTACTACCACACTCATTTACATTCAGAGCAATTAATACTCAAACCGAAGTGAAAATTAGCTTGTGTAATCAGTTTTCCATCATAGCAGTTCAGGGAGGTATACTAGTTTTCCAGCTACATAATCAGCCATGTAACTCACCTTGAAGAATAAGAAACAGCTGGAGTTTCCGGGCGCACTGTTTCATTTTGCTTGCCTACCGTACCTCAAAAAAGAAAAAAATGAAGCTTCCTTACGCAGCCCGTCGCACAGATCATCTGTTATACAAAGCGCTCTACTGATTTATATAAATTATGTTAGTGAATAACTTAATTCGGATATTTAGGCTTTTGATGACTCGTTTTTAATTAACCAATATCTGTTTTATGGACAACACAGTATAAATCAGAGGAAATGAAATAAACACAGTTCATCGCTGTGCGTAAATTAAGAATGTAAGCATATCCTTTCTGTGCTATAGATGTGTGGGAAATAAGTGGAACAGAATCTCTCCTGACTGACCGCTTCACTGATTATTCACTGATCCTCAAAGTAAGTGTATGTGTGTGTGTGTGTGCGCGTGTATTATATGAAGATAGAGAGAGTGAGAGAGAGAGAGAGACAGAGAGTAAGAAATGTGCGTGTTTGTGTGTATGGTTGACAAATAGTACTCGAATACCAAAGTTAGAGTTAAATGTAATGTTTAATTGAAGCAGAAAAAACTTTTATGGAACCGATCGTCTCACGGCAGTTAACTTTTGGAACAATACAGTAGTTTAAGTGGTTCTAAATGGTGCAAATGATGAAATACACATTTAATGGGATAGGACATGGAGTTATGACATTTCAAAATTAATGAGATTTATTGGAGAAGAGGATTGACTGCATGTAAATAAACTGTATAAACATTAATAATGAGTGAAATAAGCTGAATAAAATTTCTTGCTGGTTATACAGCCACGCAGATGCTTACTCCAGTGTTAATATGAACTATATGAGTTTTCGACATTCCTATGAATTTTTATTAATACCTAATGCATTATACTACACTTAAACTAGCTTACTAATATATTTAGACTTCACAATGTTGTGTGGAATAATTCACCATTTATACTTGCACATGTTGTTTAGTAACTTTACGCGTGGAACATTTTAAAAAAACTAACGAAGTTATGATTTTCATAGCAGATCAATACAATGGTGATAGACGCATAATATAGAACTTGTGTAATGATGAAACCAGTAGAAAACTTTGCAAAGGGCCCGTATTACAAAGATCGAGTGGACCGTATATCAATGTATTTGGCCTGATCAGAAACAGAAAAGAAAATTAAGGACATAATGTAGATTTTCATTTCTGTTACTGTGGAAAATTCGAAACTACAAATCGTTTGTTGGTTTTGCCCATTATTGAATGTCTCTTGGTTGTATGATACGAGAAAGAACATAAATACTGCACAATATTACTTTAAAACGTGTTAAGATTTGATACACACACAAAATAATTAGCAAACATTTTTTGCCATTCTTTCCGACTTTTCAATAATTTGGTTGCATATTGTGCAATGTTGCTTCATTTTATGCAACTATGATACTACTTCTTTGAAGCAGGTGTTAAACATTAACTAAGAAAGGATGCGTTCAATTATTGCTTCAGCAGGTGTCTGGTAACATTTGTTATATTAAGTGCGGATATCAAGGTCACTAAGCTGCTATTAAGTCACCATTACCTAGCATGTATCATTCATAAAGTGTTGTATTAACTACTTTTCTCCAGTAGCATCGTTGCTTATAATACTGAGATTGTATAATATCAAAGAACATGCAGGGAGGCACAATACAAATATTGAAAAGAGATCTATTAATACAATAATTTTAACTGTTCCATGTTGCTGAATGCTTCTAAGCAGTAAGGAATCTTCCTGTGATAACTCGTGTTTTCATATAATTCTATCTTCAAGCGCAAGGCAAATCAATTTCCTGCGAATAATATATTATTACATACAGAATAGGAACATTTTAAGAGTCTTTTATAAAGATCTATAAAGGGTTTATATCATAAAGTATTAAACATTTATTAAGAATCTAAACAAGTGAAACATGTATTGCACAGTGTTTTCTAGATAGAAAAGCCTGTATCGTGTAGCATATGGAAGTTTAATTCAATACAAGATAGCATTTGCTATTTATTATCAAAAAAACTTATTCGAGTCAAACTGGAAGACATTATGCAGTCGCTCGATATGTCAAAAATAGCTGCGAAATCATGTCCAATTCACACACTGCAGTTTTAATGCGAATTGGCTCCTGGTGCATTATTTTTGGACAAATGATTGGATGATCGTCACTACCAAAAAATTTTGATCATAGGCATCCTCATTCGGAGCTGAATTTTGGCTAAACACAACAGACTTTAATAAGCAGGCACTAATATCACAAGGTAATACACAATTAAAAAATTGACTCTGATTGCATTGTCTACCGAATTACATTAAGTACATACACAATACAACACGTCTTTAAATGCACTCGTTTCTTGGTTAATGATTGCAATCTTCATTTGTATTAGAAATTATAGTTATTTGTAACTTATATGCATATTTAGACATATGACAAATTGAATTATCACTGAACAATTACTTGTAGATACTTTATCAACCGTAGTAGAATGAATGCAAAACCAATCTCGGCGCACTTTGATCTGCGGTTTAGTAAGCTATAAAATAAATATGTAACTTTCCGATGACTCAATCACTGCATTTGTGAAATTATTATTAAAAATATATATCGTGAAACGAACAATTAATGCAACTATTGACTTAATTATAATATACTTTCCATGAGTGGTGCAAGTTAATTCTGCGTAATTGGCTCACCTATTCGCATCGTTATATCATTATCTCTAAACGATTCAATAATAGACAGAATAAAAGACAATACTTTTAACAATTGTCGAAAAATAAAAGGGAAAATTACTAAAAGGAAAACATCAGAAAGTATCTTAATAAATAGTGTAGAGATGCTGTAGCTCTTTATTTCCTGTTGGTAAATCAATAAGTATTTACTACACCCATTAAGTAACTGCATCAAAATTATGGCACTATATTTAGGACGAATAAAAGTAAATCAACACTCAGTCTCACTACATGTAAAAACTAAACGCTAGCTCTATACCTTCATACTTTGTACTTACAGCTACCAAATACATTAGTTCAAATCCTACCAAGATCCAATGTTGCATTTTATGCGATTGGGGGTGGCTGAGATAAGTATCAGTTATGGACCGTGTTAATTTATGCGGTTTACACAATCTCTGACAAATATGAAGCCTTATGAAAGTTTTTAAAAGAGCAACGATTTAGGGACTTTCAAAATCAATGTTTGTCTTATTAATCTCGTTATGTCTTAAGAGTTTGTGTCTAAAACCATAATGTTTTGAATGAAATTAAAATAATAATGAAGCATGAAATTTGCGGGATAAACATACCTTGTATTAGCATTAAGATGTTTCTTCTAGTATTGTTGTTTAGAGTGATGTGACTTTTGTCCATCGTGTATGCTTAATAAAACTGTTACTGTATACGACCAATATCGGATATAATACTGAATTATTTTCCGCTTTTTATTCCTTATAAAATTGTTCTATCTATTTCATAAGAGACGATCATTGGAGTAAAATCACAGAATGGTAATATTTTTGATCACGAACAAATTCTATGAGGGCATATTAAATGACAGAATCTAAATAATGTTTCAACTGAGACCTCGCAAGTTAAAGCAAGTTACCAGTAGAAATATATCGGTATAATTGTAAGCGTGAAAATTTCAGTTGCGCTCCCATAATCTGAAACCTTGAATTAACACACATCACACAACAACACGTTCCTAAATTTTGGTATAAATATCTTTCGTTAGAGAATAGACACGAATTTCTTTTCACAACTGAATTTGTTAATTTATATTGTGATTTACATAAAATTAAACTTCAGATCAAGCTGCTTTAAAAGAGTGTGTCGACTTCTACTTTGTATTATTCCTATACCAAAATTCTTTAGTCATCAAAATCACTGCGATATTTATATGAAACGAAAGTCATCAGTTTCACACCATTGGTAGTGTTTGCAATCTATAAAAAGAACTAAAAAAAAACATAGACGCAAACAAATCACTTCAAATGGCATCGAGAATTTAAAGATACTTTGATCTGGCTTTACATCTAAACCAACTAAACGTGTTGGCTATAAATTATATCCCTGAATAGGTATATAACAACTGATGCATGTACATACGTTAATAAAACCAACGAAACGAACAAAACGGGTAAGTTAAGAATATTAAGTGCAAAGTTTAGTTCCCGAATTCGTATTTGAAGGCGAGGAAATAATTTACAAATGTGTTAATCATAGCTTTATAATGGTCTGAATGTCTACAATGTATATATAAGAAAGGTAAACGGAAATAAATGAAACATAGCAAGAGAAAAGTAATTGTAAAGCAAAACAGAATTAAAACAACTTAAGAATACCGCTGAGAGATTTTGACAATATTTACCGATAATTAAATACAAGAATCAGAATAGTTCCTGTGCATTTTATTCTTTTGCCATAAATCCTTATCATGCAACCATATACATTAGGATACAAAAGATATAAGCTTCCTCAAAATTACACACTAGCCATACATGCATCTGAATATCTCTATATAAATATACATATAAATGTATGTAGCATGGCCTCAGTCAAAATGACTGAAACAAGTAAAAGAATAAGGGAAAAAAAATATATATGCATATATGTATAGATGTGTGAGAGTGTGTGTATATACTCATATATATATACATACATACTTACACAGTCATGACAGAGGTAAATAGACATCCTTATAATCATTAATGTTTATTTAAATCTGGAATTATGCATTTAAATTATTTTATAATTACTACAATGTGAATATCTAATATTTAGTAAATCTGCCCTTTGCATTTTTCAATTCATGGATCCTATAAGGCATTGTACTGATCAAATGAATATTCTCTTAGGAAATTTCTTGCCAAGTTTCATGCAGTAATCACAAAAGATCTGGCTTTGAGGATGCCTTTTTGTTCTTCTTATGAAGTGTTCTGTCCATTGTGCCCCAGAGGCATTCAATAAGGTTCATATCTGGTGACTGGCTTGACCATGGAAGTTTTTTAATGTAATTCTTTCCCAACAAAATCATCATTGAACAACATTATCCATGATAGGTACATATAGGAATAAATATTAAATTTATCAAAATTAATACCTTCCATTCTTATTCCAAATCATATATTTTACATTATATATACCACGCGCGTTTCATGACAACATATTCCTCGATATTGCTGAAATAGGTCTCGAAATACAATACCATATTAAAACAATTATATTGCCAATTTTCAGGTCTAGATTCTATGAACTTATTTTGCTATTTACATCCTATATGAAGACATGCCAAATTAAGATTATATAAGTAGAAGTTGTTGGAATAATTTTACGTTAGTAAATAATGAACAGAAATGTGAAATAAAAGTAGGAAAAATAAATGTTAGTAAAAAGAAATAGTACTCGAATATCAGAGGTAGAGTAATATGCTATATTAAAATGCAACAAAATTATCACAAAAACTGTTACTCAGAGTTTCACGTTCTCGTTCGTCGGACAGTTTTGTTTAGTGTTTGATGAATGGGAGCGTGAAACCTTGAATAACAGTTTTTGTGATATTTTTGCTGCCTTTTAATAAAGTATGAATATATACGTATATATATATATATTTTCAGTAAAAACAATTAAGATTCAAGTGAGTTCCAATGAATACACATGAATGCGGTACTTAACTTAGATGCACCAGAAATCTATATAGTATTAACCATAAAATAATGTGGGGTGATTATAAACAAGAAAAAAGCAACAAGAATGGATTAGGTGTTCAGTACAATTGTTTCATACGAAGAACAGATTTATTAAAAGCTGCAAATATTGCAGCAAATACAAGTGTCCCGTATTCATCAGCCAAAACACATATCAGTTTTCCAAACATCCTAGGGGGTGAGGGTACACTCATGAAGTATCGAAGAGAGTTCTATGAAAAGCAAAGTTAGATTGTAAGCCGACTTCAAAAGTCCTCTAATGATGCACAGTTTTATAAAAGGTTTTTTAAAAAGTTTGTTAGCTTCACAGAAAAGGTAAATCCATCCATAATAATGCAGGTGTAATTTCAGGATCTATATTGATCTATATTGCTTTTTTCTTGTGTATATATATATATATATAATATAATATATATATATATATATATATATATATATACATATATATAGATATAGATATATAGATATACATATATATATGTGTATATATATATATATTATATATATATATATATATATTATATATATATATATATATATATATATATATATATATATATATAATCAATAATAAAAGGCTAAAATCAATTAATTATTAATTAATTTTACCCAAGTAGTGTTCAGTATGTAAGAAGAGCAATTTACGGTATATTTAAAACATTACGTTATATAATTACGGTTCAGTAAAATAATTTAGTTTACCACACACTGAACTTTTAGAAATAGCAGCCAAAAAATCTTAGCTATTTCTTCTACTATAAGCTGACGAAGGAAATGTTGATCTTTAAATTCAACTAATCTAGAAACGTACGTTCTCAAGTTATCTTATGCTCATGTGATCTTTTGTTATTTTTCCCTCCATACCTACGTGAATTATTTTTGAGTATACCTTGTCTGGGAGATTTTTCTTATAGTAGAAGAAATAGCTAAGATTTTTTGGCTGCTATTTCTAAAAGTTCAGTGTGTGGTAGAGTAAATTATTTTACTGAATCCTAATTATATAACGTAATATATATATATATATACACGCACATATACATATACATACATACATACATACATACACACACACACACACACACACACACACAACACACACATATTATATATATATATATATATATATGTAGGTAAATGTAGGTAATCAAACGAAAGAAAGTAGCACTAAACGTGAATGGTGAATTGTAAGAATAAGACTCTAATAGCAAGTTGACGCGCAGCTGCATATTACGCAGTTTCGCAGGCGCAGTTAGGTTTCCATATTCAGAAGAACCGAGTCACAGTAAGAATAATTTTAAAAGAAACCATATGTAACCTATACCTATTTCTACCTATCTAGCGATACACACACGCACATACATATACATTTGTATCTAAACATATATGTACTGTTGTAGAGATAAGCTATCTAGGAAAAAGAGAACATTTATGACGAATTAATAATGACCTTCCAGCTCTTGTGTCCTGAGTAATAATTCTCACTTGTACCAACAAATTTACACACAAACCTAGAATTACTCAGTTTCTCGGAGAAAGAGCAAGAAGAAAAAATCTGTACAAGTGATAATTTCTAAGGGATGTTATAAGATTCAACAACTAAAGTTAATATTAGTGGGGTTTCAACTCTTGACCGAAAAGGGGTAAAACTAAATAAAATAAACTATATGTGCCCAAACCAAACCACTTTAGTAAAACAACTGGTTGTTATAGTATTTGAATATTAAGATAAACGGTTTAGGTAGTTTCCGAAAGTAAATTTATAACCCCCATGTATGTTTACTATTAGTGAAACTTAATAAATTTAAGTCCCCTGCTAGCATATCTTAAACAGAAAACCACTTAAAAATTTACGATATGCCAGGCTTTTAGGTTATGCCCGTTAATGCGATGCTGGGTAGACCTTATAAATAATACTTATACGTCATTTCGTTTAACAATTCATTTAATATTCAGCGAATTTACTGTCCACGTAATATACATATAGATTTATTAGATAACGCTAATGAAATTTGTTTGCTATTTACACCCTCTAACATTTATCAGATTATCTGAGGTTTGAAGTCATTTAAGATTAATGACTTATTGTGGCTTATAGGCGCTAAATAGTTAAATATCATTTATAACTTGCATCTTCATAAAGGTCCTATATTTCTTTTATCCTGAGATATTTCTCTCTAACTTTTAATACACACATACACACATAAATGAATATATATATATATATAACAAATTTATCTTTCACCGTTCTAGTTATTATTATATGTTCTCAGATACAGTAGAATCTTTGGTAATGATCGAATCTTTTACGTCCATTTATTTCCATGGTGTATCTGTCAACTTTATAGTTCAGAATTTCCCATGATTCCCATCATGAAAGTATTTCACTAAATTTCTCGTAAACTTAAGCAAATAAGCATGTACCATACTCTCGAATTTTACATTATACATCGTTTGATATGCTCAAGACTTGTAAAATAATTTATAAGCTTGGATATAACTTGATAAAAGTATATGTTTTATGGGCATTATATTTAGAAATTCACATACGTAATTCCTATTCTACACTCTGACGTCTACTCTCCATCCTTTTCTCTCCTCATCTCTGTCTCTGCCTCTATGTACACGCACACACACACACACACTCACAAACACACATTTATATATATATATATATATATATATATATATAAAATAAGAGGCGTTTAGCTCACTTGTCATCTAAACGAATAGGTACGCTGAGTAATTACTATAGTTGGTCGACAGTTAGGTTCCAAGATCACAGCTAAGTAATCTGGAAATAAACTGAATAATGACATACATACACACACAGGGAGAAAGCCCAATAAACAGTTGACAGTACCCTATGTATATGACTGTCTCTGTCTGTCTGTATGTATCCATGTACGTATATATATACGACGACGCCGTGGTGATCTCACATCACAACATCATAAGCGGAAAGTGTAACCTCTCGAAAGAGCTGTTCTTCACTCCTGCTCCAGAGCGTCGGCTGCGGGGTCATTCCGGAAAGCTCTATCTGCGACGATTTCATCTCAATCGAAGGAGAGGGGCTTTCTCCGTCCGGGTTGCGGATCCGTGGAATAAGCTGCCGGACGAGATGGTGAAGATGCCGACGACCGCTCGGTTCAAAGTCTCCCTTGACCACAAGTGGCCTGAACTCTTTACATGAACACCACCCTGTACATAATTCCATGTCCCCCTACGTGGCCTTGGTTTTTGCTTTTTGAGCCCAAAAAATTAACTAACTAACATATAAAATAAAAAAAAGAGTGAAAAAACTATAGAAGGCTTGTGTAAATGGTTAAAGAATATATTTAAGTCATTATGTTAGAAAAATATTATAACATTTAGTGTATAGTAACAGTGTTTGGAGAAATAACCGGTTTCGTATTTTCTCTTCAATTTTCTCAAATTTCTTTACTGACATCGTGTCATGTCTTCGCTATGTTGTGAAATATGGAGTACCAGGCAGGGGAAGGTAAATAGGGATTTTTTCCGGTATAAGGGAGATAATCACCATAGCGGTGACAGTCTTCCTCTTGGCATGCTCGGTGTAGGTGACAGCAACACAAATGACATTCTCCAAGAAAACCTTCAACACAAAGAAATCAAAAATATTAAAATATATTCTTTAACCATATAACACAAGCTTTCTGTAGTTTTTTCACTAATTTTTATTTTTTATACATCCAACTACGTGCTTTCACATACAGACTCTCTCACCTAAATTAGAGAGAACGTCATTCGTGATGCTGTCACCTATATATATATATATATATAATATATATTATATATATATATATATAATATATATATAATATATATATATATATCTATATATATATATATAGATATATATATATATATATATGTGTGTGTGTGGTGTGTGTGTGTGTATGTGTGTGTGTGTGTGTATATATATATATATAATATATATATATATATATATATATATCTATATATATATATATAATAATATTAGGGAGTAATATTTCACTGTTTGATTTGTTTCATAGTGGTTTTATCTCTAATTTAATATAAATATATATTATATATATAATAATAATAATAATAATAATAATAATAATAATAATAATAATAATAATAATAATGATAATAATAATAATAATATAATAATAATGATAATAATAATAATAATAATAATACTAATAATAATAATAATAATAATATTAGGGAGTAATATTTCACTGTTTGATTTGTTTAATAGTGGTTTTATCTCTAATTTAATATATATATATATATATATATATATATATATATATATATATATATAAAGTAAAAAAATTCACTTTACCACACACCGAACTTTTCAGAAATAGCAGCCAAAAATTTGGCTATTTCTTCAACTGCAAATAAAAGTCTCCAGACAATGCATACTCAGAAAATAACTCACATAGGTATAAGGGAAAAACAATGAAAGATCACATCCATATAAGATACCCGAGGACAGCCTGTTTCTGGATTCGTGGGTTAAACGCCACTTTTCCTTCATCAGCTCAGAGATTTCTTCTGATTTAGATTTGAAAATACTAAGAATCAAACATACCCGTCCGATATCTGTAACATCGGACAAACCATGCCAGACAACCAGTACTAGCATTCCTACAGAGGCAAAAACTGTAGTTCAAATTCTTGGAGAGAAAGCATTATATTGTCAGTAAAAAAGGGGTAGAATTAATAAAGTGGCGTTTAACCCACGAATCCAGAAACAGGCTGTCCTCGGGTATCTTATATGGATGTGACCTTTCATTGTTTTTCCCTTATACCTATGTGAGTTATTTTCTGAGTATGCATTGTCTGGAGACTTTTATTTGCAGTTGAAGAAATAGCCAAATTTTTGACTGCTATTTCTGAAAAGTTCGGTGTGTGGTAAAGTGAATTTTTTTACTTTACCATATTTTTATAAATTAATACTTCAAATATACCGTAAATGGTCTTTTTACATACCGAATACTGCTTGGTCGAATTGATTAACAATTAATTAATTCTACCCCTTTTTTACTGACAATATAATGCTTTCTCTCCAAGAATTTGAACTACAGTTTTTGCCTCTGTAGGAATGTACTACTCTATGAATCACGTGGGTGGACAGGGAGAATAATAGATCTCATTTGTATTTTTGGATTCGCTAGTACTGGTTGTCTGGCATGGTTTGTCCGATGTTACAGATATCGGACGGGTATGTTTGATTCTTAGTATTTTCAAATCTAAATCAGAAGAAATCTCTGAGCTGATGAAGGAAAAGTGGCGTTTAACCCACGAATCCAGAAACAGGCTGTCCTCGGGTATCTTATATGGATGTGATCTTTCATTGTTTTTCCCTTATACCTATGTGAGTTATTTTCTGAGTATGCATTGTCTGGAGACTTTTATTTATTTGCAGTTGAAGAAATAGCCAAATTTTTGGCTGCTATTTCTGAAAAGTTCGGTGTGTGGTAAAGTGAATTTTTTTACTTTACCATATTTTTATAAATTAATACTTCAAATATACCGTAAATGGTCTTTTTACATACCGAATTCTGCTTGGTCGAATTGATTAACAATTAATTAATTCTACCCCTTTTTTACTATATATATATATATATATATATATATATATATACATGCATATATGTGTCCAGGACATCATCAACGGTGCAAATAACATGAAAAATGTAAACAACGAGAAAAACGCTTTATGAAAGCAGAAAAGGTAAAAGAGAGTAAGAGAGAGAAAACCACGGCCGTTCTTTTGAATATCCGTGCAGGAAAAGAAAGATGACGATGGTCACGTGTGACCAACGATACAGAGAGAGAGAGAGAGAGAAAAAGAGAAAGAAGGGAGAGACAGACATACGGATAGAAAACGGAGGGAGGGGAGAAAAAGTGAATTAGAGAAGGATAGAGGAAGAAAATAGTATAGAGTAGGGAGTTGCATCCAAAAGGTGAAGATAAACTTACTTGGAAATGGATGCCAAACGTTCAATTAAATAATAAATAGTTAATATTATATTATATATATTTGTGTGTGTGTCTGTGTGTGTATACATGCATATATGGGTACGAGAAAAAGTGGAGAACAGGACAAGTAAGCAAGAGAAAGGACTCTTCATCAGTTGTCTATCATCGGCTGTCTATCTACTCCTCATTTCGAGCATTCAACGACAATATGAATTTTCAGTAAATGAGGTAGAATCGGCAATAATTAAGTTGAATCTCGGTAAGGCACCTGGTAAAAGTGGAATATGTGCCGAGGTCTTGCAATTCATAAAGCAAACTGGAAGTTGATTGAGAAAGAAATCCTCGAATAGGATTGGCCTGAATGTCTCTCCACACCAGACATTGGCATGAAACAGAAACATTCCATGTCCATAATGCAAGACATATGTGACGAATCTATCTGAGTGCGCAGGGCCAACATACAAAACCAGGATTCCTAGGGAAAGGAAGATTCTTATGAGATGACGGAGAAAGACTGGGAACTGCTTGAGTAAGTGGTGAGAAGTGAGTAAGCGCTGTTGGAGCTTGAGAAAAGTCTACATTAATCTTACGAAAATGAGAGAGCAGCTAAGGAAGCTTGGATTATAGAAAATATCAAGTCGAACCCTAAAGCTTTCTTTAACTTTCCCAGAGACACAGCCTCAGTACACCACAAGATTGGACCCCGCTTCCAAACAAGATGGCTCCCTCACAGGAAACCCAATGAGGATAAGTAAAATAATTAACATACAGTTCCAAAGTGTGTTCACTACACCTCCGGGACGCAGGCAAGTGAACATACCAGTAGGATTCTTAGCCACTTTGACTGTAACCAAAGAGGCGAAAATTGATTACATCAACATTGAAGTAGATGCAACACTGGCCATAGATGAGGGTGACACAAATTCAACTGCTGGATTTCTAGCAGTTCTTCTCAAATCGTGCAAACGAGCCCTTGCAAAACCAATGAATGCAGCTTCTTTTTTATAGCATTCTTGCAAGTGGTAAACTCTCAGACAAACTGATGGAAGGGATAATATTTCCTATCCATGAGGGTGGATTCAAAGCAGATGCTAAAAATTACAGGCCTATCTCTCTGACCTCACATATCAGCAAAGCCATGGAACGAATAGTTTGCAAGAAACTAATCACGTTGCTTCAAAGAAATGACTTGCTGATTGACACTCAGCATGGATTTCGACCAGGTAGAAGCTGCATAACACAGCTCTTGCAACACACCGATTGGGTGTTAAAAATGATTCAAGTGTGTATGTGATATATCTCAACTATGCAAAAGCCTTAGATAAAGTCGACCATGGTATATGTCACAAACTGCGTGATATCAGAATAGTCGGAAAACTTTGAATGTGGTTGCATACTTTCTAAAAGATACGTGTCAGGCAGTGATGGCCAATGTAGCCGCCTCCAAGAAAACACAAAAAGCAAGTGGTGTTCTACAGGACAGTCTTAGGGCCACTACTCAGATAGACATCCCTGCTAGCTATGCAGATGACACAAAAGTCTCTCAGACAAAATAATATCCTGGGAAAATTGCACATCTGCAACGGGAGTTGGACGCAATATACAGGAGTGCTGACGGCAACAACATGCAGTTTAATGCGGGAAAATTCAAAGCCCTGCGCTATCAGCATACAAAGCTGGACGACATGCATACAAGATTCACAGGCCCGAGAGGAATTGCAATCCCTGAATCAAAATCAGCGAGTGAACTGGGCATTGACACGAGCAATGATGCATCTTTCTAAGTGCATATTACCAATTTGGTAATAAAATGCAGACGACTAGCTGGATAGATCCTTCGAACATCCAGACCAAGAAAAACGAGACAATGATGGCCCTTTGGAAAAAGGCCTATTTCCTCAGCGTCTTGGACTACTGCTTCCAGTTATGGTCATCACACAAAGTTAATGGGACTCCAGGCAATCCAACCCAGCTACAAGAAAATCGTCTCAATGCAATGTATCAGCTAGTGGGAAAGA
Source organism: Octopus sinensis (assembly GCF_006345805.1). Taxonomy (NCBI): domain Eukaryota; kingdom Metazoa; phylum Mollusca; class Cephalopoda; order Octopoda; family Octopodidae; genus Octopus; species Octopus sinensis. Next base: position 21,277,535 of record NC_042997.1, on the reverse strand, counting down.
CTGAAAGGATTTAAACTCTTCCCTCTAGAACGAGGCGGGTAAGATATGCAGTGATATACATCTTGAAAACTTTAGCATTGAAAGTTACATAAGCATCAGAACGGGGCGCCATTGCATAGTGCCAAAGATCCCAGCAAATCCATCAAAATACAGGACCAGAAACTGCAACAGCTTAGGATTCAAGGGCCCACAACTCTTCAATATCTTCCCAAAATGCCTGAGAGAACTGCATGGTGTGGATGTAGGTGTCTTCAAAGAAAACTGGATCACATGTCAAGGGCTCCAGATGAGCTTACCTCAGGGCAGGAAACACAGATAAGGGCAACAGCATCAAACTCCCTCATTGACCAAATGCCACAAACCAGAAGAGGTTTCAAATAATGATGTACCACAGTCAACTGTGGTATCCCATCATGTCTGTAACTTTAAAGCAGAAACAATGTAAAAATTTAAAAATATATTGATATATTTATATATATATATATATATATATACATATATATCAAGAGCTTGGCTTATTAGTTACCAGCGGAGCAACAAGTGTAAATTATAAATTTGTGTGAGTGCACAATGTCCTTAATTTTCAGTGATGTTCTTCCACGGTCAACGAGTGGACAACCATCCTCTTTGTATGTATGTATGTATGTATGTATGTATGTATGTATGTATGTATGTATGTATGTATGTATGTATGTACGTATGTATGTATGTATTATGTATGCATGTATGTACGTACGTATATATATGTATTTATGCATGTATGCATGTATATATATGAATTCACACACACGCGTGCCCACGCGCACACACGCATATATATATATGGGAGTTGCCTATAATAAAAATGTCTTCTCATTGGCAAAAATTCATAACGTTGTTTTTATGACATCAGTATAGCTAGTCCACTGGTTGTTTTTTAAGCCAACATATTTTGAATGCTGTATTATTGTATTCCAAGTCACTCAACTGAAGCTCAAGTAATCTGTTTAAAGCAAATTTGAATATCTTAATTTATTGATTCTGTTCTCTTCCTTTATTTTAAAAATACTTTTTTTATAGTATGTTATAGTGTTTAGTATATCAATGCTCATGCAGTTTTCGGATCTTTTCTGTT
>NC_042997.1:21236421-21271421 GCF_006345805.1 Octopus sinensis | reverse complement strand
TATTACTATTTTCGAAACGAAATGATGTATTTTGACTCGATATTATCTCCACCTCTAACACAACACATGTAAACATGCGTGGAACAACACGATCATCCCCGACCTCAAACACCATGTACAAAGGAACTACGAAGAAATTAAATGCCACCGATACTATTCAACCCAAGAATAACAATCGAGCGGTACGTACATTAAACCTACAACAAAAAATGTACGAAAAACTACACGTGCGAAATAATTTGGCAACAGAAATAAACGGACCGGTACCCTACGAAAATGACGACCGTCAAAATAATGGGCCGGACATTGTACCTCATGTCCCGCAATTAAAACCCAAAAGACGTAAATGGACACGTGAGGAATACATTTCTATCTTACACGCATACTTCACAGCAATGCTCTACCCACAAAATGAAAATACAACAACACATACATATAAAATATGGAAGGAAAATAATAGAGATATAGACTTGGATACAGCAATGAACACTAATAAATTAGCTAACGTACGAAGATACATTCTCAAAGCCCAAAAAATATCAGAAATAGAAATAGAACATTTAAAAGAAAAAAATACACCAGGAAAATGTAGATAGAAGCCACACAACAATGCCCAATAATATAAACACTGAAACTGTAAAACACGAAGACAAACGCAACATTCCCAACAAACACGATGTAAACAACGAAGGGGAGCCTAATGATTATGATAATATAAAAAATAAAATAATCAAAGAACTGAAAACCACAGAGCTCAAAATGGACCACCGACCATACCTCCCAAGAACAAAAATAAACGCAATAACAACACCAATTATAAACAACATAAACCTAGCCGTCACTGAACTAGCCACTGAAACAAAGAAAAGTGATATCACTGAACTAAATGACTTGATATACGCAGCAGCCACTGCAGCCACAAAAGAAGCTGGATACTCACCCAAACCCGCCCAAACAGGAGTACCACCACCCAAACAAACCCTGTGGATAAATAACATCCAAAACAAAATAAAAAAAATTAGAAAAGACCTGTCGATTCTTAATGAAATCAGCAAACAAGCAACGCTACTGAGCAACAAAAAGAGAACAAAAATGCTCCGCAAATATAACATCACAGAAAAAGATTTGCCGCAGATAAAAGAAAAGCTGAAGCAAGATATCCTTGCCAAAGCTCAAAGGTTCCGCCGGTACGAGAAACGCCAACGCTTCTTTGAACAGAACAAAAAGTTCAACTCCGACCCCAAAAAGTTCTACCAAGAACTGGGCAAAAATAACATAGAAGTCACTGCAGCACCAACGGCAGAAGAATTGGAAGAATTCTGGAGAGAAATATGGTCGGCGAACGAACAGCCAAAAAAAAGGAGTATGAAAATAACAAACTCGGCATCTGAACAACTTTGGACTCCCATAACAACTGAAGAGGTCACCCAGGCACTGCAAAAACTAAGCAACAGGAAGGCACCTAGGCATGACAAGATCCCCAACTTCTGGTTGAAATATCTAACAGGAATGCACAAAAAGCTGGCTGAAAACTTTAACAGCATACTAGCAGAGCCAGAGACAATGCCTGAATGGCTCACGAAGGGGAAAACCATCTTAATTCCCAAATCAAATGAAACAACAAAACCAGAAAACTACAGACCAATAACCTGCCTCCCTACTATGTTCAAGGCATTTACTGCAGTGATATCGCAAAGGCTGAACAAGCACCTGGACGGAAACAAACTGTTCCCAGAAGAGCAGAAAGGATGCCGCAAGGGCTCATATGGCTGTGAAGATCAACTAATGATTAATAAAGCCGTAACTGAAGACAGCCACAGAAAGAAGAAAGGCCTCAGTATGGCCTGGATTGACTACAAAAAGGCGTTTGATAGCATCCCCCACACATGGATCCTCGAAACACTAGCCATTAACAAAGTAGCACCAACAATCATAAAATTCATAGAGCACTCTATGAATAAATGGCAAACAGTCCTACACCTCCAAACAAAAGAGGGACTCATGAAAACCAAAGACATCCCCATTAGAAGAGGAATATTCCAGGGAGACACGCTCTCTCCACTCCTTTTCTGCTTGGCACTGTCACCTCTATCTGATATGCTAAATAGAACTGGATGCGGATATAAATGTTACGGCAAAACGATCAGCCACCTTTTATATATGGATGACCTAAAACTATACGCTGCAAATGACAAACAGCTGGAAACACTATTAAAGACAGTTCATGGATTTACCAAAGAAATAGATATGAAATTTGGATTAGAAAAATGCGCCAAAGTAACCATGAAAAGAGGAAAACTAGTTAAGAGTAACAACATCACACTAGATAAAACCAATGAAATAAAAGAATTAGACCAAAGCCAAACTTACAAATACTTAGGAATCCATGAACTAGATAAGACACAACACACACAAATGAAAGAGAAAATAAAAAAAGAATATTATAGACGAGTTAGATCAATACTAAAAACAGAGCTCAATGCTAAAAACAAGATAATAGGTATCAACACTTTAGCTGTCCCAGTTATAAGTTACAGCTACAATATCCTTAATACAAAGACCTGGAAACAGAGGTAACTAGAATGTGGAATCTGAAAACAGAAACAATTCCTATCATAGTAGGTGCATTAGGCATGATAAAAAAATATTCAGACAAATACATAACAAAAACACCAGGACTTACAAACACATATAACATACAGAAAATTGCACTACTAGGCACTGCACACATCCTACGCAGAACACTTTCCATACAATAAACATCAGAGCATCACAACAAATCACAGCACATACCCAAGGCACACAGAGCTGCGCTCGGTAGTGAAGTGAAAGCACGCTATAAAAATAAAACTACTGAATAATAATAATAATAATAATAATAATAATAATAATTGGAAGTGTTATCATGTACATTGTTTTGTCTTGGTATAAAAGATGGGCTACAGCAAATATTCTGCTCAATACCACAGATTTGCTTGTCAGTTGTTTGACCGTAACCAGTTGAGCATGTCCCTTAGTGGCTGACGATATGTGCATCTCTGATCACGAGCAGAAGTAGTGGGGGAGCATCATAGCCATGTGTTGAGAAGGATTCTTTGGGGTTTGAATAATTCACCTCTGGAAACATGGGTGTTTCGTTCAACGTCCTTAAACAACCCTTATTCAGGGACCTTTTGAGCGGGATGGGTTACTCAACCTGAAGAAAATTCTAACTGGGCCCCACCTGCAAGGTCATGTGCTGTTTATCTTGATATGAGATCACGATGTCGCGCACATATGGTTGTGATGCATGTACCTGGTGTACCTTTATCAGACGGGTAGTCATGATGGGTATATTGGGCTTCGTATATTTTACCCCAGTGTCACTTTGATGGCATGCACTGCTCGCTCACTCAATAATAATAATAATAATAATAATAATGATCATGATGATAATAATGATAATAATAATAATAACAATAACAACAACAACAACAATAATAATAATATTAATAATAATACTAATACTAATAATAATAATAATAATAATAATAATAATAATATTAATAATAATAATAATAATAATAATAATAATAATAATAACGCCCTGATGCAGTACCAGGCAGTGGCTCTCGTGGCTTCTGATCTTAGCTGATTGGAAGTGTTATCATGTACATGGTTTTGTCTTGGCATAAAAGATGGGCTACAGCAAATATTCTGCTCAATACAACAGATTTGCTTGTCAGTTGTTTGACCTTAACCGGTTGAGCATGTCCCTTAGTGGCTGACGATATGTGCATCTCTGATCACAACCAGAAAGTAGTGGGGGAGCATCATAGCCATGTATTGAGAGGGATTCTTTGAGGTTTGAATAATTCACCCCTGGAAACATGGGTGTTTTGTTTAACATCCTTAAATAGCCCTTATTCAGGAACCTTTTGAGCGGGATGGGTTACTCGACCAGAGGAAAATTCTAACTGGGCACCACCTGCAAGGTCATGTGCTGTTTATCTTAATATGAAATCACCATGTCGCGCACATATGGTTGTGATGCATGTGCCTGGTGTCCCTTATCAGCCGGCGAGCCATGATGGGTATGCTGGACTTTGTATATTTTACCCCAGTGTCACTCAATAATAATAATAATAATATAATAATAATAATAATAATAACAACAACAACAACAACAACAACAACAACAATAATATAATAATAATAATAATAATAATAATAATAACAACAACAATAATAATAATAATAATAATAATAATAACAATAATAATAATAATGAAGAAGTGAAGAAAGAATAAAAGGAGGGGAAGAGAGGAAAAGAAAGAAGAGAAGGGATAAAAAGAAAAAGAAAGGGGAATAAATTGAAGGAGAAGAGAAGGAATAAAAGGAAACGGAGAGGAGGAAGAGGAAGAGGAGAAATAAAAAGAAGTGGAATAGTAGGACGAGAAAGAAAAGGGGAGGAAAAGGAAAAGGAAGGAGAGGAAGGGGATGAAGAAAGAGGAAGAAGAAGAAGAAGAAGAAGAAGAAGAAGAAGAAGAAGAAGAAGAAGAAGAAGAAGAAGAAGAAGAAGAAGAAGAAGAAGAAGAAGAAGAAGAAGAAGAAGAAGAAGATATACTCCTGACAGTCAGGTCCAACTCTTAGTCTTCGCGTGGCAAAGTTTTTTGAAACTAACAGGTGAAAGGAGTGAAAAGGCGAGTGTCTGGCATTTTCAAATGATCAATGCTCCAGTTAGGTTGAGCTTGTTAGTCTTGGATGGCAGTCAGACTAGGAGAAAGACCACCCTGATTTTAAAACCTGGAGAGGAAGGTCTCTTCCGCCTTGGTGGGCAACCTTGCTAGAGATGGTGTCTCGATAAAATTACTGGTTGGCTATAATCTAACAGTATCGACATCACTTGTCTAGATGGGTTTACAAATAACATAGTTCTTGTTTTTTCCTCCTCCCACTAAAAACATTAATAACAACAATAAAATAAAATCATTTGCTTCCAAAGTATAGCAGGCTCACTAAAAAAAAACAAGAAAAAAACAAACAAACAAAATTTTAGTCGGCCCATACACAAGAAGAGTTTTATTCAGAAGTGAGAACCGGTGAAACTTACATCAGTTTCCAGCATTGCCGTTTCTTACAGTAGTGAACATTACACTATGTGGTATGTTTTTCAAATAATCTCGTTGTGTCATTACAAGTTTATCTTTGAAGAAGTATATAGAGAAGTGCTTCTGATATATATGAACTGGTGACCTTTTGAATTGTTATCTATTGTCCTACTGACATGGACAAGTCAGCTCTTATAAATTATTGATGAAATTATAATATCTCTCTTTCACAAACTCGAAACTTTTATAGATGGCTGTATTTATAAGCCTTTGTAACAAAATGTTTGTTATTTTGAAAGTATTTTGTTATAGTTTCTCTTTTTGGTTGTTAATTGCCGTGTAACTCCAATTTTAGGTTTCAATACATCGATACTACGAAGCAGAAGCAAATATATCAATGACGCCTGTTTGTCTGCAGGAATCATTAAACTGTCTATGAGGCTTCCCAGAAGCATTCTTTAAAATTCACACTTATTCACAAATACACAGAGGTAAACTTAGTAGGTTAGTATCCAAGACAGTGTGTTGTTAATTATACTTGACATGTCCTTAAGTTTCCAAATGTTGCTGTCAGACAAACCTTATTGACAAGAAAATTCTGAAGACTAGTGATAATTTGATTCACTCATTCATTGACAAACTGTCGCCTAACGTAGATATTATATTCAACAGACAGAAAATATAAGCAAGAATAAAGTGATAAGCACATCAACGCAATATATCTTTTTCAGACACATCGTTAGTAGAATTGTATCGAATAGAAAAGACCGATCTGAAATGTAATTAGATCAATAAAGCAAGAAAGTTCAGAACAGTTAAATATGAATTGTCGAACAGTATCATGAAATAAAACTAACAGAAAGGACACTGAATAGTTATGTTGATTTTGGTAATCTCTTTTGTCATTTAGCTTAAATAACAATATTTCGCCACATAAATTATAAAGGTTAAACTGTCAAAACAAAACTCAATTATTCTGAGAAATATATCCAACTTAATGAGGAGAAACTACTCTTTTGTAAATTTAAGAATGCATGCTACCATAATTTCTCATTTAAAAGATTCCTCTGAAATTGGAATGAAGGTATTGTAGAAATTATGTTGCAAATTTGTCCGAATTTATGATGAAAGTTTGCAATGCGTTATTTTATTTTCCAAAACATTGTATAGGAATCTTAAAAAATACCTACTTTAGTCACATGACTTAGATAAGTTAATTTACGTGTCTATAAAAAATACGAATTATATGATCTATGTTACAAATCTTTTTCTCAGTATGTTTCATCGTTCTTGAAATTACATTTTCCACACAAATAACAGTATTCGAAATGAGAACAAATTCTTCGCATAAATAGTAAAGCATTGGTTCAGATTGACTGAAAACGACAATTAATTCAAGCAACACTAAGTCAATTCCTATAATTAAAAGGGTGGCATAATCTTTTATCCCAAAACTGAAGTGATAGAACAATGCATCTTACTCCTAATCTGAAACAAAAATTAATTTACCTATCAGGAATTTAGATGATCATGATAATTTTCGTATGAAACAGATATATAACAAATATTTTGTTAGACATATGTTTCATAGTATTTACTTATTTCAGCTTTATCCGACAGAATGTTTTTGGAAAGTTTAGACCACTACATATTTGACATGAAATCAATAATTATTTTTAATAGGTAGGAATATGCTTGGCTAGATCTTGATATTGCTTTCTGTTGACTGCACAAGATATACACTACATTTAGAAGTTGTAGACACTCTCTTGCTACGTTCACGTCTTTCCATGAATATTATGAGGCGTAAGTGAAATAAAACGAATTTCAAAGAGCACGTAGCATACTGGACTCACCAGGGACATTTCTTTTCCTAAAGAACATAGTACAAGTACTCTTACCAATGCCGCTGAGAAGTGATTCTTTCAAAGAAGACAATATCAGTTGTTCTATGTAAGATTGGTTGCTTTACGTCCTGACAATCTGCATAAAATTATTCTTTGAATGATCCAGACAACTCGGAGAGGATTAAAACAATGCATCAACCATCGGATCTACTCACGTTTAGTTTATTCCCGATTCTTCCAGCGACTGAAAATTCATTTTGCAGATACTCAAAGCTACATTAAATGAAATTATCACTGAATAAATTGCTTAACGCAAATGCTAACAAAGGCTGGTGAAAGGAATCTCACGTTTTGACCAGGAATTGACTAATTAGGATCTGAAATAATAACTCTATTCTCTTTACATACATACATACATTCATACATACATAAATACATACATACATACACACATACATGCATACATACATACATACATGCATGCATAGATACATACATGTAGATATACAGATATACACATATATATACATACACACACATACATACATGCATGCATACATACATACATACATACATACATACATACATATTCAGAAATACACAGAGACATACATAAATCTATCGCAAAATTTGTTGATATATATTCGCAATTATTATTATTATTATTATTATTATTATTATCATTATTATTACATCATGTGACTTTTACAGGAAGTATTGATACATATAGATCCAGAATATCTTATATCATATATATTAATAGAGAGACCCAGAGGCGGGCCCTTTCTATCTTATCTATTTACGACCGACTGAATCGTATGTCTATTGAGAGTATTGTCTTCCGGCACATTCAGTGCTAGAATTTTTGGCATCATTATTCATTACATAAATATAATGTTGACACAGTTGATAGTTTTAATACTCACCAATACCATTTATGGCCAAATATTAAAAATTCAAACTATATGTCTTGCAAATCGAAGGCAAAGACTTAGAATGAGTCAAGAACTTGAGACACAAATATAATATCAGGTTGGCAACTGAGTTCCCGCCGTTTCTTAAAATTTAAATTTTTAAAAGGTTTAATAAAAAATAATAACTAATTAATCAATAATGTATTCACCCTTGTTGTTTACAACTTCTTCCCATCGTTCAACAAGATTTTCAACCCCTCGTTGGTAGAAATCACCCGATTTCGACTCGAAAAATTGATCCAACCAAGCTCTCAATTCTGCATCAGTATTGAACGAAGCTCCGCGCATAGTATTTCAAAGATATCGAAAGAGGTGGAAATCCGCTGGTGCCAAATCAGGTGAGTACGGCGGGTGTGGCAGCACTTCCCAGCCATGCGTTTGAATGGCTTCCTTGGTCATATTGGCGATATGAGGTCGGGCGCGTTGTCGCGCAGGAGAAGAACTCCATGCTGCCGATTAGATCTTTTCTCTTGAATAACCGTGTTGAGTCGTTTCATCTGTTGAACACAGAGTTCCGCGTTGACCGTTTGGTTCCTTCCAAACAATTCGTAATGGATAATCCCTTCCCAGTCCCACCATACGCACAACATCGTTTTACGCGGATGAAGATCTTGTTTCACGCGCGCTGTCACTAGTTTACCGAGGCTAAGCCATTCCTTACGCTGCTTCATATTGATGTACAGGCTCGTTGCTTTTTGTTGTTGTCATGTAAAGCATGCGGAACCCATGCTCCATACTTCTGAACCTTTCTCATCGAGTGAAGACGCTTCTCTATAGCAGTGTGGGAGAATTTAATTTTTTCTGCCAGTTCCCCTGTCGTTTGACGAGAATTTTCGTGCAAAAGTTAGTTTAATCGCTCTTCATTGAACTCGACTGGACTCCAGAACGATGTGCGTCTTTGAGGTCAACATTTTCATTTTTGAACTTGGAATACCAATCACGAGCGGTTCTTTCAGCTATGCCACCCTCTCTATACATAGCACAAATGTCGCGAGCAGGAGGCGACGAAAATGCTCATTTTTTTTAACTTGACATTCCATTTTAATGGTTTGAAAATAAACAAAAATTAACTAAAATTAACAAGAAGAACCCCCCCCCAAAAAAAAAAATAGAATCCAAAGTGATTCAAAAATAGAATTCTCGAACAAAAAATAGATTCCAAAATTTAAAAACACAGTAAATTCCAAAATTAAAATAAAACGGCGGGAACTTAGTTTCCAATCCAATAAATTACTAGCAATAACAGTTACAAAACTATATTTCACAATAGTAAGTTCCTGCAAAACAAGATACAAAATGCGGATAAAATATATTCATTTTGCAATCATACATCTTTTAAAGTATAAAAATGTATATTAGAAATATTATTCAAATGACCCCATATTGTGGCAAAGCTATGATTTGAAGCTATACAATTGAATAAAGCATGTGAAGAGATAAGCATATATCTTGACTAATATTTGGGCGAGCTACACTAGAATACGTTTTAATGAAATATTACATCACAAATAAAATGTTATATCAATGTTGAAAGTATACATATTTTACTTGCGTGTATCCAAATAGAGTTGGTGGTGTTTTGAGTTGACCTCATCTAAGCTATCTGCATGACCAGAAAACGAACATAGGGGAGGTTTAAGGATTCATAGAAGAGCCAGCAAACTCGTCCCTGGTACAACAGGCCTTACTTTAAGACATGTAAATGTATACAATACTTTTTCTCGTTGTTTGGACTTTTTCCTTTGTATGATCACCTACACTGATACTATTATCTGGACTGCGAAGCCAGTAAGAGGGTATTTTTATTCCACAACATGTAAGTGACTTGCCATTATCGACAGAGCGTCAAAGAAAATGCTTTGTGATATTCATTTACAAAATCTTTTAGTTCTTAGTTAAAATCCCAATAAGCACAACGTTGTCTTTTATTATTCCATGGTCAGAAATAATGAGGAGTCTATATATTCTCATATGGATCAATTCTTTATTGTTAATGATGCTTAGCGACCTACATCTTTGACAACCTTAGATTACACTAGCACTCTCCTCAATAATCCATTTTATATTCTGGTATATAATTTTTTGTCACTCACATTTATCGTGATCGTAACTTCACTATACTTAAAGTAAGATATGTAGTGAAATTAATTTGTGTTATTAGCAATTATGTAACACGACGAGCGAATACAAAGATTAGTTTTCAGTCATGTGGCAGTGTCAGAATATTAAGTCTGTGCATAATAGATACTACTGCTTTATTTTCTGAAAACACATCGACTGAATGGGTTATTAAGAGCAATTTTCATACCAGACTAATCTCTGTATATAAGGCTACCATTAGTAAATAGTATATTAAATATAACCGGAACATTCGATTACCTTCTTAATATTATTAATGATGTACCGATTAATCCTACGTCAAAAATATGTATTTAATTCAAACTTTTATTTTTAATTTATACAATTTCCACTGATGTGGGAAGAAACCTGAACTAGTTCCTTTAGTGTACGTGAAAATGGCGAATATACTAAGACGAAACAAAAGTGCTTACTCAGTATAACTAGCTTCCCTACACTGGTAATATCTATATAACATGACTATATCTCGACACTTTCCATTAATTAATTAAAATAAATTTCAGGCCGTGTGCTTATAATACAAAGGATATCTACATACATATATATAAACACACACACACACACACACACACACACGCACACACACACACACACACTCATATATATACAGACACACACAAACATGTGCACACAGTTACACACGCACACATACACACAAACACAAACACAGTCGCAGACAGACACACACACACACATATGTATGTATGTTTGTATACATAGATATTGTTATATTTCGGGATGGTCATTTTTTTTTTGTCGAATAAAAACAAGCATTATATATTCGTTCTTCACTCATTTATTAGTGTTCTTATTCTAACTCATCTCCATTGCTCGGGAACCATACGTCACACATCTGTGACTTCCTCAGCGACACTTTCCGTCTTCGTGTGTACTCTTGGTCTGCTTATTAAAGAACGAATATATAGTGCGGGTGTTTATTTGGCAAAAGCATATGACCATCCCGAAATATAACAATATCTGTTTCAACACACGTCTTCACACCAGGAATCTTGCAACACAAATTTATAAACGTATATATATAAATACATACACACACATACACATATATATGTATGTGTGTTTATGTCTGAATATGTAAATGTATGGGTGTTTGTGTAGACATTGAACACTAAGATATATGCGCATTTTCCATATAAACTGTTTTTTTTAAACATTAACTGTAATTGTTTGTCATATGAGATATAATTTCGGGATTTTGCTATTAAAGGTACAACGTCACAGATTTATATATTCAAGAAAATAAATTGATGTAACAAGATTTTTAATTGGATATAATACAGACAGGCTTTCTAACTCAGTTAAACTGTCATTTACATCTGGCTTACCTCTTACCTCTTATCTTAGTAATTAAATATCACAATTAACTAGATATTAATGAAATATTAAACTAAATGTTCCTAATGGTTAAGAGTATAGTTTAACTTTGAAAACCATATGTTAAGTTCAAATTAAGATTGATCTGCAGTGTTGCGTTGCAAACTACTAGAACTGGAATAACTGAATATTTATTGAATTAATAATCTTCAATCAATCATGAACAAATGCTCACGGAAAGTCAGTTCTGATATAATCGTTATTAGATCACATAACAGAAATTCCTAAGATTTAGCAGCCAAGTAATGGTTCATAATGATCAAGATTTAAGTATGTTGAGTTCAATTATTAAAATGAAAATTTGTATTTGCTTATATTAAGTAAACATTCTACTTTATTTGCTAGTTAAATTTTTTTTGTTTTGTTTGGTGAATATTATTGGATACTTCAATCAAAGACTAATCTAAATATCCGAAAATGTTATCTACTTGGACAGCTACCTCGACATAAAAGCAATATTTACTGAAATGAGTTATTTTTTTATTCAAATATATTCAATTTTAATACAAGTCTTTGCTTATATACGTTATGTCAAATATCAAGACGTTTAAGATTTATTTTCAACACCATGCGATATTTAATTGAAATATTTCAGCTAAACAGCCGAGTAGTTCGGTCTTATCTTCTGAATTTATTAGCATTATTGTACGCTATGATTTCAGATAAACTATTACTACTTGTGATTGATGAAATCGTCCACAACGATAATATTGATTTCTAACATTCGCCGTCGTTGTCGTCTTCTTTGTCGACAACATGCTACGTCTGCAAGACGAACGCCAGCGGCGGTGACAACAATGGTTCACAAACGGCTGGCGAACTACCACAACGATAATATTAACAACTACAACATACACACATCTCAGTTCTCATCTCCTGTTGCTGTAAGGCATGTAGCCTTAGAATTATTTGAGATTTTAATGAGTAGATCTGAATTCATGCTTTTACCAAGAGCATTAGGGAATCAAACCAACTTCATTTATTTGATTTAAAATCTAATCAAGGACACCCGCAGATGTGAACGCTACGAAATGTACGATATAAAATAGTGGGGGTGTTATTATTTTTATAGCTATTGATATTTTTCTATTACAATTATTTTCATCGAAAGCAAATTTAAAGAGAATTTAGTTAAATATTAACAATGAAAGTTAATTAGATCTGAAATTGAATTGGAGAATCTTAGCAGATAAAACTCAACATTTTGAAATTTTTAAGACATACTGTTACTTTCTAGACTTATATTATTATCAAAGGAATTTGAACTACAGAATAGGATATATCAGAAATTTCTAAATAATCATTTTGAAATCATGTACACACCTACAAAACCTATTTTCTGCTTCCCCTTAGTCGTGTACTTTTTTTGTGAAGTTCTCAATTAATTCAGCATCAACATGTTAATCAATAGCAACACAAAATAGAATTGTGAAATCGTTTTGAATATTTCAAAATAATATTGGAATATTCAAAAGGAGTGTTTAATTGTATGTGTTTGTATTAAAACAAAACACTCGGCATTTGCTTAAATAAACTGCTACGCAATTTACAAGGGAATCAGCGCGATTTTTAAAAATCTTAATAATACTAATAGCAACAATGCGATTAATTTAAATTCATAGACTAAATGAAATTTAACACTTTAAAGGTTATGACTGCAACTAATCAACAGATTTACAGGGAATATAAAGTACGTTTGTCTAAAGTTTCTAGTAAATGTATCAAATAAATCTAAATAGTAAATAATAGCTGCCTATTATATTCAAGAAATATGAGCATTCCTCTACTCTATAAATCATATATGATCTAGATAAAATATGGCTTTATTTCTATTCACATAAAGGGAATATTAGCAAGGTGATCTTAGGAAGTAAAAGATAACATCAAAACCTAGAAACCAAAATGAATTATTAGAGCCTGTAACACTTTATAAAAGAAATGCATTGATGCCACACTAAGATACAATAAAAGCAAATAGGTTAATCTGAATATGTAACATACAAAAATACAATCAAATAGATTTATAAGGTGTGGTGTTTGTGGTGTTATGGGCTGTGATAAGTTATGTGGTGTTGGTGGAGAGGATTGCTGCTGAGGTAAACGGAAGTGAAGACTGCTGGGGCCGGCGGAAGAGCCACGGGGGCATGCGCGGGCAGAAAGGACGTGGGGGCATTTGGATGAGAGAAGGCGAGTGTGGAACAACGTGCTTTTCTTCACGATAAGGACAGTGATTGCTCATCCCGCCTCGGTCAACAGGTAAGGTCTCTGTATTTCTTTTTCCCTTTTGCTTCTTTTTCTGCTGTTTTTTTCCTCCCTCACACAACATAAGGTAAAATTAATATCAACAGTTTATTTTCCGTTATTATTTTACAATCATAAATAAATGTTTAAAAAAAAAACTTGAATATTAATATTGATCTCAAATTTTGGCACAAGACCAGCAATTTCGGGGTAGGCGATAAGTCGATTACATAGACCCAGTGCTGAACTAGTTCTTATTTTATCGACCTCGAAAGGATAAAAGGTAAAGTCGACCTTGGGAGCACTTGAACTCAGAACATAAAGACAGACAAAATGCTGCTAAGCATTTTGTTCGGCACGGTGACGATTCTGCCAGCTAGCCACCTTAACCTAAACTTTAATATTCTTTTCTACTCTAGGCACAATACCCGAAAACTTTGGGAAGGGGGCCAGTCAATTGCATCGACTCCAGTACACGACTGGTACTTAATTTATCGATCTGAAAGGATGAAAGGCAAAGACGACCTCAGTGGAATTATGTTTCTATTTCTACGGTTATAACATGTTTTGTTTTGAATTAGCATGCCGCATACACGTAAATTTTAGTCCATTTTATCAGCTGTCTCCTCACTCTTCTCAAAGCTCTTCTACTTTGTATTTATCTAAAACAATCGTTTAAAGGCTCCAAGATGTTATCAAGTTTTTGTATTAGTATTACAAATATGAGCTTGCATATGTCAAATACACTGTACAATTTCCAACTAACTAAGTAAGAAACGAATGAAGTTAACTAATTAACTAATATGTGTGTGTGTATATCTGTGTAAAGACATACCTACATACATACATACATACATACATACATACATACATACATACATACATACATACATACATACATACATACATAATACATACATATATACATACATGCATAAATATATGCATACATACATACATACATACATAAATATATACATACATACATACATTTAGCTGCCCAGCTGATGTTAACATACAGCTGAAGATCAGTGAAAAATTGAATACCTACGCTGAACTATTGAGAATTCTGCAGTTATTATATTCAGATTACAAGTTCACGTTTATACCTGTAATTATGGGGGCCCTCGAATACTAATACACTGCCTAAATACCGATCTTGAGTAATTAAGCTCCTCCAAACCAGAAAGGAGAAAGCTAATTCGAAGTGTAGAGATCCAATTCATCACTGGAACTGTAAAAATCAGTAAAACTTTCCAGAAGTTTAAATATATATGATCATGTCTAAATATGCAACTATATGCATGAGAATATATATATATAAAACAAAACATACAAATCTGCACATAAACATACATACATAAAAACAAAAATACCCTGTTGTTGATGTTGAAATTCCAATGAGGGAGCCTTGGATCCAGGTTAGAAACCGACTCTTTCTCTGTTGGCAAGAAAACTTGGTAAGAAATATTGAAATAAAACTGAATAATGATATGCATACATACATACATACTACATACATAATACATACATATATACATACATGCATAAATATATGCATACATACATACATACATAAATATATACATACATACATACATTTAGCTGCCCAGCTGATGTTAACATACAGCTGAAGATCAGTGAAAAATTGAATACCTACGCTGAACTATTGAGAATTCTGCAGTTATTATATTCAGATTACAAGTTCACGTTTATACCTGTAATTATGGGGGCCCTCGAATACTAATACACTGCCTAAATACCGATCTTGAGTAATTAAGCTCCTCCAAACCAGAAAGGAGAAAGCTAATTCGAAGTGTAGAGATCCAATTCATCACTGGAACTGTAAAAATCAGTAAAACTTTCCAGAAGTTTAAATATATATGATCATGTCTAAATATGCAACTATATGCATGAGAATATATATATATAAAACAAAACATACAAATCTGCACATAAACATACATACATAAAAACAAAAATACCCTGTTGTTGATGTTGAAATTCCAATGAGGGAGCCTTGGATCCAGGTTAGAAACCGACTCTTTCTCTGTTGGCAAGAAAACTTGGTAAGAAATATTGAAATAAAACTGAATAATGATATGCATACATACATACATACATACATACATACATACATACATACATACATACATACATACATACATACATGCTACAAATTACTGGTCACGGAACTCATTGCCTGAATGAGGCTGTTCACTTTCCTAGAAGAAAATAACTAGCTCAAAACACAACATGGCTTCCGTCCAGGGAGGAGCTGCCTAATGCAACTACTACAGTATTATGATTGAGTACCTCTCAATTACTCAGTTGTGGATGTGATATATCTTGACTTTGCCATGGCCATCGACATGTTGATCATGATATGATCTACTAAATTGCATTCTACCAAAACTGCTTCAGGGATTTGTGAGATGTCGATGTGGAGGTATTTAAAGAATGTCTGGACAAATTTTTGAGATATCGGATTAATCCACATTACAGCAGGAGGTACAGAGAAGTGCAAATGTGTGCAATTCGCAGCTCCACCAGAAACAACAATACAGAAAAGAAACCGAATTACAGTGAAGGGTGGTGCTTCAGCATGACAAAGATAAAACATATACATGTGTGTGTATGTGTGTGTGTGCGTGTGTGTGCAAAAAAGAAATTACGTACACTCACTCACACACATACACACACACTCACACATACACAGGCGCGCGCGCACATACACACACACACAATGCTAATTCTAACACAAATACTCTACTATATGTATGAAGATATATGCTTATACCAAAATAGGAGTTAGTCATTTGTTTCTAGCCAGGAAGTATATAAAGTATATTGAAACATTCCTCTATCGTTTAATTACATATAATTTAAGATACATGTTCAAGCACTCGTTGAAAATCTTATCTTCAATGTCAACTTTGTAGTGGTGTGTAAGTTCTTTGCTAGAATACTAGATAAACTGTTTCTAAAGATGAATTAATTCGTCATAAGCCTTTATCTGTTTTGAAAACTCTTTCAGAATATTTTGTATATATGTCAATTAAATGACCTGAGATTAGCTGTCATTCTTCCACAATCTCCACCTCCACTAACTAAGGCAAAGAAATTTCATTTTGAAGAATACCGATAAAAACATAGCTGCTTCTCAAAACTAAATCTGTTTATCAGATGTTCCTGATACTTAATAAGCTTTTATTACAAGAAATACATTTTGTGAGAATCAAAATTTATGTCCTCCTAAATGTATTAACAAATTCAGAAATTCAATGTTGTAATTTTATATAACGTTTTCTAAATAGTAGAATCTGCTATTTATCTATATTCAGCTATATTTATGAAATAATTAGATAATGCTACAATTATTAGCCTAGTCCTGATAAATTATATTTATATAACAATATTCACTATTTTAGTCTTCTGTATCATTAAAGTTTTATTTAGGAGCTACGTTCTGATTTTCAATATCCTCACGAGAAATGGCTTGTCTTATCCGTAAAACAATCAAGGCACAAAGTAAAAACGCGCCTACCTTAACTTCACTCCAACGATTCAAGTACAAATTTCATTGTGAATTGAAGCTTGGAGTCAATTTAAAATTTTACTTTTTCAGAAAACTAAACGATATATTGGGTTGTCCGGAAAGTTCGTGCCGATTTAGTAGGTTAAATTTCGACATATTTTAGAACATGGTTGAGTCCATAAAATAGGATTTGAATACATCTTCATTTAGAGCACAGTTTAAGCTATCTTTTCGTGGAAGAGGGTTTATATAACCTGTGTTAATTCTGCAACCCTTTAAATTGGAAGATAAGAAAGTTCATTTTCGGCACTTGCTGCACAGTTTACGGTGATGTTTTTTATCCAAAAGAACTGTACGGAAGTGGTTCGCAAGGTTCCGAGCCGGAGATTGTAGCCTTATTGATAAAGAGCGATCAGGCAGACCATTCACTACAGATGATGACTACAGATCAAGTAATTAATTGAGAATAACCCACATTGCACAACCCGAGTATTGGCAGAAAGTCTCAACCTATCAAAATCCGTCGTTCATGAGCACTTGGTAAAGCTTGCGTACACAAATCGCAACGATGTTTGGGTACCACATGAGTTGAGTGAGAAGAACCTTTTGGATTGCATTTCCATCTGTGATTCGCTTTATAAACGGAATGAAAACGCACCTTTTTTAAAGCAAATTGTGACAGTTGATGAGAAATGGACTATCTACCGAAATGTTCAGAGAAAACGATCCTGGAGTAAGCGACATGAGCCACCCTTAGCTACCCCAAAAGCGGGTCTTCATTCTAAAAAAGTCTTGCTTTGGTGGGATTGGAAAGGAATTCTGTACTATGAGCTTCTCCCAAGTAACCAGACAATTAATTCTGAGAGATACTGCACACGAATGGATGAGTTAAAAGCAGCAATTCAAGAGAAACGTCCAGAATTGGCCAACAGGAAGGGTGTTGTTTTCCAACATGATAATGCAAGACATCACGTTTCTTTGGGAACCAGATAAAAATTGCTGCAGTTCAGCTGGGATGAGTTACCCCACCATATTCACCAGATATTGCTCCTTCGGATTTCCACTTATCAGGTCTCTGCAGAATAGTCTTAATGGTAAAAATTTCAATTCCTTGGATGACGTAATAAGGTAACTTGATGAATTCTTTGCCATGAATCCACCACAATTCTGGGAAGAGGGTATTTTCAAGTTAAAGGAAAGATGGAGACGCATTGTGCAACAAAATGATTCATATTTGGTTGATTAAAAATGTAATGGCAAATATTTATTGACCTTTCCATTTCCTTTAAAAATCGGTACGAGCTTTGTTAAAAAAAAACCCCAGAAACTTTTAAATCTCTCAAAACCTTTCATATTCACAAAACAATTTGTTGGTTAAAACTTAGTCAGAATTTATACTTATTAACTGTGTGATTCTTTACTCCAAT
This sequence comes from Octopus sinensis, assembly GCF_006345805.1. NCBI lineage: Eukaryota > Metazoa > Mollusca > Cephalopoda > Octopoda > Octopodidae > Octopus > Octopus sinensis. Next base: position 21,252,770 of record NC_042997.1, on the reverse strand, counting down.
TTGATGCTAGTAGTCTCATAGAAATAATACGCGGGAAAAGTCCTCATTTGTAATCCGAAACTTCAATATAACAACAAAGACGAAAGTTGTGTTTTTAAGTCAACAATTGTCTGACAAAAATCGTGCAAAGCTGTTTCAGATTACTTTTCAATCTAGTCGTTTGCCTTTATAAACTTTTTAAAGCATGTCATTATGACTTTGAACTTTCAGCAATCCCAAAGTAGGATATATATTGTAAAATACTATCTTTTAGTTCTTTAAATATATAATGTCAGTATTCTTCCAACTCAAAACATCGTGTATATATATATATATATATATATATTATATATATATATATATATATAATATATATATATATATATACATATATATGCCTAAAAATATCTATATATCTATATACATATGTGTGTGTACATGCATAGATACACGCACACACATACACACGCGCTCCTATATATATCTTAATGTATACGTGTCTATAATTGTATGAATATGTGTGTGTGTTTATTGTACGTTTGTCTATGGATTAAAATACTTGTTTATATAAAATAAAATAAAATATAGAAAGATAGATGTTAAGAATACGAAGACAAAAAGAATGAAGAGTTGATAATAATGCTGTTATACTAAAATGCTCTGACTATTATGTTAAACGTATGAGTTGAATTTGAACGGAAAGTGAAGAGAAAAATAAACACACAGATTCTCGAATATAATAATTGCATAAAGATTTAAAATATTTCTTTTAGTTCCATTTTCATATCATTGAATCCAATATAAATAAATCTGTTATGACGTGCGTGACATTTAGAGCCAAGTGAACTGCGTTTCCTTATATCTTTTCTTGTGATTCAAACCGAATATGTTGCGATACATTATTCCTTCTGATCTTCCTACAGGTGATCCAGATGGCTTCCACTGAGATTATATTTGTAAACAGGTTTCCAGCTTAGATAGTTGTCATGGCTTATTTTTTTGTAATAATTTCTAAGATTAAAAGACATTCAACTTGTTTAGCTAGCTGATCTCGGATTTCCAACATCATAAACGTGTAAAAATAATATAGAATTTCTTGGAATATCTGAAAATGACGTTATACAAGTGTTATTAACTGTAGATGTGTTTAACATAAAACGACTTGCACGGCTGATAAATTCTAGTGCTCTACACATTCCTGAACAGAAAATTTTAATTTGGTAGTTTAATAATCTGGATAAATGCTTACTTGAGACGTTAACAATGATAAATTATGACCCTTTTGTAAAAGGTTCTTTTGTCCTTAAACATATTTAGTATCAGCTCCTCCCGCATACTATGATAAACTTGTCATTTCATTCTCCATATCACAAGTATACAAGGACTGAGATAGACAATTTAATTATCGAATAATTTCGGCTATTTTTACAATTTTCTATAGCATGCCGCGTCCACAATTCTTTATGAATAGGTAATATTAACTGCTATTGGAATTATTGCTTAGATGGGAATCTTCACGAAGTCCACAATACCACGCTGAGAAACCATAGCCAGCCACTTCAATTTATCTGACCACTCTCCACGACATTTCCATATTCAGTGTAACATAATACGGTGATGGTAAGCGAACCCGACAATTTAGAGAACCGCGATCCATTTTCAAATTCTGCAGCAGCATGGTATGAATATTCGCCTCAAACTCTCTGATTCTGCCCCTCTTTTTGTTGCGGGTACTCGCATTCTCTATTCCTTCATCGCGTTTTCTGTATTTCTGTGTTTTCCCTGTATAGCTGTTTATGATTATGCATGGATAGTATGTGTCGCGATGTAAGTGTGTGTGTGTGTGTGAGAGAGAGAGTGTATGTGTGTGAGTGTTTGTATATGTGCATATGCTTGTATATCTGCGTGTTTGTGGGTGTATTAGCTGTTCTTCTGAATTATGAATATGGTGTTACCGCTGCCTACATGGTCAATATTACCTTCCTATTTACTGAACTCAAAGCTACCCTATTTTTTGAATACACTATATGTGTACCTGTGTACATATATCAATGTATATTTATATGTGCGAATGTGAATCTAGATATACATATGTAAGTAAACATATATATATGCATGTGTGTGTATGTATGCGTGTGTAGACGTATATGTTTATATATATATGTATATATGTATTTATATATATATATATATATATTATATATATATATATATATATATATATATATATATATATATGTATATATGTATATTTATATACATATACATACATACATACACACATAATTATGTATATATAAATATATATATATGTGTGTGTGTGTGTGTATCGAAGTACATATCAATATATCTAAGTCAATGTGTGTATATATATATATGTGTGTGTGGAGAGCGTGTTTAGGTATTTATTTCACAATTCGAAAGCATTAAACGATTTGAGGAATAGAATTTCACCGTCCGTTGATAAACCACCAATTTATCGCATGTAGCATTGTCGATTGATTTGACACCAGTACCCGATCGTTAAATCAATAGAAGAATATGCAATTAAGTCTCTTTATACGACGGAAAGAAACGTCTACTATTTTTATATAAACTCTTGACACATGAATTCATTGCCATATGTTTTTATCAATCAGTCTTAATTACATACCTATTTTGTCCTTCAAGCTTACAGGCACACATACAATCACATTCACACACACATAAATACACGCACAATCACACACACTATATATAATACATTTACAAACACACATGATATATATATATATATATAAAGAGAAAGAAAGATAGTGAGAGGGTACCCTCTATTTTGCTGATACAGATTTATATTTTTTGTGTGTATACTTTATTATTCTTTTAAAAATAATAAGAAAAGTAGGTTTATTTACTGGTACGTCATCTTAAATCGTTAATTCTGTACCAACAAAGGAGATCCATTGATAAAACTACCAAAGAGGAAATGCATTTATGTGTCTGAGCGAAATCGCAAAGGCTGCTTGCTATGGTGGCAATGCATTTAATTTTAACAGAAGTTTGATATCAGCATTCTAATATAGTATGAATTGTAGCTCTTCTATAGTAACGTCAAAGTGTAATTTTACGTGATTCTCCATTCTAGAACTACTAATCATCATAAATAACAGCGATCGAATTTTCTTTGATGTTATCTATTGCCTAGAATTCTCAGATTGGGAAGCAATGAAGTTTATTCCGCTGCTGATTCTCTTGGATGTGCGCCGAGCAAGCCGCATGCATTTAATGGGATTAGAATGTTAGTTGACCACAAACATTAACGGGAGAAGTAGTTGTTAACTTGTTATAAAATATGCAAGCTTAAATGTGATAGCATTGATTTGAAACAAAATTATACTTCTTTGACGACGTCCTGAAAATAATTAAAGACAAAATAAAATTCGTTTTTAATGCCTAATGTCTCTAAATGAAATATTGAGCCAACTTAGAAAGCATCTACATGAGCCTTCGACATACTACAAAACTGTATACAAATTTCTAGCTTTTCACACACTTATCAAAGTTCATTGATCGTTGACACTGACTCTCATTACGAAATGTTGAATATCATACTATCGGAAGTGAATTATTCTCTTCTACGGAGTTCTATTTTCGGCTCCTGATCAAGCTGCGAACATCACATTTTGATCTTCTCATCTTAAGTTTTGTCATATTCTTGTACATAAATTAGGGTTTGCTTTAATAATCCTTATCACATGACATGTGTGAAAAGACTATTTACGGTAACCGAGGCTCTTAACTTCCTCTGGACTTGATTAAGTCATCAGATGTTCCTTTTTCCATTGAAGGGGATTTACTTCACAAATCATTATACCAAATTTCTCTTCCTGGTCTTCGGACTATTATGAAAACTGTTATATATTAATCACATTTAGAAGATATACGATGAATATATTTGATTATCGAGATAATTTTTAATTGGATAAGATTGAAAAAATACATCATCTTACCGTTAGATTATGTAAGCGTTATATCATTATATATAACATAAATAAACACATGGAGAAAAGGAATTTGTCTGTTAGGAAGAGAAAGATAGTAGAAGAAAAGGTAAGAAAAGGAGTAAAAATTGATTTAGATATTATATGGAGATGGGAAAATGAAACTTAGAACACGAAATATTTGTATAAATAATTGAGCGTAAAGAAATGAGTACACACACACACAATAAAAAGAAAAACAAAGTAGGATTTTAGTAAGAGTAAAGAAATAGAAAGCAAAACTATATAATGCGGGAGTGTAACGGATGCTAACTATGAAAGGGAACTTGCTGAAAAATATAAATTGAAAAACCGAAGATTAGATGCGAGAATGAAATCTAAAATTGCGGAATAAAGTTCAGTTACTCCGAAAAAATCAATGAGATCATCCTTGAGGAGGCAAAAAGTTGCAAAGTAAATATTTAGAGGCGTGACATCATTTTTAATTTCCTTTTCGTCTTCTTTACATTCGTTAAATTATCTTTCCCTTTACTACATCTTTTTCTTAACATTCAATTCTTTTTCTTAAGACCTTATGTACATGTGCGAAAATCATCCCCTCACACACGCACACACACACGCATACATACACACACACACACACACTCACACTCAGACACACACACAACATAGATTCAAGTTAGATCTATCTTTGGAAAATTGCGAATAAATCTAAATATATATAAATAAATGCTAATATATATATATATATATATATATATATATATATATATATATATATATATATATATAATATATATATATATATATATATATATATATATATATATATATATATATATATATATATATATATCACTGTGAGGAGGCAGCGAGTTGGTAGAATCGTTAACATGCCGGGCGAAATGCTTAGAGACATTTTATCCCGTTCTGAATTCAAATTCTGCCAAGATTGACTTTGCCTTTCATCCTTTTGGGGTCCATGAAATATGTAGCAGTTTGAGCACTGGAGTCGATGTAATTGACTTAGCGCCTCACTTGGTCCCTCAATTACTGGTCTTGTTAAAATTTCAAACCAATTTATATCACTCCGATAAGGTCTGGTGTGTGTTATGTGTCATTAGAAGGATCCATGATATCAACGACCAAAAGTTTTGATAAAGGATCAGAATTCACTAAGATCCTAACTTATAGTCATGTTGATATATTGGTTGATATAGGTGCAGGCGTGGCAGAGTGGTAAGAAGTTTGCTTCCCAGTCACAAGGTTCTGGGCTCAGTTCCACAGCGTGGTAATTTGGGCAAATAACTTCTGTTATGACCCTAAGTAAACGGAAACTGAACGAAGTCCGTGGTATATATATATATATATATATATATATATATATATATTATATATATATACTATATATACTTGAATGATTGAAACAAGTAAAAGATAAATATATTGGTCATTTTACATTAGCTGTTGGTGAAATTTATAGTAGTATACAAGAGGCTGAAAACTAATAATTATTGAATGTTAAGGATGGGTTAGACAGCAATCCAAAAAGCTGTCCACAAAACAGTGATGTGCTACTTTACCACGTAATAATGTAAAAGTATCTGGCGTTATCACTCTGATGTATTAAATGCAATATGTACGAGGAAAGAGATTATTTCTTAGTAAATAGGATAACACGGATGTATGAGAAAGTCTACTCGATATATGCTTATAACTCTATTTGCATTCGATTGAATTACATTTCTCTGTTATAATAACGTTATCATAAAATGAGTTTGGTTAAACGAAAGAGAACAGGATACCAAATAAAATTTAGATAGAAATAATTGCATTCTATATTGTAATTTGGATCGCAAAATGATTATATAATCTGCTACGGAACTTTCCTTAAAATGCTAGTTGATATATTCTATAAATATTTTCGAGAGTTCTTCTCGATATATCATGACACAAATGTGAAGCCATCATTTTCGCCACTCACTTATGTTGCGCTGTTGACATTACGAGAAATATTAGCTCTGTTTTACCTTTATGAAAATTCATTGTTTGAGATACAGTCATGATTACCTGTATTTATTTCAATGTCAAAAAATTTATATTCCTTTTTTCCAGATTTGATCTAAAGAGATGGGCAGAGTCCATTATCTGGAAGGTTCACTGTGAGATTCATAAAACGTTTACTTGGTATAGTTATCCATTGATGGCTGTAGGGGAGTCGTGCGCGTTACCCAGCCAAAGAATTGACATTTAAGGAGCGGGATACTGGGCGTAGTGCTTTGTCTGAGTAGCATGGACATAATATGGGGGACAAACATGAAACGAAAGTAATATTCCATTATCGGATTCAAATTCGTTTTGTACAGGTTTAATGATTTTGTTGTTCTCAGTATTTTTCGGGCCAGAGGAGAATAATTAGCCAATATAATGTTATCAAAGTTATGATGAAGATGTGCATTCGTCGGAAGAGATCCTCACTAATGGTTAATCCTAGCTTATGACTCGGTTTTAAACGTTCAAGTTGTGTCTCCTCCATATTTAGGAGGTTGGGGTACGATATTGCTTTCTTGGCAGATGTAGCGACGGTGATTATGCTACTGAAGGGCACAAGATCGGCAAAAATGAAGAATGTTTCCAATATTTTTTCACGGAATCATAACAAGTTTGTTGTAAGCTGTCTAAGCTGCATATAGATCACGTGCTGAAGGTTAGGATCACCTCATTTTATTTGTTATTAACTAAAGTGTTGTGACATGTTACAATCTTTAGGTATCTTCGTTACTTCATGACACACAAACTATTAACCTGGCATAATTTACGCGTCATTTTGTTGTCTTTTTGTCTGAGATATAATTGTCTCTAGTTAGACACACTCATACTTTTATTTTTGACAAGATTAAGTTAGTTCTATATTTAAGAGATGAAGAATTATATACATTATTTACATTTTTACATTACATTTAACGATATTTGTCCTCATCTTGTTTGTTGTTAACACAACGTTTCGGCTGATATACCCTCCAGCATTCATCAGGTGTCTTGGGGGAAATTTCGAACGTGGGTTCTCATTCTTAAGGTATTTTTCGATGTTATTATTATTATTATTATTATTATTATTATTATTATTATTATTATTAATATTATTATTATTATTATTATTATTATTATTATTATTATTATTATTATTTTTATTATTATTATTATTATTATTATTATTATTATTCAGTAGTATAATTTTTATATCGTGCTTTCACTTCACTACCGAGCGCAGCTCTGTGTGCCTTGGGTATATGTTGTGATTTGTTGTGATGCTCTGATGGTTATTGTATGGAAAGTGTTCTGCGTAGGGTGTATGCAGTGCCTAGTAGTGCAATTTTCTGTATGTTATATGTGTTTGTAAGTCCTGGTGTTTTTGTTATGTATTTGTCTGAATATTTTTTTATCATGTCTAATGCACCTATTATGATAGGAATTGTTTCTGTTTCTAGATTCCACATTCTGATTACCTCTATTTCCAGGTCTTTGTATTTTGAGAGTTTCTCCATTTCTTTTAGAGACACGTTGTCATGCGCTGGTATTGATACATCATAAGGCGGCGAGCTGGCAGAAACGTTAGCACGCCGGGCGAAATGCGTAGCCGTATTTCGTCTGCCGTTAGGTTCTGAGTTCAAATTCCGCCAAGGCCGACTTGGCCTTTCATCCTTTCGGGGTCGATAAATTAAGTACCAGTTACGCACTGGGGTCGATGTAATCGACTTAAACCGTTTGTCCTTGTTTTTCCTCTCTGTGTTTAGCCCCTTGTGGGTAGTAAATAAATAGGTATTGATACATCAATTAGAAAACATTTTTTTCTTCATGATCTCTGACAACTATATCTGGTCTGTTGGCCTTAATTTCTCTATCTGTGTGTATTGGCATATCCCAGAGTATGGTTGCTTTCTCGTTTTCTGTGACCTTTTCTGGTGTGTGCCTATACCATCTTTTTTCTGTTGTTATTCCATAATGCTGGCATAGTTTCCAGTGTATATAGGTCCCAACTCTGTCGTGTCTGTGAATATATTCCTTCTTAGCCAGGACTGGGCAGCCAGAGAAATATGATTTATTGTTTCTTGTCCATCTCCACATATTCTGCAGTTACTTGTCATATTTCTTTCATTACATGTTTTTGGTAATTTCTGGTGGGGAGGCTTTGGTCTTGTGCTGCAATTAAAAATCCTTCTGTCTCTGCTTTGAGTTCTGAACTTCTCAACCATTGTTGGGATTTTTCTTTGTCTATTTCTTTTGCATTTAGTTTAGTCCAGTATTTGCCATGAAGGGGCTTTTCTTGCCATCGTTTTATCATGGTTCGTTGCTGTTCTATTTTTAGTTTGGATTTCATTTGTTTTATAGCTTTTGTTGTTTCTTCATCATCTTCTTCTTCTTTGTGTTTATTAGGTGGTATGATTTCTTGTTTGTATTTGTCAGCTTCCTTAAATACTGAGAACAGTTTTTTGTTTTGCTCGTGTTTTGCCGCTATTTGTATCAGTTTTCCTTCCTTCTGAAGTAGATATTTTTGCAGTCCTATGGTGGTTATTTTATAGTAGTTTTCCGGGTGTATAAGGCTTCTACCACCATCTATACGTTGTATATATAGCCTTTCTATGTCAGATTTTGGGTGATGCATCCTAGATCCTGTCATTATTTTTCTTGTTTTCCTATCTATTTTGGTCAGTTCATTTAGTGTCCAGTTAAGGATATTGTAGCTGTAACTTATAACTGGGACGGCTAAAGTGTTGATACTTATTATCTTGTTTTTAGCATTGAACTCTGTTTTCAGTATTGATCTAACTCGTCTATAATATTCTTTTTTTATTTTCTCTTTCATTTGTGTGTGCTGTGTCTTATCTAGTTCATGGATTCCTAAGTATTTGTAAGTTTGGCTTTGGTCTAATTCTTTTATTTCATTGCTTTTAACTAGTGTGATGTTGCTACTCTTAACTAGTTTTCCTCTTTTCAGGGTTACTTTGGCACATTTCTCTAATCCAAATTTCATATCTATTTCTTTGGTAAATCCATGAACTGTCTTTAGTAGTGTTTCCAGCTGTTTGTCATTTGTAGCGTATAGTTTTAGGTCATCCATATATAAAAGGTGGCTGATCTTTTTGCCGTAACATTTATATCCGCATCCAGTTCTATTTAGCATATCCGATAGAGGTGACAGTACCAAGCAGAAAAGGAGTGGAGAGAGCGTGTCTCCCTGGAATATTCCTCTTCTAATGGGGATGTCTTTGGTTTTCATGAGTCCCTCTTTTGTTTGGAGGTGTAGGACTGTTTGCCATTTATTCATAGTGTCCTATATACTTTATAATTGTTGGTGCAACTTTGTTCATGGCTAGTGTTTCGAGAATCCATGTGTGGGGGATGCTATCAAACGCCTTTTTGTAGTCGATCCAGGCCATACTGAGGCCTTTCTTCTTTCTGTGGCTGTCTTCAGTTATGGCTTTATTGATCATTAGTTGATCTTTACAGCCATATGAGCCTTTGCGGCATCCTTTCTGCTCTTCTGGAAACAGGTTGTTTTCGTCCAGGTGCTTGTTCAATTTTTGCGATATTACTGCAATAAATGCTTTGTATATTGTTTATTTGCGAAATTACTGCAGTAAATGTTTATTATTGTTTATTATTATTATTTGTTTATTTGTTTATTATTATTATTATTATTATTATTATTATATTATTATTATTATTATTATTATTATTATTATTATTATATTATTATTATATATATATTATTATATATATATATATATATTATATATTATTATTATTATCATTATTATTATTATTATTATATATTATTGTTTATTATTATTATTATTATTATTTTATGTTTGACTTTATTATTATTATTATTATTATTTTATTATTGAGTGAGAGAGCAGTTCATGCCATCAAAGTGACACTGGGGTAAAATATACGAAGCCCAATATACCCATCATGACTACCTGTCTGTTAAGGGTACACCAGGCACATGTATCACAACCATATGTGCGCGACATGGTGATCTCATATCAAGATAAACAGCACATGACCTTGCAGGTGGGGCCCAGTTAGAAATTTCTTCAGGTTGAGTAGCCCATCCCGCTCAAAAGGTCCCTGAATAAGGGTTGTTTAAGGATGTTGAAAGAACCACCCATGTTTCCAGAGGTGAATTATTCAAACCCCAAAGAATCCCTCTCAACACATGGCTATGATGCTCCCCCACTACTTCTGCACATATCGTCAGCCACTAAGGGACATGCTCAACTGGTTAAGGTCAAACAACTGAAAAGCAAATCTGTGGTATTGAGCAGAATATTTGCTGTAGCCCAGCTTTTATACCAAGACAAAACAATGTACATGATAACACTTCCAATATTATATTATTATTATTATTATTATTATTATTATTATTATTATTATTATTATTATTATTATTATACGGGCATATGGCGTAGTGGTTAAAAGCACGGGTTACTAACCTCAAGATTCCGAGTTCGATTCCAGGCAGTGACCTACATAACAACAGCAACAACATCAACAAAAAATACCTCACAAATGAGAACCCAGGTTCGAAATTTCCCCAAGATACCTGATGAAGGCTGGAAGGTATATCAGCCGAAACATTGTGTTAATAACAAACAAGATGAAGACAAATATCCGTCAAATGTAAATAATGTAAATAATGTAAGATTAAGTTATTTGCAAACATCGATTTACTTCTACAAAATAATATTAGTATTCCTTTGATTTATAGGCACTTACATGTTCCGTTTCGACAGACGTGAAAGAAATTATGATTAAGAACAAAGGCAGATTAAAAGCGCTCATTTGCAATACATATCTTCGAGCTACATGAAATTAGAAACACAATAAAAAGCATGAGCTTAGAAATGTCTTCTACACACCGACAAACTCATCTAGAACAATGTAGGATTTTGTTTTATATTGAACAAACAAATACAGCAATTTTATGCGAAACATTTCACTAGTAAAACTGGATATTTATAACTTTTAAATATTTCAAGTAGCATATTTTTTTAGATATGCTAAATCAAATATATAAATGTATCGTCAGTAATGTTTATTCTGTGTCGGCATAATTAAATCAAAAGAGACAATCTATTGACTACTGTTCTCTTCAAAGTTACTTTGTCAACTGTTATACATACACTGGATAAAGGCGGCGAGCTGGCAGAAACGTTAGCATGCCGGGCGAAATGCGTAGCCGTATTTCGTCTGCCGTTACCTTCTGAGTTCAAATTCCGCCGAGGTCAACTTTGCCATTCATCCTTTCGGAGTCGATTAAATAAGTATCAGTTACGCACTGGGGTCGATATAATCGACTTAATCCGTTTGTCTGTCCTTGTTTGTCTTCTCTGTGTTTAGCCCCTTGTAGGTAGTAAAGAAATAGGTATTTCGTCTGCCGCTACGTTCTGAGTTCAAATTCCGCCGAGGTCGACTTTGCCTTTCATCCTTTCGGGGTCGATTAAATAAGTATCAGTTACGCACTGGGGTCGATATAATCGACTTCATCCGTTTGTCCGTCCTTGTTTCTCCTCTCTGTGTTTAGCCCCTTGTGGATAGTAAAGAAATAGTTATTTCGTCTATCTTTACGTTCTGAGTTCAAATTCCGCCGAAGTCGACTTTGCCATTCATCATTTCGGGTTCAAGAAATTAAGTACCGGTTGCGTACTGGGGTCTTCTGGTCCCTGCTATGACAGACTCGATGAGATAGCGGTTGCATTGTTCTCAAATTCGATAGGCTTATGTTGAAATAACCAATTTATACTTAATGAATGCAACTTCGAAGAAATGAAACCGTCTAAAATATTCATACTGGAGCGGATACCACCACGATTTCATTCATTATAGAATCTTATTTGAAGAATGAAAAAGAAATTATCATTTCAGATTTTGCTTCTTTGTAAATCTTTTAATTATCTCCTTATCTCCCTAGTCTCTTTTACATACCAGAACTTGTCAGCTCCAATTCTGATTTAATACTTGATTGTTTTTCCATTTTCCAGAAGAGATGTTAAGATACGTTTCTTCATGCTTATACGTTATTTCAAGAAAACTTACATCAGAACTGTAGAAGCCTTAGACGAAAAACTATAATACTTCCAGGAACATATTCTACACTAATGGAATTGGCATTCTCAAATATTTCAGTTACATTATATAATCTGCTTGTATTTCGTTAATTCAGGTTTTACCTAGAAGCTTTCTGAGTGGAGGAAAAGTCCATGCAGGACGAAAGACGTCCTATAAGAAATAACAGCTGCACCATCTGCCAAGGTAGCCATTAAGAGTTAAGAAATTGCTATTGAATCTTCTTCTGATACAATCCTACTGACTTAAAAGGAAATGCCAGGAAACATAGCAGGAAAGCGGGACCATGTCCCAGCTGTGACCATCAGCAGTTTGTGGAGGGAAAGAATGCAATATGTCCAGGTTGTATGATTGATCATTACATATGATTACAGAGGTATGGTATAAATGGGAAGATGGATATGTGTATCGTGCTTTATAATTCGAAAGACTACTTGCATGCTATTTAAACTCTCTAGAAATACTAGAAAATGCTTGATTGCGGACATACAACAACAACTGACTGAACATTGGTGATGGATAAATAAATAATGATTTCAAATTTTGGCACAAGGCTAGCAATTTTGGGGGTGGGGTTATGTCGATTACATCGACTCAGTTTTCAGCTGGTACTGGTACTTATCTTATCGATCCCTACACGATGAAAAGCAAAGTCGACTTCGGCAGAATTTAAACTCAGAAAACGGACGAAATGTCGCTAAGCATTTTGCCCGGCGTTTTAACGGTTCAGCCAACTCGCCGCCTTGTTCAGTACATAAATATTATACAGGCAAAGTGGAATATGAAAGAATTTGCACCCCAGCTAGATATAAATATAACGTTATAGATATAAAAATGTGTGAAGATTATATTAAGTATTTGTAAGTCTCTGATGTGACAGTCATTGCTGAATTCTTAGATAAATAGCATGTGTGCGTTCTACGAAGGTTAGCTAGAAATAGCAGCTAAATCTCCCTTAGAATACATGCTACATTCTTTGAAGTGAAACAAACTGTAAAATGCATTTCAGAATGAAAAAAGTCCAGATGACCTCGGCTATGGTGATTTCTTTTAATTTGCTCTAGTTTAAAGCAGGTTATATCTACGCTGTTTGTGGGATATTCCAAAAGCTAAAACTTGTGGGAAACTTGCGGGAGTATCAAGTTCTGGAGATTGGAAGTGGGGAAAACTAGGACAGAGATTGGTGGTGGGCTTAAGGATGGAAATGGATACATAATTAGGAGTGATGGGTGAATCTGGAGAGCTTCAAAGAATGTGGTTCATGATCAGACAGCTGTGAATCGCTGCGGTCACTCTAGTTGTTCTAGAAAAGGCAGAGAGATTAGACAGAATAGATATAGTCAGTATAAGATTTAATATTGAACATTTTATGGAGTGGTCGGGTATAAAATCTTTCAGTGTTGTTTGAGTTAAAGGTGGTTCTGTCTCTAAAACTACTTTTATATATACGAATTAAACATTGAGAGATGTTCGTTTTAATACATCTAATTTGAATGTCTTTTTCCTGTGTACTCGGAAGTAATATTCCCTAATAATTATAATATATATATGCATAATTGGGTACAAGACGACACCAACTGTACGAAATACATAGACAAACGAGTTAAATACGTAAACAAGGAGATAGACATACACACGCAGACACACTCATACACATATTTTCTTTTATCTTTTTCTTGCTTTAGCCATTAGACTGCAACCATACTGGGGCACCGCCTTGGAGAATTCTTAGTCGAATCAATCGACTTCATTATTTATATTAAAGCCTGGTGCAAATTCTATCGGTTTTGTTAACCGATTTCATCATATATATGCATTTACGTACACAGACAGACACAAACACACTCATATACACAACACAGACAGACAGACACAAACACACACGTATACACGCATATACATACACATTTATGCGTGTGTGTATATACACGTATTTAGGTAGGAAGTTATGTGTGTAAATATACATTCAGATGTTTATGGGTGTACGTGTGTCTACATGTGTATATCTGCATGTGTAATGTCTTTGTAAGTCCCGTGTGTCCATAATTATACAAATATTATATTTCATGTGATGCTTGTTGTATTAACTCGACATATTTGCACTTTGTGATTTTCTCTCTCATATGTGTCTATTTTATAACCAAGTTATTCTACATCTCATCGAATTTTTGCGCGGATCAAAACGCACAAAAATAGAAGCTAGTGCTGTCTTAGATTTTTGATGAAACAAAAGACGGTAAGTTACAATAAGGAGTTGTCTTAATATTCTTTAACTTGTGTCTATGAGATAATTAAACACGATAAATCAAAAGTTCTCGAAATGAAAGCAAATACTTGCCTCTACAATTGCTGCTAGCAAGAGATAAGAAAAGCACGTAAAACTTATATACCTTGATGTTTAACATAATCTAAGCTGATTAATTACTCTTATATGTAAATCAATACTTCTTTATTAAAGAGCAGGAATAAAACTTTACGTGTTGTTAAAGAGATTTATCGAGTATATTATTTGTTTAATTTTCTTCTTCATTACAGAAGTTGTTAATTCCTTTATAACAGCATCTGCAAATTATATAAGTTTCACAGAGTAACTCAATGTATATTTAAGTGTATAGCATATAACATTGATAAATCTAAGTAAACCAGAAGCTTCCAGAGGCTACCCCATCAGGCAAGGGGATCACGAATGATTGATCAAGGTACTTACGAATGAAAGCTCGTAAACTAGGGATGTGTCAACAATTTTAGCGAAATGTTCCGATTTTTAAAAATATGTTCTTATAATCAGAGGTCTATTTCTGAAATCAAAGATATCAATGTAATATCAAGCCAATAAAAGCTGCAATAAGCAGTAGAAAATAATTATGTCAGAATATGAGATCATCTTTACCAAGTAGCAATTCTAGCCCATTCGCGATTATGAATGAAGAACCCTTCAAGAAGAGACATACGCAGCAATTGGTTGAAAGAGAGGAACGTGATCGACAACCATATAAATTGGAGGATTATAGCTAAGGCCAGCAAATCTGGGGGACGAGGCATAAATGCAACAACTGTGTAACAGAATAGTTAAATATCATAACATCAACAGTGAATATTGTGGATACTAGGGAAGAAAGCTTGCATGTAAAAAACAATTCATAATTCGAAGTTTAAAGAATGACCTCTCACCCACCTTGCTGCCTATCCTGCCTGGGTAAATTTTTAAACATTGATTATATGCACGATATGCATTACACACACTTACAAACCAGGAACTCATGCTGGATCTCTTCACTGCATAGATAAATATGCATATCACATACGAGCCCATATAATTCACAATATATGTTTCAACACACGATTTCACATCAGAAATCATGCAAAACAAATACATTAATGTAAAAATCTATTCAAAACTTTTTTATGAACGTACTACTTGGACCAATTGTGGCGTCCAAAACCTGCGAAATTCCCTAAAAGATAGTATGGATGCTCAAACAAAACGCATGACGTGTATATATACATACATATATATATATATATATATATATATATATATATATATATGTATAAGGGTGAAAAGGAACACACGAGTTGATATATATGAAAAAACAAGTCAAAATAGAAAATGCTAAAATAATTTTATAAAGAACATTTCAGTACCGGTTTCGGTCATTTTGAGACCTTTTCAACTGTAACGGTTAAATAATTAAATTTAGAAAAATTAGAAGAAAAGTTTTTTTAA
The DNA here is from genome assembly GCF_006345805.1 of Octopus sinensis. Classification (NCBI taxonomy): domain Eukaryota; kingdom Metazoa; phylum Mollusca; class Cephalopoda; order Octopoda; family Octopodidae; genus Octopus; species Octopus sinensis. The sequence goes on along the minus strand of NC_042997.1, from coordinate 21,236,951 downwards.
AGGAATATTTGTATAGTGTTCAGATATAAGTGGCATTCTGCCTTTCTCTGACTCCCTTGTTTGCAAACAAAGGAGTCAGAGAAAGGCAGAATGCCACTTATATCTGAACACTATACAAATATTCCTTTAAAAAAACTTTTCTTCTAATTTTTCTAAATTTAATTATTTAACCGTTACAGTTGAAAAGGTCTCAAAATGACCGAAACCGGTACTGAAATGTTCTTTATAAAATTATTTTAGCATTTTCTATTTTGACTTGTTTTTTCATATATATATATATATATATATATATAATATATATATATATACATACATACATACACACACACACACACACACACACACACACACACACATATATATATATATATAGATGTAGGAACAAAGTTATCTTTAAGCAATCCGTAGTAAATATAAAAAACAGCTTCCAGGGTTAATATTGGTTTAGTGAGACGGAAGGTTATGGATGTTTTCGTATCGAAGTACGTTAAACTGAAAAAAAGGTTGCCGAGTATGCGAATAAGTTTACA
>NC_042997.1:21213921-21233921 GCF_006345805.1 Octopus sinensis | reverse complement strand
TATTTTATTAGTAATTTCCTTTATTCTTTAGTGGCAATTTTCTGTTAGTAGATTATGATACATTTTGTAATCGTAAACTGTCTAATTAGAGATAAATTATTCAAGTGACTTGGAATATTGGTAATGATTTTACGTATTAAAAAATGTGTTTCCGAACGGAACATCCGACTATTATATAATAGCAACCAATCGACGCAAGATAACGCAGAATTTTTAATTTTGGTTTTAAGTGATTTGCAAATTAATTTCCATTAAATTACTTTGACTTTATATACGATTTTAAAGCCCGCTTTTCGTTCTATCTAATCGTGTTACTCTTTTTCTTTTTGAATAATTAGGCCATTTTTCCGGCACGTTAAATACAACATAGACAAAAAGCAAATTCGCACAATTTTCTTATTCCAGTTCAAGCTAGGCCGAAAAGCTGCTGAAACAGCTCGCGATATCAACGATACATTTGGCCCAGGAACCACTAATGAACGTACAGCACAATGGTGGTTCAAGAAATTTCGTAGCGGTGACGAGTGTCTTGACGATGATAAGCGTACTGGTCGCCCATCGGATGTTGACTACGATCAACTAAGAGCCCTTGTCGAAGCCAATCCACGCACAACAGTTCGAGAGCTTACTTCTGAATTAGACGTAACGTTTACGACAATTTCCAACCACTTGAAAGAAATTGGAAAAACAAAAATACTTGAGAAATGGGTGCCGCACGAATTGAACGACAAAAAAAAAACGCCGTTTTGAAGTGTCGTCTTACCTTCTTTTGCGCAACAAGAACCGGCCGGATTGTGACTTGCGATGAAAAGTGGATTATTTACGACAACTGGCGACTCTCAGCTCAGTGGTTGGATGCCGACCAAGCTCCATAGCACTTCCCAAAGCCAAAGTTGCACCAAAAGAAGGACATGGTGACTGTTTGGTGGCCTGCGGCCGGTCTCATCCATCACAGCTTTTTGGATCCAGGCGAAACCATTACGGCAGAGAAGTACTGTCAGTAAATGGATGAAACACATAAGAAACAACAACCAGCATTGATCAATAGAAAAGGACCAATTCTTATCCACAAAAGCGCTCGGCCGTACTTCGCACAACTGACCCTGCAGAAGTTGAACGAATTGGGCTATGAAACTCTGCCTCATCCACCATACTCACCAGACCTCTCGCCTACTGACTAACACTTTTTCAAGCATCTCGACAACTTCCTGCGTGAGAAATGCTTCAAAACCAAGATGATGCCAAGCATGCCTTCAACGATTTCATCGCCACCAGAACGCAGGACTTTTACACTACTGGCATAAATAAACTTGTTTCGCGTTGGAAAAAGTGTGTTGATTCTGACGCTGTTTATTTCGATTAATAAAGTTTAGTTTGAGTGGAGATATGTGCATCTGAATTTAAAGGTTAAAAACCGCAAGAACTTTCTTGACAACCTAATAAGTTACATATATGCATAGATTTGTCAGAATTATCACAAAGTAGTATGCTTAATTAAAGAAAGAATCATAAATCTGTTTAGTTTTGTTTTAGAATATTACTTGTAAAATTCATACGATAGCATACATGTGGTGAAATTGTAAAATTCTTCCAATATCAATACATATTTACTAACAGTAGATATTATATAGGTATATTCACATTAGTTTGTGTGCTATAACGCATACATGCATAAATACATGCATATATACATATATACATACATACGTATATATATATAAATATATATATATATATATATATATACATATACATATACATATACATATAAATATACAGGCATACATATAAATATACATATGTATTCTTATATATGAATCCATGTATGATGGCATGCGTGTGTGCATGTATCGTTGTATACATGCATAATAATATATGCTGTATCTGGAGATACACAACTACAATGCATATATGATTTCAATGGAGTAATTCAATCAGTGTTTCTGCGTTGAATTGGTCAAGTGTGCTCGTTACTTTATATTTCCTATAACTTAATATCGCAGACCGAAACGTGATTGCTTACATACTTCTCGAGTAACGTAGAACAGCACTTCTTAAGAAGTCAATTAACAGCAATGGGAAACATTTCGCGTGAAGTTGTTACTAAATTCTAAACTTTTATGACTTCAGTATGAATCAAAGTGTTTGCTGTATGTGCTGTATACGAATCCAACTTGGCGCTGTTTTTGTTATTGATGTCACTAACACAGACGTAGGATGAGTATTATTCTTCATGTTTCTGGTATTCATTTTAGTAATACGAGTACTCCGATTACAGATATATGATATTGACAACAGCAGGCATAATTAGATATTTGGCCTAAACAAGTAAGGGTTCCAAACAACCGGATATACCCTACCTCCAATTTAGGGACCAGTCGTCACATTCTGATAAAATAGTGGTAAACCGTATGTGGTGCAGTGTTGTTTGATTATGCTCTATGTTTTTTCTCTGTTCATTCTGTTGATGGGCCTAATGATATTATGTCACAGATAAGCAAAATGTCGCAGGTCCCAACATGATCTTCTATATTCCACTTCACTGGTGTAAATCTAAGTACTAAAATTGTAGGCCCTGTTAGTAGCGTTGTATGCATGCATTTTATTGTTTTTGTTTTTATGTTCACAGTATACTATTGCTGTAGGCCTGGCAATATATATATATATAATATATATATATATATATATATATATATATATATATATATATATATATATATATATACCATAATTAACCGGTAACTCCAAATGTTTTTTTTTATTCTCTGCTTATTTCCTCGTGTTCCTTTCTGTTGAAGAGCGTACGCTCGAATCATAAAAGACTTTCTCACCTTCCCGAGCGTCAAACTTATACACCTGCTTGTTGTTTATACACCTGTCTTCGTCTTTTGTTTGTTCTGTAAATTTCAACGATATATATATATATATATGTTTCTTGGATCATTGAGCATCTAATGCTTGGGACAGTGATGGTTGAATTCTGCTGAGGCAACAATCTATAGAGTTCGAATGTTCTATAGTCCTATGAAGATGCGTATTACAGATAATATTCTTTATAGTTTATTATGATGTGTCGTAGGATGATTTAACTTCCACGCAATACATCCTTTCGGGGTCGATAAGTTAAGTACCAGTTACGCATTGGGGCCAAGTAATCGATTTAATCCCTTTGTCTGTCCTTGTTTGTCACCTCTATGTTTAGCCGCTTGTGGGCAATAAAGAAATAAGAAACTGAACAAAATAAAATTCATGTTTATGCACAATCAGGCTTCCCCGGAATTAGATTCCAATCTTGACATTTACGAGTAGCCTCTGGCAACAAGTTGTTGTCTCTGTCTTGTGACTATTAACGACGGTGTAAGTGGAAGTTGAAGATAGGAAGCAGAGTTACTATTATTTCCTCTCTTCAAACGGGAGTCCAAGTTCATTGTTTGAAACTGAGAAAACTGTTTTAAAAATACCAAACTGCCCGTGCATGACTTTAAACTGGGCGGTGTGTTTGATCATAATAAAATGTTTTGTGCCATCTATATTTTATCGTAACACTGTCTTACAGCTATTATAGTATATGAGCCTACTGTAGCCAAGCAATTTTTTCAGGAGAGAAACTGAGACATGTTGCTTCTTTACAACAAAATAAACTACAAGGTGCATTCCGGAAGGTTTGAGACCCTTATTTTAGGACAAATTTATATTTCAGACGGAAGAAGACAGCTGAAACAGCACTTTGAACAAATCCTACTAAACACTGCTTGTTACAGCTGACTAGTTTCCAAAATGCAGTCGGGACGTGAAGCCAGTTTTTAAGCTTGCTATGCGATAAAGCTTTGTGCTAAATTGAAGAACAACACTACGGAAACTTTATGAAATGCTTCAAACTGCTTACGGATTAACTTGTATGAGCTGAGCATCTGCTCTTCCGCTGGCACAAAAGGTTCAAAAACGGTAAAGAGGAGATGAGAGACGATGGGTGTGTGTGGGAGGAAGTGGAACGTCAGAACATTAAAGCTGGTTGAGAAAATTTGGAATTTTCTGGATGAAGACCGCCATGTGTCTAATAAAAACAATAAGCATACAGTTTGGGGTTGGTGTGGTTACTGAATACAGAATTATTCATGAACATCTGCGCTAGTGCAGATTTTGTTCCCGTGGTGCTCAATGACGAACAGCGAGATGGTTGAGCTCATTACCTCCAATCCAAGGGCAACTAAGGCTCTAGTGAACTGCTACGAAAGCTGGATCTACTGTTATATTCTAGAGACTAAGAGGCAGAGTGCCTAATAGAAGCAACCAGGCTCCTCCAGAACCAAAAATCCAGCTAATGCAAGTCCCACGGGATGCTCATGCTAATGCCCTTTATTAACAGCAAAGGCATCGCCTCCATCCACTGGCTTCCCTGTGGCCAAACAATCAACAAAGTGTATAATTGTGGAGGTTTCAAGGGGTTCAGGAAGAGGTTTTGTTGCAAAAGGCTAGAGCTCTTCCACTCGGGTCGGTAACACCTTCACCAGGACAATGCACCAGTCCACAATGCTATCCTGGTAACCAACAACTTGACAGAGATGGGCATCTAAACTATCCCTCACCATCCCTACGGTCCAGACCTTACTCCTTGTAACTCTTGGTTGTTCAAGCTAAAAGATAAACTCAGGGGCAATTGTTTTGAAAACATTGAGAAGATGACAGAGGCTGTAACAAAGATCCTGAACACATTCTCCTTGGAAGGCTTCCATAGATCCTTCACAAAGTGGGTGAAATACTACAACAAGTATATTGAAATAAGAGGATCCTACTTTGAAGGAGACTAGAACTTTGTACTTCTATAAAAGTTAATAAATGTCTCTCTCGAAAAAGTCTCAAAATTTCTGGAATGCACTTTTTATGTTTATATTTAAGATGGGGTGGAGGTTACAAAAAATAAATAAAAGATAAATTAAATTGACAAAAAACATAAATGACGAAACAAAAACACTGCAAAGAAAAAGTGGTAAATATAGCCAATTGAAAAATATAGATAAATAGTATCCTTGCACTAAGTAGACAAAACTCATTCTGAAATGCAAAATACAACTACAATGTGATGAGACACGAGAATACTTTAGAAACTGATAATGATACAAATGTTTGTAAATATTCCTTTCTGCTCTAGGCACAAGGCCCGAAATTTGTGGGGAGGGGCCAGTCGATTAGATCCACCCCAGTATGCAACTGGTACTTAATTTATCAACCCCGAAAGGATGAAAGGCAAAGTCGACCTCGGCGGAATTTGAACTCAGAACTCCCGGCGTTACAACGTTTCTACTAGTTCGCCGCCTTAATGTTTGTAAATATTGTCTTTAATGAGAACTTAGTGAAACAATGAGAATATTCCAATATCATGAGACTGACATACCTGGGAATATTCAGCTCTGTTGGCAAGAAAGCCAAGCTATCAGTATGTAGATATAGAAAAATGTTTTGACTGAAAATTATAAATGTTAACGTAGCTGATACAAGTACCAATTTCGTGAGATGATTTTCTTGGAATTATGACATATTTATACAGGAATTATGACACATATTTAAACAGGAGTTGAGTCTATACATCGCATGAATGATTTTAATTAACCAAAATTTTTTCAACTCAACTTTTTTGTTATATCGATGGAATATATTTTTTGTTCGATTTCAAATAACTCATGAGGGAATTCTTGTCTACTATATATATGGATGATCTCAATTAATAGTTTTTCTATTCATTGTATTTACGCTTACAACATCCTACTGTATGTCTGCTTAGTATGCAGAACACTCGCCAGAAAATTTTTTCTTCGCCATATTTTGTATAGAGATTGAATGAATATTTTAGAGAAACTATCATGGAGTACGTAAAGAAAAAAACCCAAAGAAAATAACACATTATATATATATATATATATATATATATATATATATATATATATATATATATATATAAATTATATATATGTACATACATGTGTGTGTATAAATACATACATATATATGTATATATAAATATATACACGTGCAGATATATATACACACATACAGGTATATATATATACATACATACATACATACATACATACATACATACATACATACATACATACATACATAGGGAGAATTCACACAAAAAAAAACAAAAGACGAACACAGGTGGTGTGGACAACAAATAGATGTATTAGTTTAACGCTCCGGAAGTGAAAAAGTCTTTAACGTTTCAAGCCTACGCTCTTCCACAGAAAGGAACACAGAAAGAAGCAAGGAGAAAATAAAGAATGTGTAGTGGCTAGCGATCTATCATGGCAAATGCAGGACAGAGGAGTCACACAGGAGTTTAGGAAGGAGGGGAGATAATAATGTAGTGGTCATCCCAAAAAGAAGGTGCGCATGCGTGTGTATAAAAGAGTAAGTATTGTGTGTGAAAGAGGGCTGGCGATCTTGACGTGTGCGTGTGTGTATGTGTAGGCGTGTGGATGTGGGGCTGTGAAGTGATCAGTGCTAGTGTGTGCATAGTGGTGTGATGTGGTGTTGTGTAGTATGGTGGTGTATGGTGTAGTGGTGTGTGGTGTGGTGTAATGGTGTTGGGAGGTGGGGAGGCAATAGTGGGGAAAGCAAGGGTGGGGAGGCAATAGTGGGGAAAGCAAGAGAAGGGTGTGGGTTAGGCTGAGAGTGGGGGCAGAGATGGGGTATGTGGCAGTGGATGTGAGGGATGAGGTGGGGTGGGAGGAAGTAGGTGTGAGGAGGAGAGGGGAGGTGGGAGGAGAGTTGAGCCCATATGGTGCAAAGGAGCGAAGAGAGAAGATTAATAAATGTTCACGGCGCAAACGGGAGTCCGGATGCCCCTGTGCAAGGACAATCCGAACAGAGACAGGTGTTGCAAAGAGTGACCGGTAGAGCGGAAATGGTGCGAGACCGGGGTGTTATTGCCGAGTCGGATGTCTCAGAGGTGTTCCGCTAACGGTCAGCCAAATGGTGTCTCGTTTGCCCGATGTATAGAGAAGGAAAGAGAGAGCAGGAGATGCAGTAGATGACATGGATAGAAGTGCAGGAGTCGGTGATGTGACAGGGTCAATGATGGGTACACGTGAGGAGGGTGGTGTTGGAAAGGTAAAGGTAAGTGCCGCAGCGTGGGCAGGAGCAGGGGAACGAGCCCGGTTGGGAGTTTAGGTTAGGGAAGATGTGCGAAGTGGAGTGGTCGGACTGGTGTTGCAGGAAGGCTCGGAGAATGGTGCATTGGAGAGGTTGGGTGGTGGGGTGGTAGGTGAGGGGAACGGGAGACGGCGGTGCGTGTGCGGGTGTGTGTGTATGTGCGTGTATGTATGTGTGTGCATCAAAACAGTTTGATTCAAATTCGTTGACACTCTTGAGTTTCAAGCGCGGTGTTAGTCTTCAGCCATTTTGAATTTGAATGACAGAAGTTGATTGTTATTGCCGTAAGGTGGGCTGCATTTGGTCGAGGAAGGTCAGGCGGTCTCGTGGTTTGATATTGGTATCGGTAACAATTAATTGGAAAATACCGCATGGTGAACAGGAAATCTGTTACCAACATTAAACCACGACATCTCGTAATCTTCCACGACCAATCGCAGCCCACCTTACGGTTATAACAATCAACTTGTGGCATTCAAATTCAAAATGGCTGAAGACTACCCTCACGCTTGAAACTCAAGTGTACCGACCAGTCCAAATCGAACTGTTTTGATCCATACACGTAACTCGCAATAAATTCGTTGAGCGCCCTTTTTTCGTTTGTCCACTCACGTGTGTGTGTCTGTATATATATATATATATATATATATAATATATATATATATATATATATATATATATATATATATACACATACATACACACATACATACAAGTATGTAGTACTTATATGTGTGTGTGTGTGTGTGTGTGTGTGTATGTGTGTAATAAACCTGAAAGGAAATCGAAGCAACAGAATTGAATTCGAAGCTGAAGTAGATTGGGGCGAAAAGGCGGCTATGAATATGACATTTAAAAGCCGTATTGACCATACGATATATGAAAGGGTAAATGCGCATGTAAGTAAATGATACCGTTCTGTATTGGTATCTAACATTTATTTATGTGTGAAGTTTCACTAAGTTCGCATTTTTCAGGCGCTTTATGCTCCATATATATATATATATGTGTGTGTTTCTGTGTATAATTTTAATATTTGATATTACTGGCTGACAGCCATAACTGTTATTAAGATAAGCATAAGAACATTCTTATTGTCCATTAGTTATTATGTACATAATAAAATTGGGATTTTGTTCTGCTGTTTATGTTTAATAATATTTAAAAAAATAGGTCATCATCAGAAAATATTTCTCTCGACACTATTTTGGAATTCCATCCATAAATGCAGGCTAACATTGATATTCATAATATAAATTTATGAAACTCCTATATAATAAAACTGTATATATATCTCGAACAATACACTTCTTCCGATCGGTGAACTCATGAACATTCCAGATAGTTTATACGTGGAGTAAAAGCTCATTCATGTGAACTGGTTTAAAAATGAATAATAGGCGAGTATACAGTTTTGTAATCTCGGTTTGGGATATTGATCAAGACAGTCATAGACGTAAGTAGTTGTCAATTTTAAGATTTTATGATACGAAGCTGACTTTTACTTTTGAAAATCATCAAATCTTGTTCCAGCATATTGTTAGCACTTGAACAAATTCTGCAACACCCGTTATAAATATCGCTACTAAACTGTCTGTTTCTGAAACTGACATAAAGAAAAAAGATTGCTTTAAATGTTCTATATAGATAAAACAATGTTTTAGTAAGAGAATAATGTAGACAGTTCAGAGAGACTTCACAAGAATGGAAGAGCAAAATCAAAATATTAATGACATTACTCACTTTCTCTCTCTCTCTCTCTCTCTCACTGTACACACACACACACATATATATATATAATATATACCTGTATACATAAATATGTATGTATATAATATATATATATATTATATATATATATATATAATATATATATATATGTGTGTGTGTATATATATATATATGCATTTGTGTATTTATATACTTTTATGTATATACGTATGCATAGACACACATGCGCGCGCATACACACACACAGACACAGACACACACACACATATATATATATAAATGTATTTAGCGGGCGAGAGGTGAGCGAGAAGTGGGGTAAGAGGAAAGAACGAACGAAAAACTGAGGGGGAAAGAGATGGAGATACTAAGCTATATTGTCGAACGTATCCCTTTACTTGATTACCGATCCTGCAGGCTACACAGCTAGCTGTTTACATACGTATATAAACGCATGCACTTGCATACATACACATATACAAACAAGTAAGATGTAAGATGCGTAGTAAATCGTGGCAGTTGATTCTTGGTGAACCAAATCTGTGATCCAGATTTAACTTCTAGTTTGAACAGTTTCAAATCTCGCTTTTATACAAATAATATACATTAGCAAAGTCATGAATCTTATTTCACTTTTACTGTAACGTCATATTTTACTTTCGCTATAAATTTGAGGAATGCATCTTGCATAAAATACCGTTTCTCTTTGTACTTTTACTCGTATGATTATATGTCGGCAGACAGGCGGCGAGCTGGCAGAAACGTTAGCACGCCGGACGAAATGCGTAGCCGCATTTCGTCTGCCGTTACGTTTTGAGTTCAAATTTCCTTTCATCCTTTTGGAGTCCATAAATTAATGACCAGTTACGCTCTGATATCGATATAATCGACTTAATCCGTTTACCTGTCCTTGTTTGTCTTCTCTGTGTTTAGCTCCTTGTGGGTAGTATAGAAATAGATTATATGTCGGCATGAATATTTGCTATTTTTAGCGTGTAACAATGTGTTTTACTGCCAGTATATGTAAAGATAGCAACTCACAAAGGAAGACAGATTCAGGTTCAAATAATGCAAGTGCTCAACAGCTCAATTATTATGCCATTGACTCACTCTTCAAGCAGCAATATTGTTCTGAACTTCATTCATATGAATCTTTTAATCTACTTGAAATTTCAACATAATATTCATTGCATTCCCGCTTGTGAATACGTTAATATATAAACGCATATGTATATATTTATATACATAATAATAATATGAGGGAATATTATTCCAAACTTACAGGGAAAAATTCAATTTAGAAATATTAAATCAAATTTCACAAAATATGATATATATATATATATATATATATATATATATATATATATATATATATATATATATATAAATTAGAAAAAAAAACACCTTTTATCAATTCAATAATGAAAAATTAAATTATACCATTTAGAAAAAATTACCTATTATAGAAATATTAAATTTAAAATACGCGCTCATTTGCATAATATACATAAATGCCTATACACACACATACATACATGCATACGTTTACAGACATCCATACACACATACGCGCGCACATACACTCATACACACACATACACAAACATAATGGATGATAATATCAGATAGTGTTAAACACTGTTAAACAAAAGAATGTATTCAATGCTCGTCGTTAGATTGGAATAATATTTATAAAGTCAAACACACACTCAGCTATGTAGAAGTACGTAGAGAAAAACTTGCAATTGTATTGAGAACTGAAATTTCGTAAATATCTCTCAAATAATGATTTTCACACGAAGAGTTCTCATTGATTCAATTTGGAGAAATTGAAATATGTTCAAACGTCATACCCCATATCAAACTAATCTCTGAGTTTGGAAGTCGACTCCTGAGGTTTCGATTGCTTAAGATTAAATTTGTACCTCTTCTATAATATGCAGTCACTTTTATTCTTCCTAACATTTGTTTTCCCTGACCAAAATTCCGTAGAATCTGAAAGCATTCCCTGCATCTTCCTTTTTTTGCATGAATCTTGCAAGAATTGTTTTCGCGGACGTTCAAAAAGTCGAATGCGTAATCTTCGCTTAGTAATAGGTTGTTTCACATGAAATGTCCTATTTTTAATTATTTGCTATTTCATTCATTTAAAAACTCATTTATGTATACCTTGCATTTAATCTTGAGTCTTTTACTTTCCCAACAATAAGGGTATACAAAATACGTACCCACTGACCTTATGAAAATGATAACAACTAAACTATGTAGACTGATTTTCTTCTCTGAGTACAAACTGGGTCACTCTACCGCAGAAGCTCAACGGAATATCAAGCGGGCCTTTGATAATGGTTTTGCTGACATCAGAACTGTTCTGAAACATTTTATTGTTACCTTTCAAATACGACGTTTTGTGTTAAACAACCTAATATAATATCTACATAGATAATTAGATGTCAGTTTCAATTATTTGAATTACATTACATCCTAGTTCAAGTGAGATGGTAACCAAAGTTACAGTTCTCAGCAATTAAAAGGCCACAATGTAGAGAAGTTACTGAAGGAAAGTAAATTTATACGCCTTTTTACTAGAATATTCATATATCAACCAACGAGATGTGTACCGAACTGACAGGATTTTCGTATTTCAAGATACTTGATTTTGACTACCTTGTTCTTGTAGTACGCCTGGAACAAAGCAACGCATAAGACAACTATTCAACACATCTGATATGTTGCGATATGCTTTCCATAATATTTCAGTCCATTCATGGGTAGAATGACCGTAAAAAAACCCAGCCTAATAAAGCTTCATGTCAAATATGATGGACGCTGCCAAGAACTTAAAGTCTGCTAATGTGAAATTGATATCGTATAGTGTAGTTAGCAACATGTATGTACTGATGGTACTTGGGGAAGTGTGTGAATATGTAGTACCAATTGCTAGGCTCTCTTGAGATACACCCCAATCTAGAGGTTAAGCATTTTTAGAGGCTAGAAAGGACGTTCCTTAGAAGGCCGCATTTTGAGATGGTGAAGGGTAATTATGAGTCAATTATGTATTTCTGAAAAGTGAAGTATTACTGAAATAAAGTTAAACCGTTAAAACCAGGAATCGAAAGTGAGCTGCTGACTCGCGTTATTATGTGTTTAATATCTATTTTGTGTTACTCGCCAGATGAAAATGGAAATAAGCTGAATTTTAGTAATAAATAAATAGCTTCATGTTTTCATTTTGCATAAAAATGCAGGTGAAATAACATGAATACTACTTTAGTAACTAAATGTCATTTTCAACAATTTATTGTGTTTATATTAACAGCGTTGAGCATATTGCATTTTCCAAAATTTCAGTGTTTGTTTCTAAAGTAATTACGTAGCAAGGCTTTAATTCGATATAATGTGATATTCAATAGGTACAGTTCGTAAAATCGATTTTTTTTATATCCATCTTTTACTGCTTATCTTCTTTATTAAATTTTGAAGTCGTATAAAACACTTTTATGATATTTTACTGACAGCCATGTTTATTTATTAGCAGATTAACTTCTAATACATGATAAAATTTCGTATTTCACCATTAGAAAGAAATTCTGATAATTTAAAAGTATAAAATATTTTCATACTTCTGACGTAGAATGTGATAAATTTATGTGGAGAATATTCTATACTTAGAAATTTAATAAAGCATGTGCTTCTTTCACTCACTCTCTCTTTCTCGATTTTTTCTGTCTCTCTCCACACACACAGGTGCGCGCGCACATACACACACACACACACACACGCACACACATACATATATATATATATATATATATATATAATCATAATCAAAAAGGGTAATAACACAGGTTAATATTACCAGTGGCCAAGCACAAAAGACGAATTACTCATTAGGCAAAATATTATTCATATAGAAAAAATATTATTCATAGAGAAATATAATAAAAGGCTCCCAAATAAGGAAGCTTAGGGCTAGAGGCACAAAGAGGGATAAATTCATGGAGAGAATGAAAATCAAAAACATTTACCATTAACGATATATCCCGGACTGATCAGTTTCTACCTCTTTCTAGCAAAAAGAAAGAGGTAGAAACTGATCAGTCCGGGATATATCGTTAATGGTAAATGTTTTTGATTTTCATTCTCTCCATGAATTTATCCCTCTTTGTGTCTCTAGCACTAAGCTTCCTTATTTGGGAGCTTTTATTTTATATATATATATATATATATATATATATATATATATATATATTATATATATATATATATATATATATATATATACGAATGAGAAAAAAGAAGAAAACGGAGAAGCTGACGTACAGACATCAGTTTATTCAAAGATATTCAAATCAATATAATACGAAATTCTTATCCCTACAGCCGTTTCCACATACAATTAGTTCAATTAGAGAAATTAGATTAAATTGAATTAAAATTTTCATATTGAAACTGGTTAATTGGGTATTACATCAGGGGGAACTGGTTAATTGGGTATTACCCTTTGAAGGAAAGGAAAACTGGCCTGATATCGTAACTGATCCTTAATTTTCTCAGCGTCTTGTCAAATTTTAACCTTAAGTTACTATTTTAATTCAAGACCAGACTGCAATTACATTTTACTCAAGATTTTACTCGCAGTAAATTTTGACCTTTGAAAATGTTGCCTAGCACCTGTCAATAAACATATGGAAGGTAAGATATTAACATAGCTAGATGCATTCTTGTGCTTCATTGATATCGTACCTCCGACTAATTGAGGATCAAATCCTCACTCTGTCTTACAAAAGCTTATATGGAATAAAGATTGGCCGCTTAGAGATCAATTATCCCTTACTTGTTTCAGTTACTGGACTGCAGCTTTGCCTGCTAACTGCTTTGAAGGATTTCAGTTGAAGCCTGGTACCTCTACCGTTCTCTTATGCAGAACCGCTAGGTTATGGGATCGTAAACAAATGCACACCAGTCTCAAGTGCTGGTGGTGAGGAAGGGCAAACACACACACAAAAATATACACATATAGATATATACATATATAATAATATACGACTGGCTTATATCAGTTTTCGTCAATCAAATCCACTCATAAGTCTTTGGTTGACACAGGGTTACAGTAGAAGACATTTGCCCAAGGTACCACACGGTAGAGCTGAACCTGGGACCATAGGGCTTCCTAACTCCATGGAGTAAGATCTTTGCCCCACAGCTACACACGCGCCTACTTATGTTGCATTTTTTCTCTGTCTAGTGTTTCTCTATGTTTGTTGGATTTAGCTTAACTTTAGCAGCACCAAATAAGGCTATTAGTCAGAGGGCAATAATTAATGTTCCTGTTTTCATAGGTGAAATGCGTCTCCAAAATAATGTTTGAAATGATTTATGTTATTTATGCTGCCTTTGTTTGTAATTTCCGCATCTTCTGGACTAATTTGAGTGAAATTGTTTCAGTGTAAAGTTCCAGGCATTTCTGCACTTTAATAATGTTAAATATATAGTCATATGAATTACGACACATCCAGGTAGTCACATCAAGAATTTTAAGTTTTGTTTTCCATTTGGTCTACTCCACAACTTGTAAATATGCGAAGTGCCCTATTGTGTGTCTTTAGTTTGTCGACATTTGTTATAGGCTTTGATGCAATCCATGATATATCAGATATATGGTTTGTAAACTAACGTTTGTAATAAATGTGTTGTCTGTTCGTTAATTAATTTCTTTTTAACTTTGTTCCCTACATGTGCTACAAATTTTGTAATGTTATTATGGATGTTTTTTCCCTTCTGTGCATGTGATATTTTTATGTTACTGATATGATGGTTAGTTGTATTTGATGTTTTCCAGTGGCACTCATTGAGGAAGTATTGATATGTTTATAGTTTTAGCGTATTTGTACTTCTGGTTTCTGTCTCGAAGCAAAATAAATTTTATGCTTTCTTGCATAAAATTTTGGATGTAGTGTTCCAGGTGTTTGACGTAATATTGAAGCTAAATGTGAGGTGTTATGTCTACGTATTAGATTGTAGTATGCTTTGTGGTATGTAGGGAAAGCAATGTACTCTTGTAAAACGATCGGGGAGGCAAATAATCGTATTTATACGCTCATAGTATTAACGTATTTATATTGCTGGTATCTGTTTCGAATGTTTGAATTCTTGATGTTTAACTATTTCCTATTAGATATCAATAGCTTTGTGGTGCCTGCAAATTTGATGCATAAGTGTCGTTCATATGACAATGCCTCTACGTTACAAATGTGTTGCTATTAGAAATAAACTATATGCTGAAAAGTTTTGGTAGGAATCTTACGCTATTGTTGAATTTGGTCAATTTAGAAAGAGAGTAGGGTAAAAAGAGAGCTGCAAAAATAAAGGCTTCAAAGAATTTAAAACATAATTCCAATGTATTAAAATGACATAGAAATTTAGAAACTCATACTAGCGGAATTGCAAGATATACAAACTGAATGCTGCATAATTTAAAATTTTCTAAGCCAAATGAAAATAACATTTTGCTTCTTTGAAAACGTTCTAAGTCTTTATTGTTGAAAAAAAGTAGTTAATCAAAGAAAAATTTGATATATTTTACGAAAATGAAATTTATTTAGATCTTGTTGCACAGGATTTCCTTGTCAAATTCGATATTTTGTTTGGTCATATTCTTTGTCAAAAGAAATCAATATTTTGTATTATATTGACACTTGAAATTAATAGGTAGAATTAACTGGCATACGTTAAGATTTAGATGAAAATATTTAAATTTTTGTTTAAGGAAAGAAAAACATTATTTCCAAATTTAAACTAACAGAAATATATTACACCATGAAATACAAAATATTCTATTTAAATAAACGAAAATAAATATATGTTTCTGAATATTATATACAAAAGAATATCTTTTGAGCAAATTGAGCAGTCCATTTATAATAATTATTTAGCATTCCAAGCACGGATATCCGACATTACGCTCTTTAAACATGTTTTGGTAAGTTGAATGCGATTAAATTTTTGTTCAGTTTTTGGCTTTAAATACAATCAGTGTTGAAATGGTTTCAGCCAATATTCAATATGAAGTGCACCGACAAATTATTCAGTTCTGTGTTACTACTCTAGAAATAATGGAGTTTTTGTTGTAGTGTGACAAGGGATAGCTTAAAAATAATAATACATTCTGTTTCGGAAATTGAACGGAAAATTATTGAAATAAGTGTACGGTAAGAAATTATGCTTATTCACAAGCGAAATAGGATGTAACTTATTGTTAGCTTGATAAATTGAAATAGAAACACGATTTAAAGATATATTTCTGTCTATGACTGTAGTAATTTATATATCTACAATGCTTTTTCACGGTTTGATAAGTGAACAATTTCGAGGAGAATCCGATAAATGTGTATTTATTTGGAACATTGAATTCAGGGTTGAATAAACCTCAAGAAAATATATATACACAAGATAGTTTTAATTTTTATTGAAATCGTAAAACGGAAAACATGTCAACTTCACAGGATGTCATCTCATATTAAAAATTATACATAAAATATGATTTTACAAATAAATTGTGATGCTAATTATTGGGCGTTGGTTTATACGTAAAGGTTTCTCATCCAAATACTAAGAGAAGTATATTCCTCTCTCTAGGGACACATGCACAATAACTCTTCCGATTAATTATTTTCAAGCTGCACATGTGCTGAAAGTTTAAAGAAAGATATATAAGTTATATACCGAGGGTGTGTGGCAATCCACACATGCGCGCGCATATAATGTGTGTGTATGCATGTTTTAGAACATGTTTTTCACAAATTTGAAATAGTGATTTAAATGAGATACTTAAAATGAGAGAACAAAGAATATTTTAAATCATATCAATTTGAAAGAAATTGAAGCTTGTCTTTTATATAACAAAAGGTTAATTAAAGAGTTTCAGGAAAATAATGCAGGATCACGTCTCATGCTATACCAAATGTATAATCCAATGAAAGAACTTCTGCATGGTAGACTGACCTACAATAATTACCTGCCAAATCTATTTGAATTTACATCATGTCTTACAAACAAAAATGATACATTGAAATACATATATCTAAAGACGCAACCGTATCGTTAGTAAAGTTTTCACTATAGTTCTGTTCGAACATGGTTTACCTTGATTTACATAAAACCAATTAAAACAACTACATCCCTGGTCATGTTTTTATCAAACAAATGTTATCTTAAAATATACCATACAACATATCTATTTTATTATTTTTTGCCGATATAGACTTTTAGTTTCACAGTCACTTTCTCCGTAAGAGCAAGCACATTCCACACATTCTTAAAACCTGCAAAAAAGCAGAAATCATAACCCAAAATATTTTGCTAAAGCAAGACTATTTATATACTTTCCACACCTCTTTAACTTATTTGCCGGAGAATGAGTTGATACCGTAGAAGTGAAACTACAACAGCAAAAGAAATATCAATCATTGGTGTCAAACCGTCAGCTGATTTAGCACTATTACCTGGCTCTTTCAGGGCCTTTAGTAGAGTCTACTCTGGTGCCGGCAATCGGAATGGGCCTCCCGTTTGAGGTCACCTCCCTCAGTTCCACTACTCTTGGAAACTGTTTGTTTCTCTTTCCAGTCTTATCCTTCCCATTTGATGCAAAATCAGACATTTCTTTAAAAGTTTCTAACTGTATGTCTCAGGTACTAACAATTAAGCTTCACATCTGTTTCTACAACTTAAAAGACGTCCTCTATAATTTCAACCAATCCTATCTCCCACGTATTTCATGTTAGTCGAATTTATTCCTTGTCTATACGCTTTTCACCTGCACAAACAAGTAATATTTCAACCAAATTAATGTTCTCGATATTTTAGAGAACTTTGAAACCAACATTCATTATCACATTTCCTTTGACTAACATTAAAAGCTAATTGAAAGTTCTAAACATTAATTAAAAAATAATCTCGACAAAGCATTGTTGAGGACTTCCACAGTTCTCATTTTAAAAGACTACGTGCGAAGAATCTTTAATTCTAATACTAAAATCCTTAATATGATTAACAATGTTATTGCACGATGTATAAAAACTAACATGTTGTTCTATGTCATCTTTCAGATATACTTTAACATTCTAGAATATATATATACTCTTTTACTCTTTTACTTGTTCCAGTCATTTGACGGCGGCCATGCTAGGGCACCGCCTTTAGTCGAGCAAATTAACCCCAGGACTTATTCTTTGTAAGCCTAGTACTTATTCTATCGGTCTTTTGCCGAACCGCTAAGTTACGGGGGCGTAAGCACATCAGCATCGGTTGGCAAGCGATGTTAGGTGGATAAACACAGACACACAAACACGCACACTCATATATACATATATACGAGCTGGCAGAATCGTTAGCACGTCAGGTAAAATGCTTGTGCCAAACTTTTGAACCAATATTACATAAGGATTCATATTCTAGTAAAACGTGAAAAATATAATTAATAACTTTCATAGATACAAGCAAAATCATGAAAAGAAAATGAAAATACATGGTCATAGAATATGTGTCGTAAAAGATTCAAAATCTATTTTTCTGACACTACTTGCTTTTTCTCGCCACTTTTAAAACTTACAATTGTGACAAAGGTATTATCGTAATTAGGACATATAGCCAAAATATTACTTTCCTTAAATATATCATGCGTAATACTTCTGTTTGGTATATAAATTAATATAATTTACATTGCTAAACACAGTCGTTGTTTTAAGTTCATTTTCTAGTCATACTACAGAAGAACATTGTGCTTTTAATACTGTTGCAATATTAACTACTTTTCTTTCATCCTAATGCTCTATGTTTATGTTGATAGAAAATAGTGTGTATGGCCATTTTGAATTTCGCAAGGATATTAGCAGGGGAACCAGATTGGAATAGCTTCAAACGAAAATGCTAATTTGATTGTGTTTTAATCTCATCTGGTCGTCTTCTACGGCATATACATTTAAAATAGTTAACCAGTCCAGCTTTAGATTTATAATTATTGTTGGATGTTATCTACTAAACCTTAGTATATCGAATTCCGTCTTGAGTTATTTAGCTAACATACTTTTAGAATTTACATTTAACTAATATCCAATAGAATAACAATACAAGAACTAAAGAGAACAAGACGTTTGCTCAGATTATAAGAAAAGCTGTGAAAATTGTGCTTGTTCTATGTAAATATCTAGCTTTCAGTAAGTGAAATTGTAAAGAGAACCTATAATATAGTCATATATTTTTATTCAAATTCCGTTCTTCCTTGAAAATTAGCTATTCATCAGTAAAATCTATGCAGTCTAACTTTCATCTATAAAGAACGATATTAGTATCAATTGCGTATTCTTATTCGTCAAATCAAAGTTATATAAACTGATGTAAAAAGTAGTTTTCAATAGAGGCCATTTTAATTTAATCCATTCAAATGCATGTGATCGGAAAACTTAAGAAAATGTTGTCATATACGGATGCATATTTAAATTATATTTTTAAAAATCTGCATTTTAATAACTTTGGTTATTTAACATCTAGGGCAAGTTCAGTACATAACAATATCGTAAAGTACTAAATCTAAAACGAATTTTTGTTCACGATTGTGGGAGTTATACACATCTAGATTATCACTGCCAACAAACTTCAGTAGCAGTGGAACAGTGAGAACGTCACACTGGTTGCATTGCATTATTTGTTCTGGTTCGTTTTGTCTAGTCATATATGTCAGCTGTCCTGCAGATATGAAGACTTTCAAATTCAGCAAGGAAAAGAGTATTTATGGTAAACTATTTCGAAAACTGTAGCTTCTCTACTCGGATTATTAATAACACTGGTCAACAACCAAAATGTTTCTGAGACCAGAGTAGCAATTTCCTAGTAAGTTCTATCTATCTATCTACGTACATATAGGATCTGTTCAGTTTCACTCACAGATTTTTAAATTGTTTTTTTTAAATAAGCAGTTTGAAAGTTCGTACACTGGTATAATTTCTTATACCGAACACGGTTTACTTTTAACATTTTTGTCAAAATTTCGTATTTTAGAAGTTATTTCGTATTAAAGTTGTCGTAGTTAGGTAATTTTAACCAATCAACGACGTGTA
>NC_042997.1:21196421-21206421 GCF_006345805.1 Octopus sinensis | reverse complement strand
GACTGTTTCCTGGAAACAAATTTCACTAGTTTTTGGGGGTAGTATGAAATTACAATATTTTTCATGTTCAACCGGCGCTGATTTATGTAATAATAGTTAACAACTTTGTATTACAAAAGATCGTTAACTGACCTGCGTGAGCTTCGAACCCGCGTCGCCAATATTGTAACGTAGCTATTCGTCGCCAATTATTGTAGTATCTCCACTATTTATGACGATACTTGTTTACACTATAACTGTGTAGTAACAATAAACATATAACGAAGCAGGGTAACAACAACATAACAATCCAACAAACTCTCCATGAACTATACCGGAACCAATAAAAGAGTTTCCGACAAGCTACCTTACGACTTCCTGCGATTAACGCCTATTCGTCCTATCTCACTCAGACCGCTACTATTTATAGTCGTTTGGTTAGTCTATTCATGCAGATGGGTGTCGTGACCCTCACCACACCAATTATGCTATTCGTGGATCTCCTAAACTTTTTTCAAGCCGCATCTTAGTTTTGTATTATTGCAATTAGTGATAAGATCATGGTTCAAAATAACCTAACAAATGGTTAGATTTGCTACTTCCTTGGTTGATATATTTACTAACTTTGTGATAGTTGGAGGTAGTTGTAGTTTTTATCCACGTCATATCTTCGTTATTGCCTGATTATTTGTAGTGAAATACCTAGAAAATGTAGCGGTTTTTAGATTGGTACTGAAATTGATTTTCAAGTTCCACGCTATAAACAAGTCCTAACTTAGTGTAGGCCCGTAGCACAGCTAATGCTTTTAACGGTATATTTTTATTATTTCTGAGACGAACTTGTAGGAGCAAAACTATAATACTCTTGTAGCAATCGACTATAATCTTACAGTACATGCATATGTTTGTGTGTGTGTGATTGTGATTGTGATTGAGTCTGTGTGTGCTTATAAAATACTGAATGCTTACTTGATTATTTAAACCATATGAGCACGTTCAGTTATATTTCGATATTATTACAACCTATGATGAATTCCACATGATATCCAATAAAATTAATAAAATATTGAAAACTATATAAACGAACTCCTTCATTTGACTTTCGTAATTACACATGCTCACATGTAGACACATATACACCTTCATACTCACTCCTTCATTGAGAAATATTCACAAACGTAGGCATTTTTTGTATACTGTACTATAACTGAAATACATTCTACCGATTAAAAAAGATCACATATTATATAAGCCAGACATAAATAGTTCAGTTTTTCAAGAGACACACACACACAAATACACACACACACACACACACACACACACACACACACACACACACACACATACACACACACATTAGGGTATTAACAAATACTCTGACGAAGCTACGATAACAAGATATCAATTGATTGGAATGAATCAACAGTTGCCCTGTGACATAAATTCAGATCAATAAAAACGCTTTTACGTTTTTCAACCATTATAATGTAGTTGACATTAAATGAAAGTTGCAGTAATCTTTAGTATAGCGTGACTGGGTGAATATCCTGTATGAAAGCAAAACAGCTGGTTTAGAATTTTCGTTATATTTTTATAGGTAAACCGTTGTATCACATCAATATAATTGCATTGGGTGTCTACATATACTGCTGACTCCATTGAATTCTATTATAATATATCTTGTGATTAAGTAATCCTAATTCTGCCTGGAATAAGTGGGTAATTTCAGATAGTATTCAAATGCCTTGACTACTCTTCTAAAGTGAATTTTATAATAACCATTGCAACATCATCACAGATATTAAAATAGTAATTATCTTTTATATATTATTTAGCTATAGAATTTTCTGCTGCAACTGTTATTCAAACAAATGAAAATATTGTTTGTTGAAAATATTTTTCGGAAATTTTATTGTACGAAATAACTTCCTCATTTTGTGTAATTATTTCTCTCATGTGTATGCACCACTGTCTACTAATTTATTCAATAGTCTCTCTCTCTCTCTCTCTGTCTGTCTCTGTCTGTCTCTGTCTGTCTGTCTGTCTGTCTGTCTCGCTGTCTCTCCGTCTCTTTCTGTTTCTCTTTCTCACAGACATGCGCACACATACAGACGTACATTTATAAATACATGCTTACATGCACACAACCACACACACGCTCGCACGCACGCGCGCGCGCGCTCACACACACACACACACACACACACACACATATTCCAAAGTGGTGTGCTTTTGTTCAAGAACATGGATGACATATAAGTAAAAGTAACCAAATAAAAGAACATACATGCACATACACATAATTTCATAAGCGGTAGTTTCGTTATTTGCCATAATGATTGATTCCTGAAATGAAATGGTATGAAGCTTTCAGAAAAGTGAACGTAAACGCAGATATCTTCATTACTGTATGCAAGTGTGTGCTGACCATTTTGAAAATAATAGCAAATAAAACATTTCAGTGAGCACTTCGCCTAAAGCCGTTAACAAAAGGCAATTTTTTTACACAAGCGATTACACACATTTATGCGAAAACTTCTGTAGGTATGTCTTCCTCTTTTAATCTAGTTTTTACTTATACGTAAATCTCGAAACAGGTAAAATGATTAGTAATGTTTTTAATCGATAAGAATCTACGCACTTCAAAGTATTTTGCAACTATGCTTCATTTATTTCTCTTCTCCTTCGCAGAATTTTTCATATGGAATGCTGTACACGATTTTCTCGCTTTCTGAATTTATCCGTAAAATTACACTGTCAATAATAAAATGCAGGTGTTACCATTTCAGATCTTTAGCCTTATGTAGACATATGCGGTATTAATCAACATCATAAAATGGCAATTCAGCAGTGAATTGCCATCTCCGTGAAAATTTTAGCAAGCATACCGGGCTGCTGAACACAGTTTCATATAAATATATGTTTCTCATTTCGAGCGTCTAGTTCGATATTTCTGCCTTATAACTGCTGTTTTATCAGACCATCTTTTTATATTAGCAATTTTCAAATTATATAAATGCATATGTATATGCATATGTATGCATATACGTATGAATATTATGTATGTACGCATGCATGTATGTAAGTATGTATGTATGTATGTATGTATGCATGTATGTATGTATGTATGTATGTATGCATGTATGTATGTATGTATATATGTATAGATCTGAATTATATATTTGCAGAAGTACGCTTTTGTATACTCCATATTTACCATATATTTTATGTTGCTTACTAACGTTTCATCTGTCTCCCCACCATGCTCTTTCTGTTTTTTCTCAGTATCTATTGCTACATGCGCACATACACCAAATACACACACACACGCACACATACATAGATATATACATGTATGCCTATAAACATATATACAAACAGTAGTATATATATATATATATATATATATATATATATAATATATACATACATATATATACATATACATATATATAATATATATATATATATATATATATATATATATGTATGTATATATATATATATATATATATATATATATATATGTATATATATATATATGTGTGTATATATATGTATATATATATATATATATATATATATATATATAATATATATATATATATATATATATATATATATATATGTGTATAGAGGAGGCGCAATGGCCCAGTGAATGTGTGTGTGTAAGGGAGAGAGATAGAGAGAGAGTGTATGTCCTGGGCTGGGTGGCTCATGATTGTCATGAAAAGTCATGAATATCGCAGCCAGAGGCTAGATTCTGACCAAACTGTCAACATCTGATATAATAAACATATCTATCCTGTCTACGGAAAATAACGATTTCGTTTTACATCAGATAACGTTTGGACTAAGAAAAGTATACTTTTGATATACTCAACAACATTTACATTACCATATGCATACATACGTACACGTATGTTTGTATGCATGTATGTATGTATGTATGTATGTATGTGTATTAATATATAAATGTATATGTGTATGTATGCCTATGGTTGTTTGGATGTGTGTATATATATACATACATACATATATATATATATATATATATATATATATATATATATATATATATATATATGTATGTATATATATATATATATATATATATATATATATATATATATATATATATATATATATATATATATATATATATATGTATATATATATATATATATATATATATATATAATATATATATATATATATATATATATATATGTATATATATGTATATATGTATGTATGTATTGTTTTAAGGTTTTATTTATTAATTCATTGCTGTTCACTCTTCATTAATTTTATTATTGTAGCCTAGCCGCTGATGATCTTTTTTTTTTATATATTTCATGTTTCTGTTTTTTTTTTCATTTACTTATTCGTCGGTTGGTCTTATTTTACTTGTTAGTTTTGTAATCATATTCTGCTTATTTATAATTGTGCGACTGTGCAATTTTTGACGTTGAGCAATCCAATTGTTATCCTGTATTCGTTGGTTGAGTGCATAATCGTATCCCTTTTCGCTTAACTATATCTTGTTTTCCAACTTCATTAGTTTATTCATTTGATATCGATCACAACGTCATGTTTAATTTCACTAAAATTATCCATCAGTTTACTTCATAAATTCTTACTTAATATCTTATTCCGTTGGGCTTCTGTATTTTATATTGTGTGTCTTTAAATCCTGGAGTTGATTTTTCTTACTCTTATTTCTTTCTTAGTTATTGTTAGCATTTCTGTGCACCTACTGTCGTTTCCTCTACCATTGCACCATCAAGCATTTACTCTGTTGGTTGTCTGGACCAGATTTTAAACTGATTTTATCATTGCCTGAAAAGCGATATCACCTCGTTTCTTCTGTTAAACAAGCATATTATTTCACTTCACCATTCTCGTCATCTCACACACTCAGTTACCAATAAGGAGAATACTTAGATCTATAAGAAAATTATATAGGAGTGGCTGTGGAGTGGCTGTGTGTTAAATAGCTTGCTTACCAACCACATGGTTCCGGGTTCAGTCCCATTGCGTGGCACCTTGGGCAAGTGTCTTCTACTATAGACCAAAGCCTTGTGAGTGGATTTGGTAGACGGAAACTGAAAGAAGCCCGTCATATATATGTGTGTATGTGTGTGTATATGTTTGTGTGTCTGTGTTTGTTCCCCAACCTCGCTTGACAACCGATGGTAGTGCGTTTACGTCCCCGTAACTTAGCGGTTCGGCGAAAGATACCGATAGAATAAGTACTAAGCTTACAAAGAATAAGTTCTGGGATCGTTTTGCTCGACTAAAGGCGGTGTTCCAGCATGGTCACAGTCAAATGACTGAAACAAGTAAAAGAGTAAGAGTTATGATAGTTGAATCTGTTTTTAGTTAGATTCGTCTGATATTTTTCATGGGAAAAGCGATCATCTAGGGTCTTCATCTTTGCCTCACGTTTATCTATCTTTCTACTGGCACTCCGTCGGTTACGACAACGAGGGTTCCAAGTGATCCGATCAACGGAACATCCTGCTCGTGAAATTAACGTGCTAGAAGTTGAGCACACCACTAACGTGCGTACCCTTAAAGTAGACCTCAGAGAGATTCAGCATGATACAGAATGTGACAAGGCTGGTCCTTTGAAACAGATACTACTTATTTTTGCCAGATGAGTGGACTGGAGCAATATGAAATAAAGTGTCTTGCTGAAGGACACAACGCGTCGCCGAGAATTGAAATCACGATCTTACGATCGTAAGCCGAATAGCCTGACCACTAAGCCACGCGCCTTCACATCGATCTTTAACAGTATAAAAAATGGGTGATGAATGTGTATCCTCATAGGGTGCTGATACAGATTTCACGCTGTAAATATTTTTGAGCTGTTTTCAACTCCTACTGAAATTGACTGGATCTCTTAATTTTACAGAAGTTATACAATATATATATTATAAAGCACTACTTCGTAATGTATGTAAAAATTCTGTATTTCTCTATTGAATTGAACGTATCATGAATTGAAAACCATGGAACGGTGTTTATCTTTTCATACAGTTTCTTATGTAAGCCATCAACCTACGAAAGATATACATTGCAGTAGTAAAGGACAAACTGAATGTATCTCATCTCCAGGCAAAGATCCAGTATATAAAAAAT
Organism: Octopus sinensis; assembly: GCF_006345805.1. Classification (NCBI taxonomy): domain Eukaryota; kingdom Metazoa; phylum Mollusca; class Cephalopoda; order Octopoda; family Octopodidae; genus Octopus; species Octopus sinensis. The sequence goes on along the minus strand of NC_042997.1, from coordinate 21,200,289 downwards.
TGTAAAACAAGATAACTGGTGAAGCTAACAACGGATGACATACTCGTCATTTACGTATTATCTATGCTGTTTATTGCAACAGACTCTGTCACTTTGTCTGGCCCATTCAGCTACCGTTTAAAGAATGGAAAGATAGACAAATTGTATAATGTAGTATCTGAAACACTACGACTGGAAACAAGATGGAATAGTTTTGTTTTGAATAGCTTTGATCATAGATCTACTCGATGAAAGCCGATTTAGGAAGAAAAAACTAGAAAAGTAACAAGTACAATGACTTGTCTCTAATTAATATAAATATTTCGAATAAATTGGAGTAAATTTATTTGGCAACTAATTAGCGAAGATTGCGTGAGAGAGACCCCGTTGTGAGCGAAAGACTGTTAACTCTAGCTTGTCTAGTTCTTAGAATCAAAGAGCACCAAACTAAAGTTGTATTGTACAACATTCGCTATTTTATTACAGTTCACTATCACAATTATTACATTATAGAATTTTAAAAAATCTTCGTCAGTTGCATAAAGGTATTAACACTATTCACATTAAAGATTTTTATAAACTTTTGTGATAAGTCTAATTAGTATGCAACTATGTATGCATAAAACAAGCCATTATCACGAAGTTTTAATTAATCATAGATATACCCAGCTTAGAAATAGAAGAAAATATAAACTAGTTAATGAAATCATGAAAAAAAAAATACAAGACCAATGAAAATGAATGGAAATGGAAAGCAAATTGAAATATGTATGTATACGCATATGTGTAGATTAAGAGTATATTATACTACACATATATACGTACGCTTATGTGTGTAGACGTTGAAATACAAACCATACACTTTCACACACACACATACACACACACACACACACACACATACACACACACACACACATATATATATATATATACATATATATATATATATACACATACATAAATGTTCACTCACACATACACATGCACACATATATTTATATATTTATATGTGTGTGTTTGAAATTGTGCAAGTATATATGTGCATATGTGTATGTGTGTGTGTGAATGTGCGTGAGTGGGGCGGCGTGAATGAATACATCAAGTTATTTTTTCATATCTTATTAACAAATTAAAATAGAAATAATTAGGAAATGCTTTCGTCTTGTGAAAATAATCATATTCTTATGTAAAGACTTCTCATAAATTTGCACAAAGCAAAAACAATTATTTAATATCATTCATTTCTTTTTGTTAATACTACACAATTAAATATATAATAACAATTTTTCGACATGGTATGCATGTCGCAAAGGAACTGGAAAGTATGTTGCTTTGGCCATTTCTATTTAGACCCCAGTCAACGCTTATACTTTCGATATATTTGATCATCTTAGCCACATTATTTCTTCCTTCTGAGGGTTCCTCCATACCTCTTAAATAACAGTTGATATTCTAGTTGGTATTCAATGAGACGAAGCAAGGTTAAATTGTTTAAAAGTTCTCTTCGTTGCCATGCAGTTCTGAGTTAAATCCAATCGCGTGATATCTTAGACAAATGCCATTTAACATCGCCTCGACTAAGACTTGTGAGTAAAACCAGATAAACGAAAGCTGAAACACGATGACTGATATTTTACTCTATAATTCAAATAGCCATCTTCATCCTATGTTCACTTGTTACAATAATACTGATACTGACTGAGGCTGAGGATTGCATTGAAGATACATATAACAAATGATATATTTTGGATAATCTAAACTTTGGGACACAATGGCAAGAAGTAAGTTGAAATACTGTTTTGAATACATTTAATCACATCTCTACTCGATTATAGCTGATCTGGATTGAAAAAAGCAGCAATAACAACGACTGTAATAACCCACGTTTCATTCACATAATTACTTCGACCAAATTGGAGTACAACATTTTACTAATTATTGGAGCTTCTGCGAGACAGAGCCTTCATCCTGATTGTAAGAGTCTAACAACTACTAATGTTAGCTCGTCTTGCCCTTAGAATCAAACAATATCGAGCTAAAGTAAGCATTGTACTCAGCCACCGAAACTATTACTCAATGAGTTGGCGGTTTTCTCATTGTACAAATGATTACTGAGCGTCGAGGCCGATAGATGGTCCATTCATGTAGAATACAATACATTAACTAATATTCTTTTCTTTATTTAAAAGGATATAAAGTTATGTGAGAGCGCTTTGAATGGTTTGTGTGTGTGTGTGTGCACGTGTGTGTGTTTAGGTGAATATGTATGTGTATGTGTGTGTCTATGCGTAGGCGCTGTGTAATCAAATGCTTAAGAATTACTAAGTCTTAGGTTCCATAGCACAGCTAGGCATCTTTGACAAGTATCATTTTCTACATAACCCCGGGTCGGAGTAAAATTTGGTTGAAAGAAACTGTGTGAAAGGCGGCGAGCTGGCAGAAACGTTAGCACGCTGGGTGAAATGCTTTGCAGTATTTCGTCTGCCGCTACGTTCTGAGTTCAAATTCCGCCGAGGTCGACTTTGCCTTTCATCCTTTCGAGGTTGATAAATTAAGTACCACTTACGCACTGGGGTCGATATAATCGACTTAATCCATTTGTCTGTCCTTGTTTGTCCCCTCTGTGTGTAGCCCCTTGTGGGTAATAAAGAAATAAGAAACTGTACGGAAGCCCGTCAGGTGGATCATATCTGTAATTTAAACGGCCAAATTCGTCATATTTTGTTACACGGATTCCGCTGAAAATTACGTTAATGATGATGATGACATCGATAATGACGATGACGATGATAGTGAGAAAGGAATTAAAAAGAGACAAGCGTCGATGCAAATATAAAATATATGACAGTCAATAGCTGATGGAGTTTGATTAACGGATAGAAATCTGCTTTGATGGGTTGGTAATAGTGGCGGTGGTGTTGGTGGCAGCGGCGACGGTGGTGCTAGCGGTGGTGGTGGCGTCGGTAATGACTCCGGTGGAGGTAGGGATGGTAGTAGGTCACTGCACCGAAAACAAAAACTGGCAGAATGGTTTTGTTTATTAGACATGACGTGTGTAAGCGAGTGTGACATGCGACAGTGTACACTGTGTACGTAAGCGTAAAATATTGTGTTCGCGCAGCACGCATACACGAGTTTACATGTGAAAGACAAGTTTTATGCGTAGAAATATGTGTACTTGTGAGTATGTAGTGCATGAGACGTAGAGAATATGAAAAACTGTAGTTCTGTATGCGTGTGTTTAAGAGAGTGAAAGAAAATGGGATGGGATGAAAATATATGTATTTGGGAGAGCGTGCGTTGTGCGTTCTTACATGATATTTTCAGGAGAAAAAGAGAGGGTTTGTGGTACTCTTAGGAACGTTTGTTTGAACTGGTAAGAGAAATGCAGAAAGTTACCCTCACACAGTAGACCTGGCCGATGTACTTCCAACAGAGTAGACTTTATTAAAGAGGCCCAAGGGTCAGGTAGCAGTATTAACCGGGTGAGTGATTAAGTCTACGAGCCAATGATTCTGTGTGCGTGTGTGTTTATGTGTGTGTGTGTGAAAGAGAGAGAGAGAGAGAGAAAGAATGTGAGTTAGAAAGAAAGACTATGTGTTTCTTTAAGTGAGAGCAAGTATGTATACACTCGAGAGTACGAGCTTGCATGATAGATAGTAAGCTTACCAAAGCATAGGTGTGAGAAATAAAGTGGGGTGGCAAATGTGTGTGAGAGTACAGTAATTAACGGTTTATCTTTATAGATGTGCATATATATATATATAGACAGATACGAATAAGCATTTGTGCATCTAAATACGTGTACCTTGTGAGGTTGAATCTTTCTTCATACACAATGTAGGGAAGAAAATTTTCTGGATGAATGACTAGAAAAATATACACA
>NC_042997.1:21021421-21191421 GCF_006345805.1 Octopus sinensis | reverse complement strand
TTGCTGAAGATTAAAACTAGTCAGTTTATAGAAAATACCAGAAAAATCAGTGGCTGATTCCGTAAATGGTAAAAGTGAAAATTATAAATTATTAAGGTGGATTTTACCAATTTACAACCAAAAGGCACAAGAATAATCGTCAATAAAGTGACTAAAGGTGCTATGACATAGTGATGGTAATTCTCCAGGGCAAGTATTGGCCAACACTATCATGCCAGGTTTTATATTTTGTAGGAGCAATGACTGAGCAACCGGGAACAATGTGATCAATTCTCTCAAGTTTGTCATTGCAGAGTCTACACCTTTTGTCTACCTCATTGTGTGTATTATTATTATCATCATTGTTATGCAGCGAGTTGGTAGAGTCGCCTGCACGCTGGACGAAATGCTTAGCAGTATTTCACCCGTCGCTACGATAATTATTAACTGGTAACTGAACGGTAAATGTGTAAAATAAGATCTTAGTGTTATCACATTAGAATTAAAAGTGATAGAATAAAAACGAAACTATTATACCACATTACAATATAGATGTTATTGTTTCACTTTTGACACGTAGTGCCGAACCAGTGTTTAAAAGGTTGGCCGAGTCCGCATTACGCAAGAAGTTGAAAATTATTTTGGCCCATGACACTCAATGGAAACTAAGTAATGCATGTGTAAAATTTGAATTAAATCGGTTGGATAGTTCTCGAGTTTTACTGATAGTGATTCACACATACAGACAGACAGACACACATTCTCAGTTTAATATACTTGGTGGCCCAAAAGAAGGCTTACAGTTATTCAACTATCGCTTTCGCATTCATATATTAACAGTTTAGATCTTAATTATAAAAAAATATGAAACCATTATTCTATGCTAATTTAGTTAACTTTGTCAAGCTCACTCTTTTAGTTGGAACTTTTTTTAAAGATACTTTAAAGTGTGAGCCATAGCAAGCAATTTATATCAAGAGCAAAGAAAGTGGATACTAAAGCAGTATTGGAATTTGAAAATGCCGAGCAGGTGCGTACAGCATAGCAAGAAGCCTTTCATAATCCTCCACCTTCACACCAAACAATTTATCGGATAATAAATAAATTTAATACCACAGGTTCAGTGAGAAATGCACCAAAGTTTGGACGCCCTAAGATTTCTGTGACTGTAAAATATGAGATGCTTGTGGCTATGACATTTGTGAACTGTCCAACGAAGTCCACACGATGTGCTTCTCTAGAACTATCCATACCATGAACATCATTGCAGCACCTAATGCATAAGCTGGAATTAAAACCTTTCCGTCCACGACTGGTACAAGGTTTTGGTGGGGACGACCCAGATCGCCGGCTGGAATTCTGCGAAATAATGCGTGACCAAATTGCTAATGAGCAACCATACTATCTGAATAAAATCATCAGGTCAGATGAGGCTTGCTTCAAATTATCCGATCATGTAAATAGGCATAATTGCGTGTGCTGGGCTGATGGCAATCCCATTTGACCATAGACTCTCAACCTAACCAGTTTAACATTACAGCTTGGGGTGCACTTTCAACAGAAGGTATTATGGACCCGTTTTCTTTGATAGAACTAAATGGAGAGAACTACATGTAAATGCTTCGTGACGTTGTAGTACCACAACTCAGAACAAAGCTAACTTTCAGCAAGATGGAGCACCTCCACATTATGCGTTGACATTAAGCCTTTCCACAGCGCTGGTTTTGAAGACGGGGCAGCATCGAATGGCCACCACGTTCACATGACCTGATATTAATGGATTTCTTTTTTTTTTTGAGATGTTATAAAGAGCAAGATTTATGAGAAGAATCCCAAAACAGTAAATGAATTAAAGGATTACATTTCTGCCGAATTCACTGAAATTGATGGAGATCGGTATTTGTGCCGCATTGTGTGTCAGAGTGTTCTGAAGAGGTTTGAAGAATGTTGCAATATTGAAGGAGGACATTTTGAACATCTGAGAGGTTAAACATTGTCTGTTTAAGATGTGTATGAACAATATGATTGTAAGATATAAATTTAAATGTAATAAAATGTTTTAAATGAAATTGAATGTAACTGCGTGATAACTGTAAACCTACTTTTGAGCCACTCTGTATATAGATTATTCAGCAGCAAATTTCTATCACTGACTTTCTACGCTAATATACGACTAACCAATCGCCCTTTTCATCTACTATTACCTGGAAGTTAAGATTGTCACTCCTTTAAAAATTATGACAAAATTGTTATCTTATATCGACATTTAACGATGGAGGATGACAAGGTTGAGCGATTTTATGTGGTATTTAAAAAATTCAAGGTTTTCTTTTCCTACAATTATCTTTTATAATTGAGAAGTTAATAATCTGCTTTGGTAAGAAACATTTAAACAAAGGAAATGAGATGTCTTTTCTAGTCTATAAATTTTTGACATTTTAAAAAAATATAAATTTATTTACGAATGATATATGTATACACTAAAGTTTTTAAAACAAGCAGATAATTTTCCATATTACCTCCGTAACTTATTGAAGCTATTTAACCAAATGTGAAGAACCCACTTTATTACATAGAAAAGAAAAGGAAATTGTATTTAATATGTATTATTTTTACTTGCTGTGTCTACAGGAACGGGCAGTTTCTATGGTATTCACATTGTGTTTATATCATTTATGCCATTAATGTTCCTCATGAACCTATACACGATAAACACTTGCAGAAAAGATATAAACAGAGAGAAAATTCCAGAGAACCGATGTTATGAGAAGCAAAGACTGGACATGATAATTAGTGAAATGTCTAGGAAGTTAGATTCAACAAAAGTAACGAGAACAAGAGAGATGACTAAGTAGGGAATGCCTCCTGAGTGGCAGTGGTATGACCCCAGTTAGATCTAAAGATCAAAGTCTATTTGTGTAGCGATAAAAAAAAAACAGAGAAATGAAACTGAACGCCTGTGATACAGAGGCTGGAGCACGTCTGTGAACGACTTTACGCGAATCAATTGTGTGACTCTTTTCTGAATACGGTCTCGGCCGTCTTTGTTTTATATAAATATATTTTCATTGTGCTTATATCATTTTCTTACTTATTTTTTAATGTTTCTTGTTTTCACATCATGTCTCAAATATATCTTCAATATAATTAGATACTTATAAGAGTAGCATGTAAACAAATAGTATCACGTATTCTTAACTTGTCATAAAATATCATTTTACACGAGACCTAATATATATGAGACATCGAATAGCATCAATTACATTACTTGCTCACAAGATAAAGGACTATACCAACTCTTGGAATTCTAAATTAGATACCCTGATACCGAACACGATATCGCCAACTCATTATTCTTAAAATCTTGATTTAGAAATTAGCGCCACTCGAAGTATATACATATTGTATTCAGTCCAAGCATTAAAGTAAACTGCATTTGTAAGCAATACTGGAAATAATTTTTCTATAAGTACGTTGAAGCACACACATCTTATTCGGAAGAAAGAAGGCATCATCCAGTATTTGTATTGGCTCTCGCAAATCGGTGACATCGATGTGGTTACTTTTCTGTCTGAAAGAGTGTAGGACATTCGTGGAGAAATTGAGTGGGGAAGGAATTCAAGAATGCTGCATGCTCTGGGAAATTATTTGTGGAAACTGTTTAGTGAGGACTCTTGTACTTTTGTAAGGAAGAAAAGAAGAGCGACGTATACATTAGGTTAGTTGGAGAAAAGTATATCCAGATTGATAGTTTAGAAGAGTAGAGGCTATGCTAGTATCGGTAGAAACGGCAGAAATGAGCAATACTCCAGCAAATAGTTATAGCTTCTCTAAGTATTTGTTGAGTCACAATAAGTAGCATCAGTAAGTATTTACTAATTAGTCGTACGTTTCCTCTTAGAGGTCGTATGGGTTGTCTGGATGTATAGCACGCGTAGTAAGACACACTGAATAAAGTTAAACAATCTGGAAATGGTTTTGTTGAATATAGTTTGTATAGAAATGACTAAGAGAAGAGCAGCAAATACAATTACTTTAACTGCAGGAGTTTTATAATCCACCTTCATTGAAGCGTACTGGATATAAAGATTCTACAAGCGGAGTTGAGATTCTCTTGCCAGAAGGTTTAACATGAATTTTCCAGTTGATTTCAGAAGTGATACTTTCCGTTCCTGATCATCGTCTTACAGCTGTTGAAGTAAAGTAAGGGCTAATGATTTTCTTTTCATGACAGGGTCTTTTTAGTGGTTTTGCTTATGTCAAAACAACGGAGGATAGCATATTCAGGAGAATTTTATGAGCTATCTTACTAATTTGTACAAGATGATGTGTTCGTGGGGGCTCTGGAACAAGAGTTGTTGAACGATAAGAAAGTGTGATGTAGGTTGGTTTTCTTAGGTAGTGAAGAGATGATTGGGTAGCGAAAGACGAAAATTCTGAGTAACAATATTCAGAGGGTCTGTATGTTGGCTAAGTATAATGGTATAGGAGAATGCTAACTGATATTGACACTTTAAAATGGTTAATCATTTGCTTTCTTCTGCACCATCAGTTTCACTTCAGTATAAAATAGAAGAAAAGTCGTGAACATTAAATGTATCGAGAATAAAGACTTCGGAGTGATGTGAGTTAAGACAGATATACAATGCAATATTGCATTATATCAAATAAGAAACGAAAATGAAATTGTTAAACTTCAGTACATCGAGGATATCATACCTCAATATCTTACATATGTTTGATGAACCGACTTCAAGAAAATCAGCTAGGAAAAATTGTAGTAACTTGAGTTATGGGGCCATATCTACAGTTATGCATCAACTGCATTTTATTAGTAATAGCTGTAGACAATTATTTTATCCTCGGGTCATGCTTGATCGAATAGATTTTATTTTTTATCATTTAGCCTGAAGAAATCAGTGCCCATGACGCTTTGTAGGGGTACTGCGACTAGTAGAAAGAAATTATCTTCAAACGCCAGACGAAATGCTTAGCGGTATTTCGTCTGCTGCTAGTTCTGAGTTCAAATTCCGCCGAGGTTGACTTTGCCTTTCATCCTTTCGAGGTCGATTAAATAAGTACCAGTTACGCACTGGGGTCGATGTAATCGACTTAATCCCTTTGTCTGTCCTTGTTTGTCCCCTCTGTGTTTAGCCCATTGTGGGTAGTAAAGAAATAGGTATTTCGTCTGTCTTTACATTCTGAGTTCAAATTTGTCTGTCCTTGTTTGTCCCCTCTATGTTTAGCCCCTTGTGGGTAATAAAGAAATAAGAAATTATCTTCAAATTAGAGACAAACCCGACTTCTCTAAAGATACCTAACGGCCACAGGCTAACTGTAAACTGAGCGACGGATGTAAGCCATGTCTAAATTTGAACTCAGAACTTAGAGGCATATCCTACGATGTTTTAACCTCTTTGTCGGTCAACTACCCCAGACAGGTGCTTTGTTTATCAACCCCAAAAGAGGAAAGGCAAAGCTGACATCGATAGGATTCGAATACAGAGCGCAAAGCACTGGAATAACTATCATAAGGCATGTTGTCCGATGCTGTAACGACGCTGCCAAATTTGTCACCACTTCGAAGTTCGCTACTTCTTGAGTTATGATCTCTGATCAAAGGCATTACAACTTTGACCATTTCATGCTTTGTGTATCTTTGAAAAAAATATCCAACATGTCCTCCCTTTTTACTGTTTTAGTATGTTATTTGAGAGAAGTTTTGACTATTATTTCTAACAGGTCGAGCGACTACATAGAAGTTTCTTTGTTGGTTTGCAGTGTAGCAGCAGTATATGTATTAATAACAACAGGAATAGAGAATATGGCAGCAGAGCAACAAAATATAGCAGTAGTAGTTGTAATCGCGATACAAATGTGTCAGCAGCAGTTACAGAAGATGCAGCAGATTTTGTGACAGCGAAATTTGTAGCAGAATTAGCAGTAGTCGCAGCTGTCGAAACATTAACATTTCTAGTAGTAGCAACAGGCTTTTGTTGTTTTAATTCTCATCAAGTAGACATGCGACCAAAGGCATTCCTGCCGTGACCTTCCTTTCTTCCATAGCTATGTACGACTGCATAAACTAATGTGACTTCGTTTAATAAAGCTTGTGATTGAGCGAGAAGTGGCTACTGTTTTTAACAGGACAAGTTACGACATAAAATCGTTCTTTTTTGACTCATAATATTTCATGTTGATGGTTATAGTTATCAGTGATATTTAGCGCTAAGGCAGCCCTTAACAAGCAGATCTATGAATAAAGGGACTCCAGCCATGGTCATGCATCCTATTTGTAGATATAATGTATATAGGATAATTTGATTAAATATATTCCTTTGTAAGACAGTAGGGTATGAGTTGACGGAGATTTGGCTGTTATTTCTAACCACTCGAGTGTGACTACATTGGGGCTCTCTCATTGGCTGAAACTATAATGGCTGTTGTTTAGCCATAGGTTAGCTGGGATCTAGTAGGCCTATGGTCAATTACATTTCAGCTATGAGTATCTCGTCTTTATTATAACTAAAACTAAATTGCCCATCATAATTTTTCTAGCAGTTCAAAGCCGCTTGGAGGCTTCTTTGTTATTTCACAGTACTGGTTATTGTTTTAGTTGCTGATGTTTGCATCAGGTAAACTCTAACCGAGTAGACATATACCGTTTTCTCTGAAGTAACTAGCGCTGCACTATCTAATGAGTCTTTTCCTTTCTTAAAGAACATACGTTGAGAGTTATGAGAGAAATGTGGTTGCTATTTTTAGGAAGTAAAGAAGCCACGTTGAAATTCGTGCATTGATGTAGTTGCAGGAGGAGAACCAATTGCAACAAATCACATGGTAGCAGTAGCAGTGGAGCGTAAAATAGAACACATTAATAAAATCAATAACAAAATATTGCTTTAACGCCCATCATTTATTTCTTAAAATACTCATGGAAAGTTCGATCTCTGTTCCTTACATTAACGATATTTCCATTAATTTCGATTTAGTTTGATACTATAGAATCATTTCATATTTTCGTATCCCTTTTTTTTTATATGTTTTCCCTTCCGTTAAGTACGTGTAGCTTGTATTCTGTAACTCTTTCATTAAGACACGCTAGTTATTATTCTAATCAGACCTCCTGATCTCTTCTCGGCCACAGTTCTCCTTTAGCTGTCAAGGCTGAGTAGTCACGGTACCAAACTCTTCATTAAGGCGGCGAGCTGGCAGAAACGTTAGCACGCCGGGCGAAATGCGTAGCCGTATTTCGTCTGTCGTTACGTTGTGAGTTCAAATTCCGCCGAGGTCGACTTTGCCTTTCATCCTTTCGGGGTCGATAAATTAACTACCAGATACGCACTAGGGTTGATGTAATCGACTTAATACCTATGTCTGTCCTTGTTTGTCGCCTCTAGGTTTAGCCCCTTGTGGGTAATAAAGAAATAGGTACCAAACGCTTCATTCAGCAAGGGCTTGCAATGTTATACAAACATTTCCTCCATTGAATTGCCCCGTTAAAATTTAAAAAAAAACAGAAAAGAGGTAATCCCATAATTAAAATGGCTTTCAAATTTTCGCACAAGACCAGCTATTTTGGGAATGGGGTAAGTCAATTACATCGACCCCGTGACTCAACTGGCACTTATTTTATCCCGAAAGGATGAAAGGCAGTTAACTGTGGTGGAATTTGAACTCAGAACGTAAAGACAGCCGAAATGACGCTATGTATTTTGTCTGGTATGCTAACGATTCTGCCAGCTTGCCGCCTGACTCCATAGGTAAAATGAAAATGTGTAAATCTTTTACTGCTAAAGTAACATGCTAAAAACTTCGATCATCTTGTAACTCATGAAATTCTTATACAAGATTAGGAAGATCCGGATAAGAAATGTTAACACACACACACACATATACGTGTATGTGTGTTTGAGTGAGAGAGTATATGCTTGCATGAGTGCGTGGGAGTAGATTAGTTTGAGGCCAATACCGACTGTGAAACTCTAAGCAGTAAGTTATTTAGCTTGTGCCTAAATCTGATGCTGATATGCCGGTATGCGTGCGTATACGTGAGCAGTTCTATGTGTGAACATTCATAGATACAAAAGAATATAGCGATAGGCAATTTAAAAAGTCAGCTAAATATTAAAATGATATAACAAATAAATACATATATTATCGGAGAAGTTTTATTATAATATGGATATTGATTAAAAAATGTGTTCGATCAAAGCTGAGAGGTCTCTAGTGTTAACACGTGTTTCGAAAGTTATATAGAATGTCTCAAGTGTTGTATTGGGTATATTAACGATAAAATTCAGAAAAATTATATAAAACATATTGACATCAATAGGTTCAAAGAGAAATAAAATATTACAGAAATAAAAAAAAAACATCGTATAACTGATCTGATTAAACTGAACAGAGAAACCAACTTGAATATGTGTGTGTGTATATATATATATATTATATATATATATATATATATATATATAATATATATATATATATATATATATATGTATATATATATATATATGTATTTATGTATGTAAGTATGTATGTATGTATGTATGTATGTATGTATGTATGTGTGTATGTATGTATATATATGTTTGTATGTGTGCGTGAATGTGTGCGTGTGCGCGTGCATGCGTTGTATGCTTGGGTGTATGTCTATCTAGCAATCTATGTATTACATGCATACTTGCATACACACACGCATGCACACACACGCACATATGTATAATGAACTATCGATTTAACTGTCTAATAAGGTGGGAGGTGTAACCGTTAATGTTCAAGGTTTGTAAAATTCGAAGTTCATCTACTGACCGTTTTACTGTTTTTATAGTAAAAAAAAAAGACTTTAATACAATAAATATTAAAGCACCATATCTACCATATTTCGTTCTAAATACAACCTACAATATTACAGAACTGGACGGAAGATTGCATAAAATATCAAATGGATACGGCTAGAATGTGTTCGATCATACTTCTGCTTCATCGGAACTAACACGTGAGTAAATAGAGGCATGAACAACTCTGTATAATTTCTTCGTGTGCTCTTTCAGTTCCACGAGATCTCGATATTTTTACGTACTTTTCATTATCCTTCTTCCTTTGATTTACAGTCTCTTGCCATCTCACGTATTTTCATTCAGGAACATACAGGAAGTCTCAGAAAGATTTACCCATTGATATTTCTTAATTACTCAAACTAAAATTAAGGTAGGATAATGAAATTTGGCAAACACGTTTTAATGTAAACTGTAAATCTATTGCAGTAGTTACATTTGAAAACGGCCAACTTTCGCCTTGATCATAGCCTGAAAATGAGCGGTCAGTGAGTTGCATCATCGCCGTATCACCTCTTCATTCAACTTGACCCATGAAGACAGAAGGGCTTCCTTCAGATCTGGCACATTTGAATAGGAGCGAGCAGAAACAATATTCTCTAAGATGGACCAGATAGCAAAGTCCATGGGACTGATGTCTGGACTTAAGTGAGGTCATATCGTTTTGTCCCAAAAACCGCTAAAGTGCACTATGCACCACCTCTGTGTATGAGCGGGAGCCCCGTCTTGAGTGAAGATGCAACGGTAACCAAAAGTTTCTATAACCCAAGGTAACATTTTCTCATCCCACTTTTCCAAATAAACTTCACTGTTGATTTTCACGCCAGCATCGATGAAGATCAAGCTAGACTTAGACCAATCAGATGCAATTACCGCCTGCACAATAAGTGAAGCTGGCTTCTGACAGTGTAAATGACTCCTGCTACCTTCGGACAAGTCTCCTACATTACGTATATAAAGCTTGTCATTCTGGCTGTTGGGCTGTTGTAACTGCCTCCATGATGCAGATCTTCTCCTCGGACCAGATCAACACTTTGTTAGCGACGCGTTTCATCCCAGCTAACCCCTGCCGAACCGTTTCTTCCTGGAAGCTGCTGAAATTAGCTGCCGGGATTGTTTTTTACATGCAGGTAGCTTTAAATCCTCCTTAAAAATAATGTGCATTGATGATTTCGAAATATCAAGAGTTTTTACACTTTTTCTTGCACTCCTGCGGGGATTTCGACTCATTCGCTTCTTCACAGCTTAAACAGTTTGTTTGGTACGAATTTATCGTTTCTACCAGGAATTGACTTGCTAGAGAATATAGCAGGCTCCATATATCGATTCTATGTATAGAACACTGTTTCACAGCGCACGCATACACACACACACACCACACACACACACAACTGTTTTGTTTTGTTCTTATTGCTCACACCAACTGTTTTCAAAGCGACAATCTGGTCAGGTTTTGCTTTCGACGCCATGTTTGTTTGAAAACTTGTTATAGACGAACAAAACAGTAGATACATGAACAAAAGACATACGTAAATCATTATGTAAAATGTAGATATATTACCTGAGTGAACCCTTTTGGGACATCCTGTAAAGGATTTTCTTTTATCTTATTGATAACTCTTTATCTTATTTGCCAACCACTACAAAATCACTTATCGTTTTCTTAATATATCTTTGTTGCTGTTACAGTCGCACATGCCCTCCAATAACACAGAATATTTTTAGCAGGCCGAGCCACACTTCAATGGGGTGAAAATCATTGTCTTTGTCTTACAGGAAATTTCTTAAGCTAGATACGGTATCTCTTAACAGGATATATCTAATTGTTACGATGGGTAGCTATACCACCTGGAAACTTTTCAAAGTTACCTAGACAACTGACTGTCACAACCCATAAATCAACTTAAGCAAAAAAAAAAAAAAGAAAATAGAAAGAAAGAAAAGAAAAGAAAAGATTCATCTAATCTCAATCAGCCTCGATGAGTAATCGCCCTTGAAGGCGACAAACCTGAGCTGCTGCTTTGGCTCTTAGTGAAAAGAAACACCATTGTCTAAATTACTAAATCTGATCAAAATTGAAAGGGAGAGAATCATACAATTTTCATTAAGATTAAATAAGATTAAGATTAAATGCAATTGGGAGTAAATCTTATCACTAAAGGTGTAATTATAATTCATCAGTATCCTTGGGTCCTCTTTACCATATTTTCTTAAATCATCAATAGTTCACGAATACAGTTAATTGTTTTATCAAACATCAAAAGGCAAAAGGCAAAGTTGCTTTCGATGTTATTTCTATTCAGGACACTAAAGAACATAATTATCTCCGCCGCACACACAGGCGCGCAACGAATTTAGTATTGCAATTTTTAGTTATTGCTACAGTCTCTGATTTGTATATCAACACTGTTTTCAAACGCTGACATAAGGTTACGCATCTTGTGGAAGGGATTAAATCGAGAAACGATATTCGATTGGTACTTAATTTATCTGATGCTTGGCAGAATTTGAAGATACAACATAAGGAGCTATGATTAAATACTTTAAAGTGTCAACAGTCCAGAGGCTGATAAAACCGGGGCTTATCTCGGTTCCTATGGGGTATAAGTGACTAAGAGTATAAGACTCCTTTCATTGAAATAAATTCCAATGACCTCAGTCGTAACCCCCAGATGTTACTGAGGCTACTCATTTGTAGCTAAGTAGATTGGAGTGACGCAAAGTGAAATATTTTGCTCAGGGACACAACGAACCACCATGTTTCAGAATTCCAGCACACGACTTTACGATTGTCAGCTCAATACCCTAGCCACTACATCACACTCCTTCACCCATAATTAAGTACTGCAAAACATTTCGCCCGACTCTTTACTGATTTTAAAAATCTAAAGTTTTTTTTTCTGATATTTTTCAAAAGTGGAATTCGAATCCATATTCACGTCCAAAATCGTGGGTGAGAAGGTTGTACGTTCTTTGTATGTTACACCCTGCAGCTGAAACCGTAAACCGCTCAACCGGTCTGACAACTGAATCAAGTGTGTATTAGTAGCGACTTCTAATATTGGGTTCAAAGCCACACTTTATGGTGTTCAGCACAGTCGGTTAACCCGAAGTCAAATACACTGAACCGTAACAGAAACGCGATTTTTTCAAATGTCATTTTTATGTGATAACTTCTGAAAATTTTTTTCGGGGATGTAAGTGTAACCATTCCAAGACACGCAGGTTTATGACAGAGACCCAAATTGCAGGTGACCTTTCAACTTTCCCTGAAACGAGACGCCAAATTGCAGCTGCTGTTTTGAATGCCGTGGGAGGCAGTCGCAAACAATCGTCATGAAAACCGAAATGCACGTGCATCTCGTGGAGGTTATGGGTATAAAAATCAACTTGAACCGCGTTCCAGGAATTTGCAATATAACTTTGTATTGGTAATTAACGGTCAGTATCGCTTATTGCCTGTTTATCTGTTATATCACGTTGTTAATATTGCCGAATATATTGTTATGCGTATTTTCTGACCACTCTTGTTAACTGCTTTGAGGCGGACTTATCGTTATCCTCTTTAGTTGAAGGGAGAAACGTTGTTATTTTGACATGTATTATGAAAATATACGTTCGTCTGACGTGGAGACATCGGAGGGAGAGTTGATGAAATAAGTGAACAGCATGGAGGAGGAGCTGGCGAAAAGTGGAGGATTGGATTTGAAAAAATGTCAAAAGTTTTGCGGCGGTAACCGGGATTGAGAAAGAAAAAAAGTGTTATAAAGTGTAGGACTTAAAAAAAAAAGTACAAGGACTTTATGATGAAGAATGGGGTACGAGGTTATACTACCCCCCCCCCACCACCAGTGAAGTCGCGCAAGAAATTGGAAAAGAAGACGGTAACCTTTAAATAATTTATTAAGAAAGATAAAGGTAGAAATAAAAGATAAGGAGATCGAGAAGTGCTTGGAACTCAACTGGCCGGAAATAACATACCTGGCCAGGGGTGCCAAATATACTACTGTGGAAGTGCGGTTCTCCCCAGAGGAAAAGGCCAGGCAACATTCTGTGGCTTCCTTGTCTTCGGATAATATAATCCTCCCACCATCTTACTTTGGATGACGTGCTTCCAGAATGAGGGTGGAGGAGATACCACCTGAGGCTAAAGCATCTTTGGCTCTAGCTGGATGGTGAAAGGGTGTGGTCTCCGTTCGTCAAACTGATGCTTCCTCGATACACTAGTTTTAGTGAATTGGAACTGTGGATCCAGCTTAGACCTAAGTTGGGAGCGTGACAGGTTGAATGTCGGCAGGTATTCGCTCTTCTCTGCCGGACGGGTAATGCTGGCATTAGATTTTTATAGATTTTTAACTGCTCATTTTAATGTTTTATCATTCGATCCCCAACCCCACTTCATTTTGTACCGTCACCTCTGTATTTAGCCTTTATGGATGGAATAAAATCATTTCGTTATTTGGAGGCATCAGTTATAATTCTATTGTCAGTAGCACACAGAGAACAAGCTATCTGTTGATTGTAAGCAGGGCAGCATGCCCTGGTTGTTGCGAAAGCTTAAAATGTCCATGTCAGCACCATCAATCGCCTGCAACAGCGAAACAACACCAACAGCACTGCAGATCGTGCCCGCAGAGGGCACTCACGGGTGATGACACCAGGCAGGAGCACTTCATCCAGCTGCAACACCACCGTGATCGCTTCAGACCGACCAGCGTGACAGCTCGCGAGACCACTAGTACTGGACAGCGACCCATCAGCGAAGACACGGTACGACGTCGACTGGCCACCAACAACCTGCGTTGCCGTCGTTCTGCTTGCGGGCTTGTCCTCACCGCCTGCCACCGTCAGGCACGACTACAGTGGGCTATAAAGCATCGACATTGGCGGCATCAACAATGAAGGTCAATAGTCTTCTTTGACAAGAACTGATACTGCGTTTCGGCCTCGGATGGCAGAGTGAGAGTGTGACGTAGGAGGGGTTAACGCTACAGAGACACGTGTCACGGAGAGAGACACGTTGGGTGACCAAAGCATCATGGTTTGAGGTGCTATAGGCCTGAATCAGAGAAATGCGCCCCGTGTGCCCCAAAATGTTGGTGCAGGCAGAAGGAAAGGCATCACGGCGCAGCGTTATGTTGATCAGATCCTAAGACTTCACATCGTGCCTTTCTTTGCGCGTCACCATGGCCACGTGTTCCAGGAGGACAACGCCCTCTCCCACACAGCCAAGGTCACCATGGACTTCCTGCATCAGCACAACATCAGAACCACGCCGTTGCCGGCTCTCAGCCCGGATTTGAACCCAATTGAACACCAGTAGGATGAAATCAAGAGACGGCTGAACCAGGTAGTCCCAAAGCTGACAACCCGTATGGATCTGGAAGCAGCTTTCCTCAGGTAGTGGGCGCAGGTGCTAATGGCTTTTGTGAACCGCTTCATGCAATCCATCCTTGTACCGACGGTGTATGGCTGTTTTGAACACCTAGGGAGGGCATACACGGTATTGAACACGTCACGCCTGACAATCTCGATGTGTTGGATCCACTCACTACCAGAATACATGACAGCAACCCACAGACTGTGGTCAAAGTGCATCCAAGAAATTGACTTTATCAGATTTATCAACATTTGCCTGTGACAAAATGAAATTATGTCACACATCTCGCGCTTGTTTTGCAGTTCAGTGTATAACAAATATTTTATTAAATCTCCCACTGAATGTATAAAAGACAAAGTCAACATTGGTAAGTTTCGAATTCAGAACGAAATTATCAGTAAAGAAGTTTCGCAATACATTTTCCAATGTCTCACCGTTTGTAATGAACTACTACTCAATAATAATACAAGAAATAAAAAAGAAAACAATTAGTTGGAATATACTCATTTCTATCAATTATTCTCATAACACATTTTATACAGCATGTCAGACAATCAGACTAAATATTCAAAATTCGAAGGGTGTATTGTAGTTTAAATATAGGGCGCGTAAAATAGATAGACGCACGGT
The DNA here is from genome assembly GCF_006345805.1 of Octopus sinensis. Lineage (NCBI taxonomy): Eukaryota > Metazoa > Mollusca > Cephalopoda > Octopoda > Octopodidae > Octopus > Octopus sinensis. Next base: position 21,176,589 of record NC_042997.1, on the reverse strand, counting down.
AAAAATATTTACTAAGTAGCGATTACTTGGCTAACACAACTTCAGAAAAACACGTAAGAATTGAGAGATAAATGGAGTAATCGACTGCTTAGCGTGTTTACAATAAATATCTGTAAGTTAGGCGGTGAATTGATGTTTGCTTTCATTTTATTTCTTGCATTTAGCAGCCCAGTGAATATATTATACAAGAGGTATGTATGTATGTATGTATGTATGTATTTATGTATGTGTGAGTGTTTACACGCATATAAATACGTGTGCAAATACCATGCACACATACATAGGTCTATATATATATATATATATATATATATGTATATGTATATGTATATATATATACATATATATATATACATATATATATATATATATATATATATATATATGAGTATAACTGTAGATATATGACGCTAAGTCATGTGCAGACATAAATGAACTAACACATATACATGCGCGCGCATATATTCATATTTGTATGCGTGTTTGCTATGTTCACCTAAATGTCTAAGTGTGAGTTAGTACTATTCTCAACGCTTATTTACACCGTATGTAAATATCAATGAACTCTTACCTTTGAAGGATATCAACTATCGCCAGTTGGGATGAATTTCCTTTCTTGTTATCGATTTTACATTAAACGTTAGTTCTGTCTCTTCAAAGCGGTTCTGTGTCTACTTGTTGGCGTGCTAATTTCTGTCATATTATACTTCCTATTAAGATTGCACGATAAGACTTTCCTAATCCACGTTTTCTTTTCTTTTACGTCTTATTTTTCTTTCTTATTTACCATTTATTTATTCAGCATAACACCTGACTTGATTCAACTATGGAATCTTTATCGTTTTATTTGTTGTTGTTTTTCGTGATGGGTGGGGGGGTACTATGCAATTATCTCTAACTTTTTCTTTTTAAATTCATAATTAAATCTTCCTTTAATAGTGTGTCGTTTCTTGAAACATCCTTGAATATCACTTTGAGGATGAGAGGAGATAAGCTAAGATTGTATCATATGTCTGGGGAAAAAAGAATTTCATTTACTTTCTTTAATGTTCTTTTGTCTTCCTTTCCATTTCTTTTCTTTTCTTTTCTTTCCAAACATCAATAGTCTTTCTACTTGGCAGGAATGAGAAACAACAATTCAGATAGTAAACTTCTTGAAATGTTTGAGCATTGTTAAATGGATTTCAAAATTAATAAGCTTTCAACCCATTTATAAAAATATCTTTGCGCATTAGAAATAATACAATATATATATATTACATGGTATTCTATCTTATAGACAGAATATATGGTCACGATCGACAGCAAAAATATATATTTTAAATTGAATAGTTTTGAAATGATATTTTATATAGCTTCAACTTTTCATGTATGGAAAATTTTAAATGTTATGTTGACTTTCAAAGAAGGATGATGTATATCTCGTCTAGGGCATAGACGAAGACTACTGCTTTTAGGAGGCTAGTCAGTTTATAACGAATTATTATCATTTTTCAAAGTAAACGGTAATATATCACCTTCAGTTTATCTTTATAACTCTCTTAGACACTGAATATTTCAAATTACAATTGTATAAAATTAATAAAGCCGAATGTATACATTTCCACATGCACATACATATATCTGTTTCTTTATTGCACACAAGGGGCTAAACATAGAGGGGATAAAGAAGAACAGACAAACGGATTAAGTCGATTACATCGACCCCAGTGCGTAACTGGTACTTAATTTACCGACCCCGAAATGATGAAAGGCAAAGTCGACCTCGGCGGAATTTGAACTCAGAACGTAACGGCAGACGAAATACCTATTTCTTTACTACCCACAAGGGGCTAAACATAGAGGGGATAAAGAAGAACAGACAAACGGATTAAGTCGATTACATCGACCCCAGTGCGTAACTGGTACTTAATTTATCGACCCCGAAATGATGAAAGGCAAAGTCGACCTCGGCGGAATTTGAACTCAGAACGTAACGGCAGACGAAATACCTATTTCTTTACTACCCACAAGGGGCTAAACACAGAGAGGACAAACAAGGACATACAAACGGATTAAGTCGATTATATTGACCGCAGTGCGTAACTGGTATTTATTTAATCGACCTCGAAAGGATGAAAGGCAAAATCGACCTCGGCGGAATTTGAACTCAGAACGTAACGGCAGACGAAATACAGCTACGCATTTCGCCCGGCATGCTAACGTTTCTGTCAGCTCGCCGCCTTGCATATACATATATCACCTTAACATAAGTGTATGATATGTTCCCAATTTTGTCTGACGGTGCACGAGAAATTCATGGGCAATATGGCGTTGAAAACAATCTGTCAAATGTACCTTGTAATCAAGGACACAATTAACCAAGACTCTTGAGTAATCAGGAGCTAACTTAGATATTGGAACAAAGGCACAGTAGGGAAATGCATCATGTATATATACGATACATATGTCTCAGCTTTGGCTTCGAAGATACATGTACTGTATATATGTATGGATGTGTATGTGAGTGGTGTGTGTGTGTGCTTGCAACCGTGTGTCTGTATAATTATTCTTTGTGTTTAATTTCTTGAGAGTTCCCGGTGTTTGTAAATACGCGGCTCTTTGACTTCGAACATATATATATATATCGTGAAGTATATTTGCCACTTAAATGTGGCTGACCCTTAAGGGTGGATGCTACTGTAGCTTGTAGCCCCAGAAGGCACCTCCTCCAGCTGGCTATTGACACACTTTCTGAAATTCGGGTCCGTGTGTATTACGTCAGGTTGGAGATGGGAAGGATGGCTACCCTTTGCAAATACTGATTGGGCACAGAAACTCTGTCAATAGCCAGCTGGAGGAGGTGTCTTCCAGGGTCTACAAGCTACAGTAGCATCCACCCTTAAGGGTTAGCCACATTTAAGTGCCGTGTATACTTCACGATCTCGTGCAGCTACTGTTTATACCTCACTCAGAGATTTATTATTGCTTATATATATATGTGTGTGTGTGTGTGCGTGTGTGTGTGTATGTGCGCGCGAGCGTGTGTGCGATTTTTCTTTGTGTTTTAAGTTCTTCTTGAAAGAGTTCCCAGTGTTTGTAAATTGGTTAACTGCAGTTGCATACACTCAAGTGTGTGCATCTCTTCACTTAAGAATCTCAGATGGAGAATTTGGGGGATCTCTTACACATCTTCACTGCTAAGGATAGCATTATTAATAGTCTTTGCACCTCAACTATATCATGCCTCAGGAGCAGATAGTATCTCGTATGTATCTGTCGCAGTGGAAAAAAAGAATGAAGGATGGTACTTCTGAATAACAATGTACTTTTTTTCTCTCATATTAAAATATTCCTATTTCTCTTTCCATCAGAAATGCAGTGAGAGTTACCACTGAGAGTTATGAACATACGAGTTGTAATGAAATATGTGGAAAGCTTACATACATACTTGCTCAATATAAGTATGTATGTGAAGATGTATGAGCATAGATCTTTCCCTCTTTTTATCTTTTGGTATGTGTATTTACACACACACATATGCACACACACATATCCATATCTCTGCTCCTATCTACGTCTATTTCTTTATCTCTCTGCATATTTATATATATATATATATATATAATATATATATACATGCATACAAACACACATACTATACACATACACAGACACACAGACACACTGACACAAACACACACACATACACTCACACATAACAACAGATGGGTTCACTACAGCTGTTTCAGACGAGGTTTTATTGCTGAATAGAAGTGTAACATCATGCAAGAAAAATTGTTTTCATCAGGTGAATACAGGTAAGAATTAACAATTAGAATTTCTCAAGAGTAACTATATATATTTACTCAAGAGTAAATATATATATATATATATATATATATGCTTATATTTCTGTGTGTCTATGTATGTGTGTGCATGTATGATTGTGGACGTGCTTAAATGTTATGTGTGTGTTTATGGAATGATAAATTACGTTTATATATATATATATATATATATATCTATATACCCTTCTCAAGCCGTTCCTCAAACACATTAAAAGCTACATAAGGGACGATCTAGATATGCTCAACCACCTCCCCAATACACTTCTTGCTGAACAAACCCTGCTAGTAACATTCGATGTAGTCAATCTTTACTCCAACATCCCCCACAACCTAGGAATAGAAGCTATCCAATTCTGGCTGGATAATTACTCCAACGAACTCCCACACCGCATCAAAAAGGAATTTATTTTAGAAGGACTCAAATTCATCTTAGAGAATAATTTCTTCACCTTCAACAACAAATTCTACAGACAGAAATCAGGGACGGCAATGGGAACGAAAACAGCTCCCACTTACGCCAACTTAGTCATGGGATACCTGGAAATCACCCTCTATAATAACGTTCTTAACCAATTTGGCACCACTCTCCACACACACATAGAGAAGAACTGGAAGAGATATCTTGATGACTGCTTCATCCTTTGGCCCGAAACCGTCGAGAAGCTTAACGAATTTCACACTCTTATAAATGGGCTCAACACAAACATTATTTTCACAATGGAATACAGCCCTCAACAAATTCCCTTCCTCGACATCCTCATTAAAATTCACAACAAAAAAATAGAAACAGACATATACTACAAGCCCACAGACTCCAAGCAATACCTCCCTTTCAATTCATGCCACCCTAGACACGTTAAAATTAACATTCCCTACAACTTAGCCAAGAGAATTTGCACTATAGTCTCCAATAAAAACACCCGTCTCTTACGTCTACAAGAACTCAAGGGCACATTAACAAGCAGGGATTACCCCACGTCACTAATTGACAATGGGATCCAACGCGCCCTAAAACTCAGCACGCAGGAACTTAGACGCCCTAAACCTGTTACATCGAAACCCCATACTCTACCATACATCTCTACACACAACCCCCTCAACAATGAAGCTTTTGACACCATCCTCCAGAACATCCTGTATTACAAAAAGACCATAGAATGAACCAAATCCTCCTAACACACGAAATCATAAAGAGCAAAAGGCAACCCAAATCATTGAAAACCATCCTAACAAATGCCAAAGTACTGCCAACCACAACAACTAAACCCACAGTAAACAAATGCAATAGACCCAACTGTGGTATATGCATCAACCTAATAGAAGGTCCGGAATTCCTTTTTAAACAAGGACAACGTTTCACAGTAAAACACAACTTCACATGCGCATCAGAAAACCTAGTATATGTCTTAACTTGCTCGGGCTGTAATGAACACTACATAGGCCAAACAAAAAATAGCCTCCGCCAACGCATGACTGTCCACAGATCCCAAATAAAAATACAGGAATATAGAAAAATAGCATTTAGTGCACATATTGATACCTGTGCCGCACAACTCCATCCCAATTTTAGAATCTTTCCCCTCTACAAATTTAAAGACAATGCCACTCATACCCAGCGAATAACCATGGAATCCCACCTTATTAATAAATACAGACCACTTCTAAACACATGCCCCTAACACGAACCCACAACAAACACACTTACACCTGCACACACCCTACACACACCTTTACCCAGATATTAACACCATGACACACACAAATATATGGTTCCACACATACACATAATTGAATACGGGTGCAAAACATCCAACACTATTTTTTGGAAATGGCTGTAAATATTGACTTCACACAAATACGTTGCTTTCCGATACAGGCACAAGGCCAGCAGAACTATAAATATTGAAAATTGTACCCACACACATACACATATATACACGCGCGCGCGCCCCAACATACATATAAACACACACACGCGCGCGCGCGCACACACATACATACATACGGCTCTCCCTGTTCTAAACGAACTTACTTATCCAGTCAAGCGGAAAATACACTCCCTAACTACGCGCTAAAAAGCTATTTAAAATATCCACATGACGTCTACTGACCAGCCTGAACAATAAGAATTTTCAACAACACTATTTTCGAAAATTCTAAACATTCACGTGACCTCTTTATTATGGCCAATAAGAAATTTTAGGCGGGACACTAGCCAAATTTTAACTTCTCTGGAGCCTTTTTTCTTACCCCAACACCAACTTCCATTCAAACATTCACGTGACCCCTTCATAATGACCAATCAAAATTTTAGGCGCGAAACCAAGCAAATCCAAAACAACTCTGGAGCCTCTTTTTTCACATATAAGAGACAGACTCTAATCTCTCTTTTATATTTTGATAAGCATAACAATGCGCAACCGGTAAAAAGAACTTTCACCTAATTAAATTACTTAAATTACTTCAATTATTTGTCAGCATTTTCTTCATTTCCTTTTTTATATATATATATATATATATATATATATATATTAACCACTACACACATTTTTTTTCTCTCCTTGTTTTTTCTGTGTCCCTTTCTGTAGCAGAGCGTAGGCTCGAAACGTAAAATACTTTTTCTATTCTTGCGCGTTATACTAATACATCTGTTTGTTTTGTACACCACCTGTCTTCGACTTTTGTTTTTTCATAAACTCTCCATATATATATATATATATAATATATATATATATATATATATCAAAACTGAGTTTTATTTCACAAAATATAACGTATCTGCATATAACTATATCGTCCGTGTGTTCACTTTCAGTATCAATATATAGCATATTTGTACATACATATATAGGTACATCAGTGAATATATGCACACATATGAATGCGTATAACACCTAAATTCATTCTACATATATACATGAGTTAGTGTGAGTATGTGTGTCCATATATTACGCACATATGAATGCAATATATACATATACATATATATGCTGTGTATGTGTATGTATGTACGTAAGTATACATGTATACATTTATCTGCACGTATGTGTGCGCGTCAGGTGCGTGTCTACATTTGTGTGTGTATACACGCAACAGAAAAGCTTGATAGAAAAGCTGAGTTTAATACAAGATTACAAAGCAACATATCAATATTTCAGTCTAATACGACGATGATTACAGCTTATATCAATATTAAAAAATAAATGTTCCTGATTTTTTTCTTAATCCCAAAGATTGCATTTTTATATTTAACATTGTAATCCGCAGATATACAAGGTCATGTGTGTTTCTCAGGATATATATGTTTCTTTTTTTTCTGTAGATTATGCTTATTATACTCTTAAGCGTATTTAATATAAGACAGATTATCATTCTCCTTATTCGTTTGTTATGTGTCTCTACCATATTTCTCATTCTTTCTATTGTTGTTATAGACATACTCTATCATTCAATGTGTCGTTCCTTTTCTAGTTAGTACAGTGTAATATGAGGCAAATTTGACTATTATTCCTAGCACTTCAAACGACTTCAGAGAGGCTTCCTCGTTGGCTTGGTATGCCACTTATTTTTGTCTCCTCCATTTCTCTTTCTCTTCATAATTCCCTCTTAAAATAATTTAGACTCTATTCAGCAATCGAATCACATAATTTTTTTAATAACGAGTTAATCTAAACACATTGCCTTCAGAAAGTATGTATTTTGCTGAAAATGGTCATATCATCTCTCTATCAAGCACATACGATTACACTCTCTTAATCTCTCATTCCTTTTAAACAGTTGCATAAGTTGTTTTTTTTATTTTCTGTGTTATCCTCTATGTTTATGTTGGACAGATATTTGGAAGCAAAATAGGCATCAGCACTAATTACCATTTCTTAAGTATTGCTGAAAGCGTACCATGATTGATACTACGATTCCCCATTGGAATGTTGATTTTTTTGTATTTGTATTTTGAGTAATGGTTTATTAAAACCATAGAAAACGGTTTCATCGAGGTTTCAAATGAGCATAGTAATGAATATTACGCTATTAATATCAATGTTGTTGAAAAGTGGCGTTACTGTTAAGGATATCCCTGTGTAATGCCCATTCAGAAAGTACATGTGCTATTTGACGTTCTAAGTTAATTTTGTGGCAATGTGGTTTCAGATTCTCTCCTTTGACGACACTTTGGGCAAGCGCCTTCTAGTAGAGCTCGGGGTTGATCAATACCTTGTAAGTGAATTTGTTAAATTCAAACTGTGTGGAAGCCCGTTGTACATGGGTAAGTTTATTATGGAGCATTAGGTCTTGCATTGAATTTTTGGATAAATTTAGGGATGTAAAGCTAATTAAGACGATGTATGCATTTGATTCTTGTACTCTACTCATTTAGGTTTAAGAATGATAGAAGGGAAATGTTTAAATGAATAGATTCGGTGTATAGCGGCAAATAGGAATATATTTCGATGAAGAATGGAGAAGGTTTTATATCTGATACATGGTACTCTGAATTTACTTGTATTAAAAAATAAATTTAAAGAGTTAAGCTTTAGATAATGCATACGTTTTATTTGCGAGTAAAGTACTTAGGACACGTTAGAAACATTCCCGTGGGGGTAATCGTTATCCTTTGTTAGCTGAGTTATACTTAACGTTTTGTCAATTAAACTTTCTTAGGGAGTTACGAAAAAGAAAGAAAGTGGGTCTAGCTTGACAGCTTCGTAGCTGTTATAGATATATAGAAGATATTTTCATTCCAAGTCTTTGTTTCTTTCGAATTATATTATTTGGAATTTACTTTTGAGATTTAGAGGCTATCGGGTGTGATAATAATGTTAATAAGATTTATTCAATTAAGATTTGTAACAAATCTATTAGTTGTTAATTTGTACAGTAAGGCTTGTGAGTTTAAATTCCAAGTGGTAGTGACTCCTTACGCCGAAAGTTGCCCGCTTAGTAGGCTACGTTATAACGTGTTTAGAGCACAAGTAATAAGGTTGAAGAAAATAACTAATGGTTAGGAATTACAATTTGAGGCTACTAATAATCTTTTTAGGCGTATAATTAAACAAGGTTTGAAAGCTAAAAAATTAATTAGGCAATTTAATTGTACTTCAGCTTTACAGTGATATTTTGAGTAATTCGGTTAATTTCAAACTTGAAGCTTATTTTGACATTTTATTGCTCGTGCATTAATCTTAAGAAGATGGATTTATTGATTAGATTGTTTGCTTGGGTTACTTAGGAAGCATTATCCAAATAGTGTTTTTGTCTTTCCTTTTCTCATTGGATAATAATCTTCACGTCTGTTTTGCGCCTTCATTTGCCTCTGCGATTTCCTGTCAAGGGTAGGATTCTTTTCACACCAAAGCCCTGGAAGAAAGAAGGCTAAAATAATGGTTTCTGATGATGGTGATATCAATGACTGTATGCTGATGGTTTAGCCTCATTGTACGTCATTCTTCGAATCGAGTTACGTTTTTTTTTTATTGTTATATTTATTAATAAGCAGTTTATTCCTAATATATACTTATGTGTGGGCGTGTGTTTGTATGTATTAGCTAGTTATTAGATTTTATTTGTATATTTTAATTTCCGTCGTATATGTTGATATGAATGTTCCTAATTCGCGGTCCAGGTATAAACTTTTGGTTTGTATTTTCTCTAACAACGTTTGATTGTTTTCCCCGGCTGCTGATGATGTTCGTTAAACACTGATGCGGGAAATTTCCCGGTTGTTCTAAGTAGTATTTCGTACAGTTGCTATGACTCTCCCGGCCGCTGTTGTCCATTGATTTGGTTTGGTATTCTTTGTTTTTCTTTTGTTTTTGTGTTTTACGGTGATTAGAAAGAATTAATTCTAGAGTTAACTATAATTTTTGTCATACAATTTGTAGATAATTATACTTAAAAAAAAACAATAAACGTCACCCTTTTCAAGCCTAGCCAGGATCATGGGCCCGGTTTCCCGGTTTCTGTGGCGTATGTGTTCCCCCCAGCTGGACGGGACGCCATTCCATCGCAGCGTTACTCAAGAAACAGGAAGAGAGAGCGAGTGAAAGTTGTGGCGAAAGAGTACAACAGGGGTGCCCCCCTCCTTGCCGGAGCCTCATGGAACTTTTAGGTGTTTTCGCTCAATAAACACACACACACACACACAACACTCGGTCTGGGAATCGAAACCGCGATCTTCCGGCCGCGAGTCCGCTTCCCTAACCACTGGGCCATTGCGCCTCCACAAATAATTATACTTAGCATGGTCATATTGCCATTATAAGGCGAATATGAAACATATATATGAGAGGTAGATACCTTTATTATATTTGTGTCTCCACCTCTTAACAGCCAATGCGGTGCCCAAGCATGGCTGCCGTCCAGTGATTAAAACAAGCAAAAGGATTTGTTTAACAGCTTATGAACCTGATAGAGGTAGTTTTGAATATATAGATTTCATAATGTAGTATTTGATTTATAATTATCATCATACTGTTGAATACTGATATGATGCAACAGCGTCGCATTGACGAAGTAGTATAAAATGTATTTTATAGTATATTTCCGGAGTGTTTTCGGCCCTTCTGGCACTCAAAATTATTCATTCTGCTTTCCGATTATGCATTATCAGAAACTCTTTAATAATATATATTCTTTGTCAGAATATATTTGTATGGAAATGTGAAATTTCTTTTACAGCTCAAATTTAAGTTACTTTTAGAATAATTCATGACTTTTTTCATTGCTCTAGGCAAGCCAGGTTTCTGTTAAGTAAAATTCAAATATTGAAAGCCTAAATACATTTCACTGCAAATGTTACACTTTATTGCCAGGAGTCGGGGAAAATAACGCATATTTGTGAAAATAAATAAAAGATTCAACAAGATTTAAAATAAAATCCATTACAATAAGATCCATTTCATGATCATTTATATTTCCGCCTCACTCTCTGCAATCATGGACAGCACTACGATTAATTAAAACGTAATGGTTAGTCGTGTAAATAAATGCTATAATTTTAATGATGGCGGTAACATTACTGCTATTAATATCAGTATAAGCAAGAAGTGACATAGATACTATTAATATCACTATGCAATAGACATTAAGATAATACATATGCTGGTTGGCGTGTGAATGTCAGCGAAGAGAGAATCATAGTTAAAAAAAATAGTGGGAAAATACAGAAGCGAAATCTACGAGTGAAATCATTGTAGTTAGAAAGAAGCTGTGACTAACAAATATAAGACCTAGACACGTATAAGCGAAGTATTATTTGGTCCCTTTTTAATCTTCGGCGAGAAAGGGTTGCATGAATGCGGGTGCCAAATGGGCAAAGCAGTTCTCTGACTGAGCCTCCAGCAGAGAGAAAAACAGGCAGTCTTGTGACAACCACCGAGGAATTTCTCTCCTTGTCATCACAGCCATCACAGACAAGATACTCCATAACTACCTCACTCAGCACATAGAAGACAGATATCTGCAAGAGACAGCATGGCTTCGAAGAGGGCCGTTGGGCATGATTTTTCCTGCACGCCAACTTCAGGAAAAGTGACAGGAACGGAACAGGGATCTATACACGACGGTTGTAGACTTAACCAAGGCCTTTGAAACCGTCAGTCGTGAGTTGGAAGATCATGGGAAATTTCGGCTACCCGGAAAAAATTCTTCAGTACGGTGCGTCAGTTTCACGACAGCATGCTCACTCAAGTGCTGGCCAGTGGAGAATCTTCTGACGCATTTCCAGTCACTAACACAGTCAAGCAGGACTGTGTGCTCGCACCTGTGTTGTTCAGCATGATGTTCTCGGCCATACTTTCGGACGCATTCCACAACGACGACGAAAGCAGCATCAAGATCAGATTCAGGACTGATAGCAGACTCTTCAGTTTGTGGAAGCCACAAATCAAGACCAAGGTGGAAGAAGACTTAGCGTGCAACTTCCTGTTCGCAGACGACGGCGCACTCAACACCATCACGGAGGTCCAGATGTAGCAGATCATGAACTGCTTTTCCACCGCCTGCAACAAATTTGGCCTCACAATCAGTACCCAAAAGTCAGAGGTTATGCACCAGCCTGCCTTGCAGAAGCCGTATGTGGGCCCGATTATCTGTCAACAGCAAAACTCTGAAAGTTGTTGATAAATTCACATACCTCGATAGCACGCTCTCTAGATGTGTGAACATTGATATCGACATGCTCATTGTCAAGGGAAGTTCAGCATTCGAAAGGCTATGTGAATCAGTGTGGGAGAGGAGACGCCTACACTACTGTACGCCTGCGTGATTTAGACGGTTTACGAACGTCACATCAAAAAGATAAACGGATTCCTCATGATCTGCCAAAGAAAGCTGGTGGAAATAATCTTTGAAGACAAGGTCCCATACACGGAGGTCCTCCCTCGAGTTGATCTGTCAAGCATCGACACACTGCTAAGGAGAGCGCGAGTTAGGTGGGCAGGCCACCTTGTTCAAATGCCTGGTACGCGACTCCCCAAGAGACTGTTTTACAGCGACTTGGCGGAAGGCAAACTCACGTAAGATAGATTGAAGAAGCGCTTCAAAAATACACACAAAGCCTCACTGCAGAGCTTTGAGGTCGACCTCGACTCTTGGGAAATGTAAGCACTAGACCGTCCTGCCCGGCGAAACTGCTCCATCAAAGGTGCTACTTCCTACGAACAGAAAATGGTTGCAGAGGGCATAAAGAAAACGTGGACTTAGCAAATCTAGAACAAATTTCTTGCTTTCAGTCCCAGTATACCACTAGTGCCCGACCTTTGGCATAGCCTCTCGAGCACGCAGAAGACTGATCGGCCACAGCTGGGATGATCGTCGGAAACGACGGGCGAACTAGTGTAAAATGTACACGTATATACATATATATAACATGTATACCTACATAATCATACACACACACACACACACACACACAACATACATACACACAAACACACACACATGTATACACATATATGTATGATTATGTACATATAAATATATGACACCCGCTGTCCAAGGCTTGCAATGCTTAATAAATGGTCAAAGTATAAATCCATGTATTTCTCACAATCTCTTATTACAGAACCTGTAACTCTATTAATGACCTAGTCAGGTAATCACCTCAAGTATTTAACGAAAATCTACATTAGCTTACCACACACACACACACACCACACACACACACACACACACACACACCACACACACACACACAACATACACTAGCACACATACATAAACACACTAAGAAACATTTAGAAATTAAAACTACTGAATTTTGTTTTATGTATTTTACGCACACACATACACACAGAAAAAGAAATGTCAGAAAATTTGCTTTCGCCCTATTAAGCACAGTAACCCGTTTGTTGCAAAGAGAGTTGGATAAACTTTATGGAACATTAAAATATAATTTTATAGAGACTTGCTTTTCTGCCTTTAAAATTCATTTATTACAATATTTTTACGTTCACATATTTTTCCCAATAAAACTCTTTAATAATACTCTGTTCAACAGGGACCTTCTGTAACCGCTTCTCATACGAAATTTAAATTGCCTTACAAACTTAAATGGAAAGCAGCTACTTTTATGCTAAAGCATAATAGCCCTGTCAAAAGACATAACTGATACAAACGAAGTTGGGAACAAATTAACAAGCAAAGAGCAGACAATTGCATAAGCATGGGTTTTCTTTCATTATAATCACGCCGTTATAATTACCGTACTTTATGTTTAGTATTGTGCTGTCTATACAATAAAGAGTTGAAAGCAGCCTCATACAGAGAATTGAAGAGAATTCATTCATTCAATATTCATGATTTAACAAACCTTAATCCTGGATTTGATATTTTAAAATAAAATGCTGACATTAAACAATATTTTAAAACATGCATAATAATGTATGGCATAGTGAGTATTCAGACACAGTGAAACTTTCATTTCACACGATAAACGTGTGCCAGTCATAAAATTCCTAATAATTACGGACAATAAGCGCTCTAGGTGTAGTTTACTTTCATTTTTGTGTAAATTGAAAATCTTATCAAAGATCATACGAAGTGGAAGTTTAGAACCCTTGCATTACATTTTTCAGCTTGACCATTGGTTCTCAGCCGGAGTCAACATGACACTTGGAAGCCTATATAAGATTCTGTCGTTAAAATTTACGTGCAGTAAATTGGTCATACTTCTACAACGCAAAATATTTTAACAATTCTTCTTATACAATTCTTAATATTTTGTTATAGAAACATTGAATGACTATTGGAAACCAGTAGAGTAAAATAGGAATCAAAACGATTTACAGTAATCTCTCGCCATATCGCGGTTCACCTTTTGCGGTTTATTATTTAAGCTTACGTCGATTCCTCCGTGGTGTTGTTTTGCATTTATAATAAATAAGTATATACAACTTATCAAAATAATAATAATAATAATAATAATAATAATAATAATAATAATAATAATAATAATAATAATAATAATAATAATGATGATAATAATAATAATAATAATAATAATAATAATAATAATAATAATAATAATAATAATAATAATAAAAATATACAATACAGTAATGTTTCTGCTTCGAAGGGTTTTTTAGAAGGTGACACCTGCGATAGTTGAGGGATTATTGTATACGTAAAAAATGGTTGAGAAATACTGATAAAGGCTATGCGGTCTGTGGAAATTCAAAATTGAATTCTGTCCTGGTAAATGGAGGATAAATGCTGAGTAGTTTGGGATCGATTCTGGGCATCGACACTAACTATCTGTGTAGCCCTTGCAGAGAACTTAAAAATTATAGACAATTTTAAAAGATGATTTGTCTGGAAACACTACTGTGGGTTATTACCTGTTTAGGATAAACTCTGTAGCTATAGCATTTCTTTATTCTGCCTTTTAACTGCTCCCCAAATCTTGGGATTTTGAGATCGATAAAAGAAATCATCACATCTTCATCTATTGTTGTGGTTGCTATTTAGCACATCGCAGCTGAGTCAACTGTGATATGCTAAAATTTGACTCGGCACTCCTGCATGACCGCAGTCGAATGGATGAAATGAGTAAAAGAGTAAAAAGAGCAATACATCTTGATGTTTTACAAGTGCAAATAAAAGAAGTAATTTTCATTTTCATTATATTTCTATTAAGGCCCTTTATTGAGAATTCTGGAAGGTGTACGACTTACTAAGACTAGACAAGAAGATCATTTTTTTTTAATATTTCAGTTTCAGTTCTACTCTCTACCTAAAGTAAATAGTATCTGCTTCATTTCTACAAAGAAATCGTAAAGGACAAAAGCGTCAAAAAGAACATATCACGGGAGTTAGTCAGTTGTAAGGTACCACCAAGCAAAAGTCATAGGTAACAAATAAGACTCTACCATTCTCATTGCCACGAATCGAGAGACCCCTCTCTCTGTTACAGCAGGCTTAAAACAAGGATCATCACAAGGAGTAACGACAACACCAAGAACCGTAGAAAGCAGAATTGTCCACTCAAAATACTATCATTTCAAACATTTATAAGGATCTGCGAGATGCGGGTAGATAGCAATAAAAAGATTTCTCTAGAAATAACTAACGATTTTCTAGTGACCAGTGAAGATTCATATGAGTACCATATAATTCTTATTTGAAACAGCTGAATTGGGTGCTTCAGGTTTTTATTTACAAATTTCGAGCGTAGTTATTGTATCTCGAAGTTCATTTTGTCTGAAATATTGGAGGATATCTTAATACGATCTGGTATGTTTTGTGAAAGTACTGCACATTGGTAACATTTGTTATTCGTATTTTAGAAGTTGGGGCTATTTCAATAAATATTAAGGCTATTTTATGCTCTTGTGTTTCGAATATTGCTACTTCTTGGCCATATTTAGGACGGATTTGTTGTTATAGGCCAAGGTTAGTTTGCAAATATATATATGGGGCAACCACCTTAAAGAAATATTCGCCATGCAAAGCCTTTCAGAGTTGTTCACCACGTCTCATTCATGTGTCGTCAGCATGCTCGTTTTTTGATATCGCTTTAGGTTTTCGAAGTCTAAATCAATTTTTAGTGAAAAATGTATGTCAATGGACGTACTTGATTTCCTACCATTCTAAAGATCATGTTCAACATAAACACGTAGAAGACCTTCTTGCGAGTTAGAATGGTTTATATCAGAGCTCTTATGCTGTTACCTGATATTCGAAGGTACTCTACCAGCCTTTCTACATGTCTAGTCAATTCATGTCGAACTTAATGACTTGCTGAGAAATAAAGAAACATATGTTGCAATTGACGAACGTAAGAGTAGTGACTACATACGTATATATATATATATATATATATATATATATATATATATATATAAGTCTTTACGTTTCGAGCCTACGCTCTTGAATTTATATATATACGTGTATATATGTATATATATATATATATAATATATATATATATATATATATATATATATATATATAATTGTGTGTGTATATATATATATATTTATATGCATATAAGTGTTTATATATGTATGTATATATATACACACATACATCATGTATGTGTGCTTTGTATAATTTCTACAAATAAAGCAATGTTTGTAAACTAATACTATTTTAGGAAACATAAGACACATTTCTTCTATGTATTTTGTGTGTAGTATTTAACCTAATTTAGTTGTAGAGAGATATTTTCTATTTTGGGTGGAATCTTAAGTGGAAATACGATAGGAACATGAGTCACATATACTTTCTTCATAGCAGACTAAATCAGTAATATATTTTATGGTCATTTAACAGAAATAGCATAAACGCCAAAAAGGATATAGCTGACGGTGTTTTAATTTAATATAAAAATGTACCTGACAGCACATAAATTACAATAAGTGTGAAAGGAAATTATTATTGTTTTGGTGTGGGGTGATTACGAAGAAGGAAGTGGTAAAAAGAAATAAAGTATAGATAAGTAGATTTATTGTTAGCCAAGCAAGATCAAAATCTAAAGTGAGATATAGATAAAGAAAAGGCTTCCGTCTAATTTAGACGTTTTTTTTAATATATATTTTCCGAGTGTACTATGAACGTGGAATAGAAATATAACTGTCACTTGAACTATATCAGTAAAAGTACGGAAAACAGAGAAACGTTCACATTTACATGAAATCGATATTCAAACAAATACCATGGGTTTCACTTGAGTAGAATATTTGCCCATTTGTAAAATTCTGAAGAAGGAATTTGGCAAATAAGTCATTGTCGTGTTTCCCTTAAAATTGTCATAATCAGTTGTATTTCATTGCAGATAAACATGTTCTCTCTTCTCTTTCAGTCGCTCAATACATCACAATACTTCAATAGTTGGTGACGAAAACTTGGAAGAAAATAAATGCCGACAGTTTAAAGAATCCTCACGACACGGTGTGTGTGTATGTGTTTACTAAATTGGTATCACCTACTGCCTCACTTTTCCGCCACTTCTGGTGGGATAAGCGCAGTCACGTTCACACATACTCACACACATATATGCACATACAATCACACAACACACACGCTTATGTATAAGAAGTAAGTCACAGTTATAGCAAAAATCTGTTTCCCATGTATATAAATAGGAAACAAACTTTTGCTTAATCATGCAATATTAGGAATTCCCCAATGCGAAAGTGTCTCTTTTATTTAGAAAATTTCTTGCTTTCTTACTAGTCCAGTATGTTGAGTTGGAAACGGTAAAACTCCTAAAATTTATCGACGTTTCTAGAACTTCACTTTATCTTTAGAATGAGGTATTTATTGCAGGCGGTTAGTTTAGTCGTTATATAGTAGGTGAGAAACCTAGAAATGACATATTCTCTGCTTTTACTTTGGAGACTGCTGCAGCTACAACTACTACTACGACAATTATGGTTTAACTCAAAAGTTCTCTTAGTAATAAGAAATTAGTATTAGTTCAGTTCTTACTAAGATACATACAGCCTGTGTATACATTTTGGTTTCATATTGTACTGTTAATATAGCTTTCATGACTCATGAAGTTTTCGGGGAAATTCTATGTATAATGGTTGTATTATCAACTAATGTTTTGTATCCAGTTTTTCTTTGGGCAATATAATGTGTGTCGCAGATATATGGCAAATCAACGAGAAACTATTTGACTGTATGTCTAATGAGACATTAAGAGTCATGAAGTTTACAACTTTCATGTTTGCATATATATTTTTAAGTAACAACAGCCATCTAAAAATTCCTGTTTGTGTTATAGGCTTGTGGATTTTCAATTGCATGAACTAAAGGTCGGAGAGGACAGGATAATCTACCTGCATAAACTTGCTATAAAAGCAGTTAGTAATTTTACTTTGCCTTATTCTTAGTGCAAGTTTTGAAGAGTGCAGTTCGATTTTAATAGTTATTTTTTCAAAGCTATAATGAAAGTGGCAAAGAAGCTTATTCGGCATATTTTGCTTTATGAGTTCAATACAGGCATCAATGCAACGGAAAATGCGAGGAATATTAATGCAGTATATGAGGATCGTATATTAAGCGTAAGTGTCAACGGTGGTTCCAGCCTAGAAGACGAGCCTCGTTCTGGAAGATCTGTAGAGCTTGACGAGGAAACGTCCTGCAAACCCTGGTGCAACAAAATCCCATCGTAACTATTGAGGAACTAGCAAAGAAGCTTGGATTTGGTCATTCAACTAGTCCTTCAAGTCAGCGCTAGAAGAAAAAGGACCATCTTTGGTTTCAAGAAAAAAAGGTGTTCTTCCGTCAGGATAATGCTCGGCAACACACAGCGAAGATGGCATTCCAAAGGCCGAAGTAGTTTGAATGGGAAACAATGCCCCACCCACAATATTCGCCGGACATTACCCCCTCTGATTATCGTCTATAACGCAGTCTTCAAAATCATTTGGACGTAAAAAATATGAATTCTGTAGACGAGGTCAGAACAGTAGTGGAGGATTAATTTTCGTCACGGACAAGTGAATTTTGTAAGAGGGGGGGGGCTTGCAAATTTACCAGATAGATGGAAGAGCATTGAAGAAAACGAAGGAGAGTATATTTAGATAAAAAAAAACTTTATCTTAATTTTGAAAAATAAAAGAAGTACAAAGAAACCGCATTATTTATGGGATGACCCAATATAAAGTCTA
This sequence comes from Octopus sinensis, assembly GCF_006345805.1. Lineage (NCBI taxonomy): Eukaryota > Metazoa > Mollusca > Cephalopoda > Octopoda > Octopodidae > Octopus > Octopus sinensis. The sequence goes on along the minus strand of NC_042997.1, from coordinate 21,157,640 downwards.
CCAAATAAACTATATTTTTTAGCACAACAAATTTTTACTACTAAAATAATCTCGGATACGAGGTCGAGTCGCACAATTTTGTGGTTATTTTCGTGTAATATTTCGATTTGCTTCTAATATTTTACCTTCGTCCGATGTTTCACGCATGCGTAGAATTCTACTTAGACAAACATTTATGAAAATGTGCACATAAATATTATATCAAAATAAGCCACAACCAAAAAAAATTCATTAAAAGACATCAATTTCTCTATATGATATGAGGAAATGCAGTCACTCATTCTCTCTTTCTCACATGCACACGCACACATACATACAAAAATAGATGCTTGCATATGTATTTATGTACGTGTATATGAAAGATAATGTGTATGCAAAACAATACATACATGACATCACACACCTTCACTCACTTTCTTTCTGTCTGTCGCTCTCTCTCTCTCTCTCTCACGCACACGCATTCATTTTATATACGCGTACATACATCTTTCCTTATCTGCTCTCACTTCAAAGCAAATATCACCATTTCACTTTTCCTCGTTTTCAATTTCTGCTCTCTTCAAAGCATAAAGAATTTTTTAAAAATTACGGAAATTAACGAACAATGGTATGATCGCATATGATCGATGTGATAACTTTCTTGCTTCAGACGGAAGAATGCCATAAAATAACTTCCATTGACACACACACACACACACACACACTCTCTCTCTCTCTCTCTCTCTCTCTCTCACGGTAAAACTTCTGCATGAATTATGTTATTTCTTGTAGTGTGCACGCGCAAAATTACAGCTCAAATCCGATTGAAATAACCTTTTTCTAGTCTGCAATTTGAGTTTGTGATGAGCGTATTTAAAAACCTGATTTTCGATATACACTTACAAGAATGTTTTCCTAGAAATCCTGTCCTTTACCTGTTGTTTCTAGTATGTCCAAGGGGACATTTGCCCCCCCCACCCCGCTTTTTTTTTCTTAAATTTCTTCCGATTCCTATGTTTTCAATACAGGAGACTACGATTTCGCCTCAAAGAACCACGTTTTCAATATCTTAATTTCCCCCCTTTTTTCTACCCCAATATCTTCATTTTTACTTTTATCCAAATACTTTTCTTGGTAACTCATGGAGAAGAAATCAGGGTGTACGAATCTTTAAGAACTTTCTTCTTCCTTATTTCCTTAAAGAAACACTTAAATCTCCTTCCCAAACATCGACCCATCATCTCGCCACTTTCAAAAAGCTACAAACTCGCAGTGTTTCACTTTTAGCTTTTTGGAAGGCGGGGAAGTTTCTTCAGAAATAATGTCGTTTACCTGTCGTTTCTAACATGTCGGGTTTTCTAGTGGTAGTCTGATATTTCAATATAATTCTACACATGCGTGAAATATAAGACGAAGTGAAACATTGGGAGGTTTTAGCTTTTTGGAAGCGGGTAGATGATGGGGATAGTTGGGGAAAAGAGCATTGAGTGTTTCTTTAAAAAAAAACAACTTCAATATATATATATATATATGTGTGTGTGTGTGTGTGTGTGTGTATTTCCCAGAGTCGTAATCTCTATTTTTCTATGAGTATTAAAAAAAACTTCATAACAAAGTTACAAATTAAGAAATTGCGATGGGAACAGGGGGGAAATAAAAATTTGGAAACGTGATTTCTGGGTAAAATCGTATTAACCCCCTTTTTTACAATGAAACAATACTACCCTCCCCCACTTCACTTTCAAGCCAAAAATAATTTCCATTAAGCCAGTAATCCTGTTCACTATATATCAGCTGTGCCGATTCTGCCCATAAGAAAGGAACAAATGATACAATATGGCTGTCGATCATAACACCCGGGAAACGCTGGGATGCATTGCTAGTAAAATATAAAATATAAAATATGATAGAAATCGATAAAACTTAAAAACAAAACTGAGCACACTCGCTGTTTTAATAATATTTACTCATACATACTCATATGGGATGTGTGTGTCCGCAGTTGTGTATGCGTATGCATCTATGTGTATGTATGTATGTGAGTGTGTGTGCTTGTGAATTAAAACAGACCTGTAGTTAACGTAAAATATACCTATGATTCCAAGTCAAAGTTAGACTACTTCATACGTCAGCAACTTTTTCTATAACTATCTCACAAAAGGCTTTTGTGAAATTCTATTTTGAATAAAGCATTTTGCTTAAAACTAGAAATTCAAAATTTCCTCACAGAAATTATTACTCAAGTTACTTTGAATTAACTTCGTTTCGCTGACATTTTTCGTTTCCCGTACTTACTAAAAACCTGTTTTATTCCAAAATTACTTTATTCGTTCCGACTTCCGACAACAAAGGCAATTTTCTCGACAAGCATTAATTTCTAGTTGCATTCATTTCCTTTTATTTAGATCAGTAATATACTTGAGAAAGTCATGAATATCACTTAATCTCATTTATATTACTATAAAAAAAAGAGAGAGACAACTGCCTCTTTAAGGAATTAATATTACTCTTAAATTCAGAATTATAACTTAACCAGCCCATTTCACCTATATAACATGATACTTGTGTGTGTGTGTGTGTGAACATACGCTCAACCACTCTGACATACTCGCTGTTACACATATACAAACATATAGGCTTATAGGTACTCAACTATTTTGTATCCCTGTTTCAATTGATCTTTAAGAAAGTATTTGTTATTCATGTATCTATCCATCATCATATATCTTATCTCGTTTTACCTCTAGCTAGTTGTTTTCTTGGTGAAAAGCCAATAGCCTCCACGTCGCATCTTTAAATAAGGAAATGCTGTTCCTGAAATACAAAAAGAAAGAAATAGTATATGATTGCAACTACTGCCGAGATAGGCACAGCTTGATTATGGTTGTCTATTTATCATATATCACTTGATTTTCTTTCAAGTGAACATACAAAGACCCTAGATCACACTAGTGGTGATAGCCGCAAACCACGCACGTCTTTGATTTTATAAGAAACTTATCAATAAAATTCCTCAACAATCCATTTGCATTGACAACGTTGTAGTATCAATCGTATTGACAACAACTTCAAACACGTTTAATACTCATCTCTGATGCCACACTCTCACATTGTATCCTCATGTATAAAAGCATTACTTATAGAATTACCAGGAATAATTTCACATTGAATTTTTTTTTCTGTATGCCACAGTTTAGCTATAAATTTAATTAATTTCAATTGTCACATGGCTTGTTCGTGAGTTGCGTTAAATACTAATCTTGTGAAGTACATTTTACGTGCTCTTTGTCACGCAGCTTCAATTATCTGAAATTTGGTGATATAGAGCAGAATATAAATGTTTTATATAATAATGTTTCAGAATAGGTGAGTCTCGTAACACATCGGGTCATAGGAAATCATTGATGGCTTCGGCAGAGGCTTTTCCTGCCTACGTTGGTTCCATTAATGTAGTTGAGTTCAGCGCTGCAAATTAACGAAAGATTAACACGTTGCACTACTCAAAAAAAAACTGTAAATAGTTATAAAGGGCAAGAGGCATTAGGTGTTAATATGTTAGTCGTTGCATATCGCAGTAGAGTTGACTTGGCACGAAATATCATGGACACTTTGACTCATAGCATATCGTCTCAGCTATCTGTGGCTCTTGATATTTATAAGTATATTACATATAATACTGTTTTAATTTTTACCTGTATTTTTTTTTTATAAAATCCTGAATGGAATGATGGACGGTATTTTTTGCTATCGGAAAATCATTGATCTAGTAATTGATCCATAATTACGTTCTAAACTGAAAGTAAATTAGTTGGTTAAAATAACTTTAGTACTAAGTGTAGCTGAGTTGAGAAACATCGAAGGGATCAAAATCCCATTTAGACTTAGTAAAATTTAACTCAGAAAAGTAAAACTGATACCTGAATTCTCTATAACTTGTCTAAATCATTCTTTTTTTATTTTTTGTTACACCTCACTTTTGAAAGCTACCTTCAATATTACTAAGCGGGGGTAAGGCAGCGAGATGGTAGAACCATCAGCACACTGGGCAAAATAGCGGCATTTCGTCTGTCTTTATATTCTGGATTCAAATTCCGCTTTCATCCTTTCAGTGTCGATGAAATAATTACCAGTTGTGTACTGTGGTCGATGTAATCGCGTCACCCTCATTCGAAGTTGCTAACCTTGTGCCAAAATTCGAAACCAATATTATTCAATAGTCGTAATATAATTTCCCAAAATTTAATAACTAAATACTCATTTGAATTGTGGTAAAATAAAATAGATGAACTTTTAACAGACAGCATAAGAATTCTGATAGCAATATATTCTATTTGCCATGGGCTAATCGATTTCTATTAGACACTCACTACATTCTTATAAACCATAAACAACTTTGGAAACAATGATTTTTTCGCAAATATCTCCATATAATGCAAAAATATTTTAACACGCAACTGCTTTAAGAGCATACTGAAACTAATATTCTTTGGAATGTTCAGTATTTGGTCATTTCCGCTGCACTATGAGTTCAAATCGCTCTGGGATCAACGTTGCTTTTCATCTCTTGATGGTAAAACATGTATTACGTGGGTTAACACTCCTTCCTCAAAGCACCCAATTTTGTATTAATAACGTAGGAAATTAATATTTCTTTGGTATAATTTACACACAGGAAAAACAAATCCATATACAAACATAAATACATCATCGCTATACTCTCTTATCTCGATTTATGTACTAACCTAGATTCATAGGATATCCAAGATGGATTACACATTAATTTACAGCACTACGTCAAAACCAAGCATCAAACAGTGTACCAGATAAATTTCTACCTTATCTAAACGTAATATATTCGGTATACCAGGTCAATGAATCGCATATAAACTGATGGCAGGCTATAATTGTATCAAGGCTGCTCAAGCCAAAGCAACTACCTTCTCTTCGAACTTTAACAACATCATTACAAGCTGAATTACTCCGCAAAACAAACTATAAAACACACGTACAATATAAAGCTACCATAATTGTGTGCTTAAATACAGTGCTTACAATTATATGTCAAGCCTTTGCATGCACTTGAGCAAGATAACAATATACGATAACTATACAACATTTTTTATGTGAAATTTGTTATATTAGGCTGGAATTTGTCAAATAATATTGAAGTGTCTAGTTTAAAATATGGAAGCTACGATGAGACAAATTATGTTGTATTAAAGGTGTTTGCTACTGCTTAATAAACAATTATGCTACTGTAATCGCACAAATAATAACCTAAAATGAGCAAAACCTGTTCGACCTGCTAGAAATATTAATAAAATTTTCTTCATGTCACGTATTACCGTCTTTAACAAAGAACGGTATATGGGATAATGTAGCTCTACTTACTTTTGAATGAGACGATGAGATCTTAAATACATTTCATCATAGATCAGGAGTTAAACAACAGCAATAACAATAAAAAACTTCAATTCTAGATACTCTATCGGAAAATCCGGTGGATCAGTTTCTTAAGACATAACAAAGTGATGATCAAAAGATAAATTGTGATTTGCAAAATATGAAAATATAACGCAAAATAATGCGTACGTACATACATGCATGCATACATATATATACACATACATACATACATATCTATGTGTGTATATATATGTATGTGTGTGTATAGTGTATACAGATAGATATCAATTATACATATAAAGTATACATAAAGAAATATTAAAAAACAAGCAAGCATATATTTCCTGCAGTTATTAGTATGTTTGCTTATGTTAAGATATCTTGTCTGAATCAATAAGTAATTTTTGCAAGCAAATGTATTCAACATAAATTATGTGTTAATCTACCATACAGTTTGGAAGCTGAAAGTGAGAAAAAAATATTTAAAAAATACCTTGAGGATAATCCAGAAAGAATTTATATTCTAGATGTTCGTTCTATTTCTACTATTGTATTTATGTTATTTATTATTCTGTCTAACTATAACTGCTTTTCCTATATAAAATGAATTCTATTTGAAGTTAGACTAAGCTGGTCCTTTCTCCTCCCAACAACAGCAAACACTATAATTATACGAAGACGAACATCGAATGCACACCTTGTTATTTCTCTCAACAGTTACAGTGACGTTCGTATTCACATTTTATCGGAAGGGCATAAAATTCCTTTCCTCCTCATAAATATTTCCTGTATTTTAACAGATTTATTTTTATACATCTTCCCTCCTTCATGTTTATGATGGTATAGGTTTTTGGTGGTGCAACTACTACAGCTTATGTTGCTGCTATTGCTGCTGCTGCCACGGCCACCGCCGCCGCTACTGTTGCAGATGCAGCAGCTGCTACTACTAAGTATTTCTAATTTGGGCTATGCCCACATTGTGATACTCTGCTCATTGTTTGAAAGTCGAGCAACGGAACTTGGATAGAAAAACTAGGAAGCCGCTCACAATGCACAACGCACTCCACCCTAAAAGCAATACCGACCAAGAAAGGTAGGAGGCAGAGGATTACCAAATGCAGAAGACACTATTAATATTGCGATACTGGATCTAAAACATGTTGTGCATAGTGAAGAGTATTATGGACAGCCAGGAATATCCAAAAAGAGACCGAAAAGTAGGAGAACATGAAGAGAAAAGGAAGAGCAACAGAAGAAACAAATGGAAAATAAAATTTGCATGACCAGCTCATGCAAGAAACCAAGAATGTTGGAAGTAAAGACAGCTGGCTTTGATTGACGGACAGGACTTAAAACGGGTGACAGGAACACTAATTATAGCTTTCCGGAGTAAGCTAGAACAAGTCTGCTAAAGGCAAAGATCAGCAAACCCCAGTCAAACACCAAATGTAGAATCTACAGGAAAAGAGATGAAAGTATCAATCACTCTTTTGAGTGATTGCTATATACTAGCACAGAAGGAGTATAAGCACAGGCATGACTGTATAGGCAAAAGAGTGAAGTAGGATGTTAGCCGAGCGTGTGGCTTCAAAACAACAGTAAAGTGGTATGAAGACCAACCAGAAGCTGTGCTAGAAAATGAGAATTACAAGATTCTTGTGGGACACCGCCCTAAAGACTGGCCATACTATTTAGGTAAGAATACCAGACATGGTTAAAGAGACAAAATAAATAGACAGTACAAGATCATAGATTTTGCAAGAGTTGATACCAAAGAAATGGAAAATATTGAGAAATACCAGGACAAAAGAAAACTACTTTGCTTGCCCTGTTAAAGGAGAGCGGCAAGGATATCTTCGCTATGGATGTGGCCGATAGACGGATCTTGGTGTAGGTGTCCTCAATTGATCTATATGTGTTAGTGTAAATGTGATGTTAACCACAGAGGTCGTTTAGTTTGCCTTAGCTGGTGGCAGAAAGCCTTTTGGATGGGTGGTAATTCCATTGGCATATTTTGCCTTTGTCCCCTCTATCACCACTTTTGTGTACTCTGGTCTTCCATGTAAACGATATTGGAGATATTGTTAAAGTTTTCTACTGTGAGCAGTATTTCCACCTCCATCCTGATCATTGACCAGTTTTCCTTCGGGTGGATTTCATGATGAATATATCCCCATATTCATCCAGTGTCATTCCGAAATACTGGATGTTAAGTCATGCTGTCATATTCGTAAACGTATTCCCTCGTCTTCCATATAGGATGGAATTAAAGTATGTTCTGAAGAGCATGTAGGTAAAGCCATCTTTTTCTAGTTTCTTCGCTATGGCATATTGCTACTGGAAATCCAAACTCCAGACATCTTTCAGGCATTTTTCAGGTATTTTTCAGCTTGTGCTGGGGTCAGAGTTTTAATTCTTTTAGCCTTCATGTTAAGCAATAAATAAGCCACAATTTTTTTGTGTGATGTGACCTTTTTCACCAGGTGCTAGAGTAAGGAGATTAGGTTTCACCAAGCATTTTCTGAAATCTTTCCCAAAATCATCGTCGAAAAAGTGTTCTACCCGTCTCTTGAATAATTTTGGCGAAAATTTGTTGTTGGTTTTCTTCTTGTTGTTGGCAGTTGTGTTAAAAATGTTCATATTTTGTTGTCTTGAAATATGTTGTTTTTGTAGTTGTTGCGGATGTAGCTGTTAGTGGTGGGGCTTTGATGTTTCCTTTGAGAAACGTTTTCCTTTTTAATTCGTCTTCAAATTTGCGGTTATTGTCTTTGATGTTGCTCTTATTGTTGTCGCTAGTGATGTCAGTATTTTCATTGTTAAAATTTTCCATTTTCTCTTTATCTTCGAAATTGTTGATGACATTTACGCTTTCTGTTCTCAAAGCGGTGACATAACTCTCCCGCTTACGTACTCTTTCACTGCGTTCTGATAACGTTCCTCACTCTTTCTCGCCTTTCTCTCTTAAACAAGCTTCAGTGTGTCGTCTTCTCCATGGAGGGAAAGAACAAAATTTTCCATTAGAGAAACAAAGTGAAATAGAGATGTCTCACTAAATAGAGGTTAATGTACGAAAACAAACTCACCAGTCAACTCCAAACAATTCGTTTTCCACAATAGTATAAATTTCAAAACTAAATGTAACAGTTTTTCATGAGCTATACTCGATTAATGAGCTCATTATTAGCTATAAAGACTCGAAAACACAATAATGTACAGAAAAACATTATACATTTAGAACTGGACAAAGGATAGAGCTCAGCAAAGATGAGGACGAATTAAATCTTTAATAAGATATGAAATATATAAATATCATAATCTCTTAATAACTAAATCAAGAGAGACGAATTTAGAAAACATGTAAAACGCAGTACCCACTCACACACGGAAAAGAAACTAGCAATATTAGTTGGAGAATTCCATTACTCAGCCTTGCGTAATTCCTCGTACAAAAATTGGAGCACCCAAAAGCAACCGCGAAAGGTATGGGAATATTAAGTGTTCGGGAATTATTCCAATGGGGTTGCGTTCTCTTTCTTTCATGAACTCTTCCTTCCGATGAAAATATTTCATGTTTTTTAGCTTGAAGATAGTCCCCGCGTCACTTTTTATGCAAGTTGAACATATTATTAGTTTGCTTATTTGCTGTGCATTATTGCCTCCTGTACATCTGCTTGCATGATATACATTATAACATCAATGCCACGTCGAATCTTTGAAACAGCTGTAAAGGTATCTTTCATCTTGTAATGTGAATATGCATACTATCTAACTATCTTTTGTCCGCTTATTACACGCTGGAGCTATGTATTTCTTATAACCGACCCTTGTTCTGCTGGACTACACTGGTTAGAAGGTCTGACCACTAATTCGTTGTGTATTCATCTATTCTATGCTTGTTCGAAAGAGAGAGAGAGAGAGAGAGAGAGAGGAGGAGAAAGAAGAGAGAGAGAGAAGGGAGAGTTTTGTATTGACAAGGGGAAGACTTTAATGTCTGAAAACAACACAGCAAGAGCATAAACAATGAATTTACGTGAAATATGCCAGAGTAAATATGCTAGCAAACTCGTATCATCGATGCACAAATACAAGAAAAACTATAATAAACCATATGCTGTATATGTAGTGAAGGTTAATTTGAGTGGTAAATGTAACTATGAGATGTAGTGGTTACGCGTTTGAATGTAACAAAATGGTATAAAGAGAATATATAATTAGACATAACTATGTAAAATGAGGGAGTCACACTTTAGGGTGAAAAACTGTTTAGTACTGACTTTTTTTATGGCGTTGCGATAGACAGAACCAGATGAAATTCGAACTGCTATATTATATCAACTTATAAACAATTTCAGAAAGAAACCACTGATTGTTCTCCTTAACAAGAAAAATCGATATGGTGCATTGATCACATTTTACATTTATTCTTATTAAACAAGACTTAATTACATCAAAATCACACCTGTGTTATATCTGTTCAAATACAGAGTTCGTGTTAACTCACGAATTTTGAAAATATTAACATTTCATATTATTTGTATTTTAATTTCTTTTTACTAATTTGAATTTACCATTTCTAAAGTATCTTGCCATTAAAGGTAGAATTAATCTCTACTGTACTAATTGGTTATAACGAAAACGTGGTAAGAGATGAATTAAAGATCTGTGTGTATGAGAATGTGTGTATAGTAGAGCGGGAATGAGTATTGTGTTTGTGCGCATGTTAGGAAGTAGTTACGATGCTGTCAGAGACTACCGTTTACTGTTTGACAGCCGTAGATATGTCTCGTATTTTTATATTTCATTAAAAGCATACCTTGGCACAATTACACATTATTTCAGTGTATCTAATAACACGTTGAGAATTATATAATTGCAGGAATGCAACGGAAAATGATAGCTGCCAAGGCATATTTGGATCACAAATAATAAAAGAAACCAAAAGTTAATACAAGCTATGCGATAGGATAGGGAAATCATGAGATGATATGTTGACAAAGCATGAACAGAATGGAATATAAAGAACATACAAATTAACAGAGAAGGAAAGGATGAATTAGAAAGTCGTAAAGGAAGTAGAAATAGAGAGATACAGAGAGACTGGACTCCTGGACTCTTGAAAACAGACGAGAAACGAAATATACAACATATGAATGTAGACGGAAAGCAAAATGGGGGAATGGGAGGGGGCAGTTTAAAAAAATCTGATAACAACACACTGAAAGAGAAGCTATTATGTAGACCAATCAGTGCTATAAACGAAAAATGTTTTCGAAAAAAAAATGGAAGTTCTCATAATGCAACAGTTTTCAATAATAATGAAAGGTAGTATCATATGAAGCAGAGGAAAATTGCACTGAGAAAAGACAAGCTATCAAAATAAGGGAGTCAAAGAAATAACATTAGAAACTGCACAAAAGATATTAATTGAAAAGCTAATGGGCATATAGATGGACCACAGATAGGTTATTAATTTTAAGTACACGATAGATATTACTTAATAATAGCAAACTAACTAAAGTGAATATTCTAATCGCTACATAGAAACGTTACTATAATTATTGTGAAAAGATTTTGATACTTTCTCAGTGAATCTGAAGAGAAATACTTTTCACAGAGGCTTCCTTAAAGTATGTCTTCGAAAGAATTCCATTTAGCTAATAACAAATTCATAAGGCATTGTCCTAATAATGTTTCACAACTATAAAATCAGGCTTTTAATTTGACGACTAATTAGTAAAAGTGCCATTTCATATTGATTGCACTGTCTCCATATGTGCATGTTTTTTAAATAAAATGTATGGAGCTTCTATTGAGAGTAAAATATTTGATTATATCTAAATGACAGGTAAAGGAATATTATTGCACCATTATATTGTTCTTCAAACTTTGGGCCTCCCAGAGGAGATGACATGCGACAGAGACTTCTGGCGATTTGCTGTGCTTGAGAAGACATGTCTAGCCAAGTAAAATCATGGTCATCTATACATACAGGCAAGTCTCTCTGTCAGCTAAGAGATTCTTGTCATGTGGGCTGTTAGGTGCTGGCGCCACATAAAAAGCACCCGTGCCGGTGCCACGTATAAAGCACCTACTATACTCTGTAAAATGGTTGGCGTTAAGAATGGCATCCAGCCATAGAAATCATGTCAAAACAGGCAACGTAAACTTAGCTCCCCGGCTGACCAGCTCCTATTAAACCGTCCAACCCATGCCTGCATAGAAAATGGCCGTTAAATGATGATGATTATTATTATACATACACATAAATAATATACAGGTAGTTTTATATTTATATGTATATATATATATATATATATATATATATATATATATATATATATATATATATAGATAGATAGATAGATAGATAGATAGATAGATAGATAGATAGATAGATAGATAGATAGATAGAAAGTGTATATTCATTCTTATGTTCCTGCTTACTCGAACATGAAAGTGGCTCATCGCTGTAGACTAGCGTATCGGATGACAACTTACGACGTGAGTAAACAACATACCTTCTCCAGAGGACTTCAGTCAACTACCGTGGACAGCGTTTCGGCATACTTTTCACCTCCTCAGTAATAGACAACACCCAAACCTTTGAAAATATTAGAAGCTGCTAATTTTATCTATAGAAATCAGCATGAAAAACATTTGCTAATGTGTACAATGGTGTGCAAACCCGGCTAAATCATTACAGGCACGGAAAACAGCGTAAATCAAATTATTGATAGATGCTTTCATTCTTATCACACTCCTGTAAACAGGAAGGTGAAAATAGATCATTCCTATAGGGTATCCTTTCGACGAACGACTTCTCCTGATAAACGATTTGTACTAGCAACACACTTGCTCCAAGGAACATAAACGGGCTGCTAGATACAATGCGATACCCATCAGCGTAAAGCTATTTTCACGTTTGAGTGTGCATAAACGTAGAAGAATGGATGCGCACACCAATAGTTTGATTCTTGTACTAACAGTACATACACACACATACACAAACATATAAATACATATATATATATAAATTTTGTACGATTCATTTCGTTCTTTCCACTCTTTCTTTCGCTCCCCCTCTCTCACATTTCTTGGCACTCCCTTCATTCTCACCTTCCATCCTCTTTCACTTCACTCTGTCCCTTTTCTTTTTCTTTCTTTCTCGTCCCTCCCTAATTCTTCTATCCCTCTGCCTCCACCTCTATTCTCTCCTTCCACGTGACCAGTGTTCTACCAAGCCTGACCTTTCTTTCTTGGTTCGACTACTATCCGTGCAACATCTATATTCTTTCCCATGCCTGTAATCTCTTATGTCCCTGTCGTGAGGCTTCACTTCCACACACGCCAGCTTAATTTAATTCGTCCTGAGTGGAAAGACACATGTTGCTTGCATTTGTATTTGTGTATCATTTCTCCGTTAAAATTAATATAAACAGCAGGTTGCAATATTTCACCAAATAACCTGCAGTTTATATTAATTTTGTGAATACACATTAGCAAATTGCTAAATCATTCACTAGTGTGGATGACGAATACATATATACTACTAAAGAAACAGGTCTGGAAAAAGCCGAACACTGACCTGGCTTAACTGATGACAGCAACGGAAACTGCCGAATCTGACGTCAGTTTTAAGAATCCCCGGACGGCATTTTTCGGACCATTATGGTCCCTGTTAGTGTATATGCTTTCATTCACGTGCGTTCACTACAGCACTAGAGGATTTTAGTTCTTATTTCTAGCAATGTAGGCGTCATTTAACAACCTAATCATATTCAGTGGCAATTAAAATCCTCTCGCTTAAGTGACGTATATATATTTATATATTTATGTGTGTGTATATATATATATATATATATATAATATATATATATATATATATATTATATATATATATATATATATATATATATATATATATACGTATACATATACATATATGCATACACACATATATATGTATGTATGTATATATGTATACATATATGTATATTTATATGTGTGTATGTACATATGACTCACACACAATGATATAATTATGACTGATATTTGCAACTAGTTCTTTCAAACAAAAATTACTCCACCCTATATGGAAAAGATAGGTATGCTTTTGGTTATATTGAAACCCATTATATTGCTAGTGGATAAGTTAATATTATACGAAACGTTAGATTTGATCGACAAATTAACTCTAGTTCAGGTATTTTTACTTTCGAATTAGTTTACGCTTTAGCATAAGGAGCAATCACCCCTTCTAATATAGTAGTCTATATAATACCAAACTAACCAGACAGGCTACTCTTACTTCATATAGAACACCAAATCCCAATGTAAATAGCGTGGTTCAAATCCAATTTCGGAATAATGACGAAAGATTGTCGAAGATAAAATGTTCTGCGTCCGAAAAATTCGATAAAATGCAAAATGCTCTTGTATATATTACACAGTGAACAACAAATATACGATAAATGCGGCAACGCATCATTTACTGCAAACAAAACCTGATTAATATTTTCCCAAGAGAAATATCAAAGGTTTTAGTTTATACGGGTTTTTTTTCTTTTTTTCTTTCTTTTTTTTGGGGGGGACAATTATTTGTTATTTAGATATCTTTGAAAATGACCTCGGAGAATTACTGATATATGTCAAATCTGGGTGACAATGAAAACCGTTGAAATGCTAAGCTAATAATAGCTAGTGATTAATAGAGGCAAAAATGTTTAGGCAAAAAAACGATAGATGAAACTATAAAGGAAATATATTTAGTATGAAACTTTTCATAAAATATATCAAAACGATTCTTGACAATAAAAATCTTTCTCAACATAAACAAATAAATAAATGCCAAAGCAGTCTATACAAATCTTTATTTATAGAACCAAGCCACTATCGTTGTTTGAATGAATAGCATTTTTGATTATTTTTGTAGTGATCAAATAAACGAAAATTGGTATGTAATAACTTTTTGCTAATACTTTCATTAAAATATAACCCTACTCAAAATGTAAATTTATAAACAATTTATACGCAACTACACAGAAATGAAATTTTGCATCGAGCAACATATAAAAGCTAATACCTTAGCTTGTTGAATGCTATACTTTTCTATCTCATAAAGCTGCGACAGTGGAATATAATACGTTTCTTTCATAATACATAATTCCTTTGAACTTCAGTCATCTACATATAATATTGCAAAAACTTCTGTATAAATTGAAAATCTATGAGGTTGATCTGATAAAATCAATGGAAACCCGGATGTAGGCCAGATATCTTAAAAGGTGAAATATTTTGCCTGATTGATTACCCAGAGCATCAGCAGCAGTTAATGTATATCTTTTTGCAAATATGGCACTGGAATTCGTCTTAAAAGTCGTGATTTAAGACAGATTAATGCAGATCTTGAAATCGATACAAGCCGATTATTATTAGAAATTCACTTTTCTGACGCTTCCTGCTATTAATTTTTTTCCTCGAGAAAACAAATCGAAGCTGCTTTCCTAAAATATTCTAAAAGCATTGTAATCAGAGATACTGGTGAAAATATCTATCAAGGCATTTTTTTTTCAGCTTTAATTTCAATCTTCTTTGAAAATGGAAGGCGGTGAATTCGCAGAAACGGAAGAACGTAAGAATAAATGCGTGACGATATGCAATTTTGTTATATATTCTGAATTAAAACGCTTCTAGTGTCGAATTTGCCTTTCAATAATTTCGATTTAGATTTATAGCATAAGTACCAGTCATACCCAGGAAGAATTTATCAACAAAGCTACAATATATGTATTATATATATATATATACACGTATATATATCATAGGCGCAGGAGTGGCTGTGTGGTAGGTTTCTTGCTTACGAACCACATAGTTCCGGGTTCAGTCCTACTCGGGCAAGTGTCTCCTGTTATAGCCTCGGGCCTACCAATGCCCTGTGAGTGGATTTGGTTGACGGAAACTGAAAGAAGCTCGTCGTATATATATATATCTATATATCTATATCTATATCTATCTATATATATATATATATATAGCACGTTAGCAGATCTTTAAATTCTTTAACAATTATATTACCCTACCGAATTATTTTGGTAGTCACTGTAATGAAAGTGTAGGGGATTTTTAGAATGGTGTAACTCCGAACGCTTGCAATTTTTCTTTAACTAGACTGCTATTGCCTATGGAAAGTCTATGAATAGTACACATCCTTAAGTTTTGAATTTAGAATTCTTGTGCTTGGAATACTACCAGTTTATTTAAATATTCCATTGTTGGATAATGTTTTAAATCTCTGAATTCTAACCCCAATATTTATCGGATTTGCAGAAGTCATTCTGTATGTTTATCAGAGAAATAAGTTATTTTATCTAACAAATACCTTTCCTATGAGATTTCCTCACGTTGTTTAAAATTTGAAATAAGCGAAAGCATTAATTCAAACAATTCTTCTGCAAATTTCTTCAGAGGCAAGTTCTTTACTTTTATCTATTTCTATGATGGTAATATGTGAATTATTGGAAATTTATTAATGATTCGCTGCAGAAAATATGAATTTAACGAACACTTTCTGTGAAAATATTTATAAAAAAACCACGTTTTTATTTGTAAGAATATTTGTAATCTTATCTAAAACTTCAACATCCATTAATAGCAAAAAAAAAATGGTTCGACTATTTGAATATTTAACGCTTGCTTCCATTCTGGTGTTGCGAATGTCATACCAGTAACGTGCACAAGTATAATCCATCATAAAATTTAACAACCCTACCTGACTTTGAGATAAGCATCCTAAAATATTCACACATAATATACCCGCACACAATAGCGTCACACACACACACTTTGTGCATACACAAACATATGACTGACTGCCTCTTACATACACACACACATACACGCACACAAACACACGCTCATGCCTACCAAATACACACGAACACACAAACACAAACACACGCTCATGCCTAACAAATACACACGAACACACGCACACACGCACACACACGCTACTTGCACACTGCATACACGCACACATTAGCTACTACACACACGCGTCTGCACACACACACACACACACACAGGCGAACCTGCACACACACATGCACCTGCACACACACATGCGCCTGCACATACACACGCACTTGCACACAAACACATGTGCCTGCTCACACACAGGCATGCGGTCGTTCACACGCACACAAATACACAAGCACACATTATCATCATACACCTACACACATGCTCGTGCACTTAAACTTTAGTCAGGTCTCTGTTTTATCCTTTGCCATCAACGCCGGCAATCACTTCGTCCCGGTTAGTTCAAAATGTAGCACCGTTTATTCAGAAACGTTGTGTTTTTCCAATTTTTCTTTTTGTATACTTTTTTTTCTTTTTTCATTTCTTTCCGTAGAAGAGCGTAGGCTCGAAACATCAAATACTTCTCACACCTCTCCTGAGTGTCAAACTAATACACTGTGTTTTTTTCTTTCACCTGCCTTTATTTTTGTATATATTTTCAACCATATATATGTGTGCGTGTTTATGTATGCGCGCGCGTGTGTGTGTGTGTCTGTACGTATATATATATATATATATATATATATATACACACATATATATATATCTACATATACACACACGCATACATACATAAATGCACACACACACACATATATGGTTGAAAATATATACAATGCATATATATATATAGTTAGTTAGTTAGATAGATAGATAGATAGATAGATAGATAGATAGATAGATAGATAGATAGATAGATAGATAGATAGATAGATATGTATGTATGTCTTCTATATTTAATTATTTAAATTCATGTTCTGAAGATGGAACTGGGTTTTGACAAAGATGCAAACCTTCATCTTGGAATGTAGATAACGAAAACAATGTCACATTTGAAACCCGAGATAAGTCTTACATAGTATTACTTTTCTGCTTATATATAGCATTCGTAATGTTCGAATCAGTTGATTTTTTTTTTTTTTACCTGAAAATCCAAGCTTGTCCAGACTGACAGTTATGTATTTGCTTACAAAACCAAGTGTTCCAGTTATTACTGGTATAAAAGTAAGACTGTGAACTGGCAGAATCGTTACCACGCTCGACGAAATGCTTAGCGGTATTTCGCCTGTCGGTATGTTCTGAGTTCAAATTCCGCTGAGGTCGACTTTGCCTTTCATCCTTTCGGGGTCGATAAATTAAGTACCAGTGATACACTGGGGTCGATGTAATCGGCAAGTCCTCTCACCCAAATTTCAGGCTTTGTGCCTATAGTAGAAAGGATTATTGGTATAAATGTAAATTTGAAATTCCGGTATAGAAACTGGAGGTTTCGAAGCAGTTGTCCATAATTACCTTCTTTCTCTTTGATTTTCAAAGAGATATTCACATCTGTCCGAAACAGCGATATCCAGCCTTTAGGCTAACACTTGACTAATATTTTAATGTTTTGAAGGGAATGTTCTACCAGTATTACTTGTGTTGGTATTTGTATACGTATTCAGTAACAGGGGGAATTCTCTAGAATTATTCCGAGTCAATTTTTTTCCGAATAACATTGAATACTGTTATTGCGGCAACTTCTTGTGGCATAGGGAGGAGACATTTTTAGGCAGCTGGTAATCGCACGTGACGTCTTCCACAGAAATGTGACATAATTTACATTTTCGGTTGCATCTCGGAACTCCAAGGGCTTTAGTGTCTCTTGTTGATTAGGTATTTAGTAGCAATCTTCTCTTCTTAGATTGCAAATCCA
This sequence comes from Octopus sinensis, assembly GCF_006345805.1. Lineage (NCBI taxonomy): Eukaryota > Metazoa > Mollusca > Cephalopoda > Octopoda > Octopodidae > Octopus > Octopus sinensis. Next base: position 21,139,486 of record NC_042997.1, on the reverse strand, counting down.
TAGCCTTCGAAGTGTGAGGCGATGAAGCGGTCACGAATCCAAGAGAGGCTTCGCTTCGTGTCAATGTTACTATCTTTCTCAAGTCTATGAGAGACATACTCCCGCATGGTCTTTTTTGGTATGCTGAGCGTTTTACCACCAGGTCTTCTTTGAGACATGCTAGTCCAGCTGATTAGGGGTTGTATGGGAGGTCATCAAGAAGAGAGTACTTTATGAGGCACTCACTTCCAAAACGTAGTATATTGTTTTCCCTTTTCAGCACTTAGTTAATATATTCATTTTTGCTGTCGATGTTTAGCAAGTGCTGTCTGAGAGAGACTATGCAACATTCAAAGGCCGTCTGCACTGATCTCAAGCCCCTACCTCTTTTATCTCTCCTTAGGTAGAGCCTGTCAATATCACTATTTTTGTAAGGCGGCGAGCTGGCAGAAACATTAGCAAACCGGGAGAAATGCTTAGCGATACTTCGTCTGCCGTTACGTTCTGAGTTCAAATTCCGCCGAGGTCAACTTTGCATTTCGGGGTCGATTAAATAAGTACCAGTTACGCACTGGGGTCGATATAATCGACTTAATCCGTTTGTCTGTCCTTGTTTGTCCTCTCTGTGTTTAGCCCCTTATGGGTAGTAAAGAAATAGGTATTTCGTCTGCCGCTACGTTCTGAGTTCAAATTCCGCCGAGGTTGACTTTGCCTTTCATCCTTTCAGGGTTGATAAATTAAGTACCAGTTACGCACAGAGGTCGATGTAATCGACTTAGCCCATTTGCCTGTCCTTGTTTGTCCCCTCTATGTTTAGCCCCCTGTGGGCAATAAAGAAATAAATATCACTGTTTTGGTGAAAATTTCCAGTTGATGTTAGAATCTTGTGAGTTTTAATCCCTATAGAGTGGATTTCTTCTACAGACCAGTCAAGTATCCGGAATGTTGGAATCGGCACTGGTACTTCAAATGCGTATGTATGTGTGTATGTGTGTGTATGCATGTATATGTATGTATGTATGTATGTATGTATGTATGTATGTATGTATGTATGTATGTGTGTATCAATATATTTTATAGAGATTGCACAGAGTATAGTTTCCATAAATTGCGCTTTTTTTCTCACCACTCTAGTTTCATACCACTGCGATTTTCAGTCGACAAATTATGTTTCTTTTGTTCGTGCTCATTTATTTTACATTAGATTGGTGGGTGTTTATCGTTGTCATTTGTTGTTTTCTAATATCATTTGTGTTGTTATTATGGTATGGGGTAGTTATTGTCAGTGGTTCTCGTTTTTGTTTGGTTGGCTTCCGATATTTAGTCATTTGCTTTTAATATGGTTTTCCTCGTTTATTTGCTATTGGCTGTTTAAAGTATTTTATTGGTCAGCTTTGTTTTTCGTTATCAATGGATTGTTTTATTGTTTTTGTTCTTTTTTGGCTTTCAGAATGAGAATGTTTGTTCGATTTCTGATATCCTGTTTTCTGTTTCATTTTGTTTGTTTTATATACTGTGTACTTGTTTTATTGCTGCTTTAAATTAAAGTTATTATTCTGAGATTGATTCGAGTTCTTTTTAGCCATGGTTTGTTGCTTTTTGGTGATGGTGTTTTTAATTACCCACTTACCTAGTTTAATTCAGGTGTTCCTACATATACGCATATGTATATATACATGTACAAACTCAAAAGTAAATACAAAAGCACACAGTTCTGAATTCCAACATCGAGTTCGAAGTATGTCAGTCAGTAATCTTTGTACTATACATACAGGATGTTCAGGTTAGATGGGAAGACTTCTTATGCTTCCTTTTTGTCAGGAATAGCTTGATGTATTGCTGAACACACAACAGCTTTGGAGAGCATAAAGATTACAGATGTAGTTGAGAAAAAGGTAGGTAACAATGTAGATTGGAAGTATCTAAGTACTGGAATTAATTCACGCCGGATGTCAGAACGCCGACATCATGATTGCTGCTCAATGCTCTGTGAACACTATAACAGGCAGTAAGACGCATGGATAGCTTCAGCGGAAACTATGAAGATGTGACCAGCAGGAAAGGACACTGCAAGCGCTCTGACTGCTTCCGCACAACGAGGTTCTATAGACAGCTGCAGGACAAGATGATGGAAGATTCGAGCAAGAGATTCTGGACTTTGACAAGTGAAACTAGTGTTGGAGTCGCCACCATGAAGCTGGACCTGAAAGAGGACTTTTCGTACAAGAGGCGCAAGGGATAAATCCAGACGGCCGAGGCCATGGAGAACCGCCTAACGATGGCAAAGAAGCTCCTGAACAAGCTGGTCGAGCCGGGACGATCTGGTTCGTCTCAGATGCAAGAAGCTTCTTCCAGGACCAGTTGCAAGAAGCAAGAAGATTCTTCCAGGCAAGTCACCAGATGTTTGGGGTGTTGTGGTTTCCATTCCTGGACCGGGTGACGCGTTGTGTACTTGAGCAAAACACTTCATTTCACGTTGCTCCAGTCCACTCAGCTGGCAAAAATGAGTAACGCTGCGATGGACTGGCGTCTCGCCCAGCTGGGGAACACATACGCCATTGAAACCGAGGAACCGGGCCCATGAGCCTGGCTAGGCTTTAAAAGGGCGCATTTATTTTATATATTATACAAACGAAACACACGTACATACACACACTCACGAACAAATAATTTCCCAACTACACAAAAAAACAAAGGAAATCGCGAATAACAGGATGTGTTACTTTTGAATTGTGACTATGAACTATGTTTCACTTATACGAAACGGAAACAACTTCAGTAAAACAATTTCCAAAGACCTGGAGAGAATACAAAACAACTAAACTTGCGTAAGATAAACTGGATGTGGGAAACACACTGATTGTCTCAAAACCACAAGAAAGCAAAATAACAGTTCATAAGTATATCTGCATACGTACATGTATGTGTATGTGTGTGTGCGTGTCTGTCCTTGTGTGTGTGTGTGTGTGCGTGTGTGTGTGTATGTGTGTGTATGTGTGTGCACGCGTGTAAATACCGAATATGGCGCTGTGATGACCATAGCTGAAAGGAGGATTCAAAATCCGTATTACATAGGTTATTTATGTTTATTAGTAGTAAATGTTTCTAGCGAGCTCATTCGTTACACAGGTCTTGTTGATTGAATGACAACTCAAATCTTCAAGGGTCGATGTGTATGCGTACGCATAAGACTTTTAATTGGGCTCGTTCTCTGTCTGTCTCTCTAGCTATCTCTCTCTCTCTCTATCTCTCTTTCTCTCTCCCTCTCTCTCTCTCTCTACATAAACACACACACACATATATTATATACTGTAGGTAGTTAAGGTAAACCCCAGCTGTTTCCTCTTGAAGAGTATCTGTTTATTTATTCCATTGTTACACTCAATACGTATACATTGTTACTGTTATATGTAAATCAAAGCACATATTCAAATTGAGGAATATTCTTTTATTCTTTTACTCTTTTACTTGTTTCGGTCATTTGACTGAGGCCATACTGGAGCACCGCCTTTAGTGGAGCAAATCGACCCCAGGACTTATTCTTTGTAAGTCTAGTACTTATTCTATCGGTCACTCTTGCCGAACTGCTAAGTTACGGGGACGTAAACACACCAGCATCGGTTGTCAACCGATGTTGGGGGGACAAACACAGACACACAAACACACACACACATATATATATATACATATATACGACGGGCTTCTTTTCAGTTTCCGTCTATCAAATCCACTCACAATGCTTTGGTCGGCCCGAGGCTATAGTAGAAGACACTTGCCCAAGGTGCCACGCTGTGGGATGAACCCGGAACCATGTGGTTGGTAAACAAGCTACTTACCACACCGCCACTCCTGCGCTTGGAAATATGGAAATTTGCAGAGTGGTTGAATAAACGAAACAGAAAAATAGAAACTTTTTGGTCGTTTATTCGCCATGACTCTTGTTTCATTTTCTTATAGGAAATTTTAAAAATTTACATGTTATGTGGACATGTAAGGAATTTTCCATTAGAGAAATCTCCAGACAAAAGTTTTTATTATACAAAAAGTAAAATAATTTTTTTTTTATAATACAACAATTAAAGATTTTTCTGACTGATGATTTTTGTAACAGAAAATCCTTACTTGACCATATAACATCTAAATTGTAGCAACACTTAGAAAATAAAACACGTATAATGGAGAATAAATTTCCATTTTCATGTTTTGTTTATGTGCATATATATATATATATATATATATATATATATATATATATATATATAGATATATATATATATATATATGTACATATAATATATATATATGTATATATATATGTGTATATATATATATATATATATATATATATAGATATATATATATATATATATATATGCTTATATGTGTATATGTATGATGTATGTATGTATAAAAGCATACGCACACACACTCATATATATATAGTGCTTTGTGTCAGTTAAAGTCTACTGCTTATGTGTGGAAGTACAAACACAAATTTACATACACATTCACCCATATATATATATATATATATATATATGTATGTATATGTATATATGTATGTATGTGTATATATATATATATTATTATATATATATATATATATATATATATAGAGAGAGAGAGAGAGAGAGAGAGAGATAAAGAGAGAGAGAGAGAAATTCACTCTTTTGCAGTCGCATGAAGTCAAATACTTAAGCATACTCACACGCGTGCGCGCGTGTATATGTATATATTGAGATAGAAATACTGCGACATTCTATGGACTTCGTTTACAAATCTCAGATTAGATTAGAAGATAGCAGAAACTTATAACTGATTCATTTAGATAAATTATTTACAAATATACACCCACACGCTCACATACACCAAGTTATCGGTTTTCCCATGTATATATATGTATATCATTAAAACTAGGTTTTGTTAGCAATCTAAAGGTAGGATATCCAATTTTCTTTTCCATTTCATAAAGGATATACACCTAAGAAGTCTCTATTCCATTTGTTTTATCAGAAAATTACTTTAACTGAAGGACTTCGTGAATTAGAAATATTTCGTCCCCAAATAAACAGGGAATTATTATTTGCATTTCTGGATAATTGATATATATTCACAGAGTGTTGGATGCCATTGAGGTTCACCAAAAGAATCGAATTCCTTCTAACCTTAGTCAGGATTTCTTTCCAAATATTTGTTCTCGTGCCTCTTTTGCAGCTAATCTCACTTTATCATCTGCATTACCAATCGAGTTGCTTTCTTTACTTAGAATTGTAGGTAATGAAAATCAAATACGTTGTTCATTACAGGACTCAAACAGTTGATGCAACTTGAGAACTATATAATACATATAATATATATATGTATATATATATGTATGTATATATATATGTATATATATATATATATATTTATGTATACATATATACATATATGTGTGTGTGTGTTGTGTGTGTATGTATGTATGTATGTATGTATGTATGTATGCATGTGTGTATGTATATGTAGTTATTCACACACACATGCACACCATGGAATAAATGATTGAGATTTTGAATGCGGTTTCTTTTAGCGATGTTCGATTGGAAATCAATATGGAGTGGCCGGTGTAAAGAGAAAGATTTCCCGAAACTACATTGCGTTAGATGATTTCACGCTGGTTCTAGAATTTACCATCTATGATTTTTCAATGGAAAATTACTGGTCAAAATTCATGAACATGACTATGAAGGTATCGTATTATTTGGAGGACTATGCATAACATTGATCACTTGATAACATATTAATTTATAATTAATTTATCATATTCCAAATCATATGCTACGACGTATTACTATTTCTCCTATTATTTTTATAAAATAGGCATTTTTTTCTGTTACGGAAACGCTACATCGCTGAAAATTTAGTTTCAACATGGAATTCTGTAATGTAAAACCTATTTCCGTTGACTTGCATGTTACATGGAAATCAATGCGCATGGAATGCAATGAAAATTACGTTTCGCATTACAGAACAAAACGCTACAGGAAGATTTTCAGGATCACTGTCTTTTGCGTAACGTGGAGCATATCTAAAATCTACAGATAGAATTTTCACTGCTTTATTCATAAAAAAAAATATTTCACTGTCTCCGTACCTCAAGGTATGAATATCATGAACAAATAGTTTTTTTTTAGATTCATAGATCCTTATATCAAACTACCATTCTCTTTTGTCTACTGATTTGCTACTAAACATATTAAGCTACCCAGCTCCGTCAAACTGAGGAAAATTTCAACGCTTAAATGATTCGATACATTATTCAAAGTTTAATCGTTTCAGACCTTACAATCTGTATGTAATCATTTTTTGTGGTCTTTCAATTGAAACATTTACGTTACAACATTAGACAATGTATGAGTAAATACCAATGAGCTCATAAGAGAACATTTCTTCAACAAACATTTCTTCCTATTTACAAAAATTTAAATAAAAACTTTTGGCATAAAGTCTTCTTCCAAATTATTTATTCAAATAAATCACTGGAGGAGAATATAAATTTCAAACTCATTTTTTTTAGAATAAAATTATCGAAAACTAGTTAAAGCTATTGAAAACATATAAAGCTTCTAACAATATGTGACAACTTGCAGAATGTCAACTTTAAATTCGAATGAAATCGATTAACTTAAGATTCGGAATATTTCTATCAAATAATAGTTTTTATTAGATTAATTTTCGGTTATCAAATAGTAAATAATAACGAATCGAAACAAGCGCCCTTTATAATTATTCAAGTATTTATGAAAGTGGGTTATCAAATCTGTTGGAAGGAGTTAGTTGATTTAACACTCCAAGTACTTTAACATTCCAAGTACTATATTCTATCGATCCCAGAAAGAAACAAAGCAAAAAATTAACGTAAGAATTTGAACTGTGAACGAATCGAATATATCGCACATAACTCAAGATGATAAATATTAACCGTCTGTTAATTTTTGAAGGTTTTCACTGAATCAAACTTGTGAACATCGCAAAATCAATATTTAAACTTAAGTGCGAGCGTTCCAGCTAAAAAAATTATGCTTCAGATTAAATTTTGCTCTCGGTTGAATTAATGGTTTTTGAAAAAAAGGAAGCATAACTATTACAAATGCTTTTTTATATCTCTTCTATTGTGTAGGACATTTTGGATTGACATATAAAGCCAATATTTAAAACTTATGGTCTGATGGTCATAAATTCTTTGAGTTTGCTCAAGCTACACTTTGAGTTGGACTTCCAACCACTAATATCTTTCATTGTAGCATAAATGCTGGACTGTCTTATTCGTATTTCTTTATAGATTTGAAGTATTATGCCTATATACAAAATCAATATGCATAGTAGAGTATAATAAATAAACTACCATTAGTCGAATCAATGAGATGGTTTCTAATCAAGTGTTTTCATTTCACCATTATTGCCTTTGGAAAATATATGAACGTCACCTCTTCCATTTTCTACATTTTGAAATATGGCTAAAAAGAATTTATGACTAGTTAAATGAAGCCAGAATATATTTTAGTAACTTCTTCTTAAGTGGTCTTTTCAATTAATTTGGTTGTTGTGGATTCTCATTTGTAGCGATACTTTTTTCATATCTAGTTTACACTATATTTAAAAGGTTCCTTTTTTTCTTTTTAATGTATAATAAATACTACTAATATTAAACAGCAGAACTATATAAAATAAACTCATAACTATTTTTTCCCACGGGCCCTGAAGATAAAGGGGAAAACGGTAACATTTTAAAGATCATTAATAAATAAGTTATTGACATTTGATTGAAGGGATATAGCGGTAAGCTGCAGATATTTGCGAAGTCAAATGAATGATTACAAAGGATTAAGTCGTGTTCATCGTTAAGCAAGTTTACTTTTGTAAAAAGAAAATAGAAAAACTTCATTGATTCGAAATTTTGTTGCAAAAAGTTGATGGGTGATTTCTATAAGCGATTCGTATAAAATCTAAATTACACACAATATTCACCTAGTGTATGAGATTCAGACTGATTTATCTGACACAAAGGTTATATACTTTGCTGAATCAGAATAATAAGAAAAATAAAATAAAAAGGAGCTGTAGGGATAAATTCATATCTTTTATATTTTACTTGCTTCAGTCATTCGATTGCAGTCATGCTAGGGCACCGTCATGAACGGTTTAGCAGAACAATTCAACCCCAGTACTTATGCTTTTAAAGTCTGGTACTCATTCGCTTCTTTTGTCGAACCGCTAATTTACGAGAACGTAACCAGACCAATACCGATTGTCAAACACAACGTAAGCACAAAGACACACAGATACATACATACGTACATACATACATAAATACATACATACATACATACATACATACATACATACATACATACATACATACATACATACATACATACATTACATACATACATGCATGCTTGTATGTGTGTATTTATTATGTATATAAATAACTAGTGGCAACAGAAGCAGTATCAATACCAAAAGGTAATCTTGATCTCTAACTTAACGTGGAGTTTGTGTTAGAACACAGAATTGTGCGTTATTTACCTGGAGAGGATCTCTCATAAGGCCTCCTGGTGCACATTTGCGAGACGGCAGCTTGAATAGACGCTGATATTCTGCATATCGTTGACAAGAGTTTCGGCTGTTATGCCACTGCTGGGCATCTGTCACTAAGGAACACATAGCAGAGTGAAATTACGTGATCTTGTGATTCTGGTGGCAGACACTTCTGCGTCTGTCTATGATATAATTACGAGTGCCTTTACGCACCACATACTTATATGTGTGCATGTGTGTGTATGTGTGTGTGTGTATGTTTGTGTGTGTGTAAATACATATACACACAAACTAGTATTCAAAATATAGATCCACATGTTTTTAAAGTTATTTAGAAATTTAGCTCTGTATTTAGATGGACTAAGGGACATACTATATTGTAAATGGGTATTTCATGAATACTTTGAATTGTAAATCTTGTATTTTTATTATCACATTACAACACCTGATTTTCCAATTTTCCCTAGCATATCAACACTTCAAAATTATAAAGCCACTAATACATTTTCATTTCTTCCCAGATTATTTTGGAAAATATTGAACTCTGTCTTAATCTCCGTGATCCAGATTACATTTCGAGTATGCCTAAAGCTACAAAGCTTTGTGAAATTGAGCAAGAGAAAATTCTTGCACTGAAAGCAGAAGGAATGAGTAACCAGAAGATTGCAGAGAAGATTCGGCGAAGCAGAATGCCAGTAGACAATTTTCTGAAAGATCCTAACAGCTACAACCGGGACGTTCCAAGGCTACGTCAGCGGGCCACTGTGAAGAAGTCACGATGCCCCTCTGTTTCCAAAAGTAAGGCATCAGCGGTAGTAGGAGCCTCAACATACAACGTAAGGAGAGTGATTTTGAACCATGGTTTCCACCTGAAGAAGCACCTAGGGCGTCCGTTATTGTCTCCTTCCCACAAAGCTGTTAAACTGGAGTAAACTTGGCAGCATCAGACGTGGGGTAGTAAATAGACTAGAGTTCCATTCTCTGACGAGGAAAAATGGAATTTGGACATCACCCAGCAGTTATAAATATTACTGGGCAGATAAACGTATACAAAATTCTACTTATTCCAAGTAGTAGAACAGCAGAGGAAATCTTATGATGTGAGAAGCAATATCTGCCAAAGCCGCACGATACATCAATATGTTGGACAGGTCTCTCATTAACGAGAGAGGAAGAAGGCTCCATGGCGAGAACTTTATATTTCAACTGGACAATGCTCCTATTCATGAAACAAAGGCAACTTTGGATTACCTCCGTGCAATTGGAATCGAATCCATGCTATGGCCAGCAAGAAGTTCCCACCTTTATCTTATGGAGAATGCCTGGGAATATCTCATGAATATTGTGTACAGCAAAGGCAAGCAGTTGATGAACTTGAAACGACAATAAAGAAGGCCTGGGAAGAGCTTCCACTTCATCTGCTGCAGTAGTTGATTGGGAGCATGAAATCGCGTGTCTTTCAAGTAATTCAGGAAGGTGGTGGTCAACCACACTATTGCTGATGTATTGTATGAAAATATCACTGAAATATATCATAATTTCCCTGTTTTGTACCATTTTTGCACCATTATTCAATCTGGCATTATAGTTTTGAACAGGGGGGTTTCTAGCTCTGTATGCTTTTTGGAATTTTTGGCTTTCAATAATTTTGGATGTTACAATGCTTTCTTCTATTCCATTTCCTATCTACAGGTGAGTTTCATGAATTTGTGTAGCATAGTTTGCCAGAAAAAAAAAAAACACAGACAGTGATCTGGCTTTATAGTTTTGAAGAGCAGTTTACATATATATATATATATATATATATATATATAATATATATATATATATATAATATATATATATATATATACAAATACGACAGTCTTCCCCAGCTTCCTTTCATCAAATCTAATCACTAGCCGTTGGAGCTATAGTAGAAGATATTTGACAAGGTGCCACATTGTGGGACTGAATTCAAAACTACAGACACCTGCGCTATTGTTAAGAATATTTAATTTCAAATAAAAATGATTAAACTGCAGACAACTTATTGAAATAGAATTTAAAACGTTCAAGGAACGTTGAGAATGAATTGAAAAGTGAATTTCTTGAAGAGTAATACATTTTCCCTTCAGTGAGGAAATAATTATTTTCATCTAAAGACAGATTTGTGAGCATTGTTTCGAAGTGTTCTATAAATCTATTCAAATAAATGGAAGAATAACAAGTGAATCGATTTCTTATATAAGCCCAAAGCCTCATTTTAAGGAAAATTATAATCGACTTATGTCGAATACAGTACTTGACTAGTACTTCATTTTATTCTGCCTAGAAGGAAAAAAAGATAACGTTCAGATTGGCCTGATCTGAACTCAGAACGTAAAGAACAGTAACTAAATTGCTGCAATGCATTTTGGCCGAAGCTCTAGCAATTCTGCCAATCGTTTGTTCTTTGCCAACACTCTATGAAATAATATCAGATATAATTTTACTTAAATTGGATTTTATGTCTCATATACTTTCGTATTTTTGGAGCCGATTCAATAATGTTAGCACGGATCCTAAATATCTAAATAATGAATATTTTATAATGCGTCAAATAATACCACGAGGAAGTGAAATATTTTTGCCATGCTTTTCTAATTGAAGGATCGTATGATAAATCATATGATTTTTACATACACTGCTGAATAAATTCATTTATATATATTCTGATATTTGAATATTTAATGTTGTTTCCTCATATGAGATATCATGGTAGGTTTTAGATTGCTTCTTGTTTATTTTTAAAATAAATCTTTGGAGACAAAGCAGTTTGGATGCATTTCTGTATCTAATACAGCTTTTAACTGTGGTGAATTCAAATCCTGCCAGAATATATTTGCCTTCGTATGGCATCGAATAAATAAGTACCCATAAAATACTGGTATCGATTTAATCGTCTACTATAGTGCACAAAAGATTTAATCGTTTACTAAGTGCCAACCAAATAAATATTTACTTCTAAACGCTACGTTTTCTCGTCTCTTTATATGCTCAATTAATATTGATTTATTTTTACTCTGCTCAAAGCTAGATTTCCTCGGAAAGATGATATTAGTCTTTAGATTGCTTCCTATTTATTTTTAAAATAAATCTTTGGAAAGAGCCACAAAAGTTCGAGTGCATCTCTGTATTTTATACAGAAGCTAACTTCGTAAGGTATCGAATAAATGGAAATGATTCATTATATTACTGGGGCTGCTTTTATTAACCCAGATAAAGAAAAATACGGAGTAGGATTTCAATTGAAGATATAGTGATGAAATACCGTAAAGAATGCTGACCGATACTGCTATTTTTGACAACTCGCTGCCTTTATATTCCCTTCGTATTGACAAACTCAGATATACAAAACTAACACTATTTAATCTGAAACGAGGCTGTTAGGTATTTCTGAACGATAAAAAGGCATAAACTTGCATATGGTTTGGATTCCCCACGCATTCAATAGAATGCATATAATGCATTTGATTATCCTATATTAATTGTTATTCCCCAATTCTTCAGTAAATCTACAAAACGGGAAAATTTACACCTTCATGATAACGATAATCCGAAGGTGAAAAGAGAATTAAGTTTATATTGTTTACCTCTCTCTACTTCGGCAACAGCTCCGGCGTAAATATTTCTTCTGCTTTCCCCAACAATTCTCATTGGTGTTCTTTTCAAGTCATTCTCAGATTAACTTCAACAGCTAAAGTATCTGCTTGAATATCACTCTGTCAGATGAAATGTCCACAATTTGTGGATACTTGACTGAATAATGTATTATTCAGGTAGCAGAACATAATACATTATCTTCTTATTCTACATCAGTGAATTTATAGTATTAGCAGAACCCTTGTGATGCATTTAATCACAAAAGGAACATTGTGTACACACGAAACGATTGTCCTTTCTCTTTCGCAATAAATGACTCAACTGTCTTCCCAGATAATCCATGTTAAAATCGATTTGTTTTTCTTATATCGCAACTGGTAGTCAACCATTTTCCTTTGCAGTTTCAAAAGTTTTGGCAATAAAGAACGAGATACTTCTGCCTGTTGAACTCTTACATCCATAATCCTATTAACACATTCTTTTGCTCTCTGTAGCAGAGAAAAATCCTTTTAATAGTTTTATATTTTTAAGGTTAGCCTTTTCCTCAGTCATATCACTTTCTTCAAAGAGTCTGTTCCCTAACGCTATATTAAGTTTTAAAAATATAACAAATTTGTTACATTCTCTTAATCTTTACAGCGTGCTCCAGTTACTGGTAGTTTTTCCGTTATATATTCATCCACAATATTGTAGTATTTAGCAATATGTTTTCTCAAAAATACCTTCGGTATCTCCCACTCATCAACAAGTAAACTGATGCATTCTACTACATGGGAGTTACAAACCCCATCCCAAAGTAAATCTAATTAAAATCTTTCTGTGCTGAAATAGGATTCCTCACCCAGTTTAATTCCTTACTCAGATTTTCACAATTTTGTATTTAAACAGTTATTTTATTATATAAAGAAGCACAAAGTTGAAGAAATCTGAATTATCATAAAAGAGTGAAAGACTGCTATTGTAGACCTGTTAGATAACTTAGAGAAAACCCAACTAAAAATAAATTTATATCGATAATAATATCAAAGTATTGACAACAACAGTTTCTAAACTTCTCTAACTTCAGTTTCATACAATAAACGTTATGCATCAGTAATGGTATAGAAGGAATGTAGTTTAGTTAGTTTCTGACGCAATAACATACATCTGAAATTTATTAATTTTCGTGGATCAATGATAGTGATTGGTAGTTTCGTTCAGGAGAACTAGTTAGTGCCACTTAGTATTTTTAAGTAATATATTCCTCAGTTTTTCGTATGAGCACAATTGAGCTTACGACTTAATCCGTAAAGTTCATATGCCTTGTCGTAGAAAGATAGCCAGAAGAAAATGACTATAACTATTTTAAAATTATTTTATCTATTATATAATATCCGTTCTGTCTGTGTGTGCGTGTCTTCTAGGATCTCGGGTATCCTCCATCCGATTGCGCTCAAATTTGATATGTAGATACCGATGGTATCAGGGCGTGTATAAGTCTTGAAAAAATTACAAAAATCGATTCCAAGTGATACAGTCGTTTTTGTCCTGCTTTTCTTCAATCAACCTGTACATAACTGCACCTTTCATCTTTTGTTGTTTTGTACTGCTTAAAGGTACGTTTCTTTCCTGCCAAGCTTACTGTTTAAACCATGTTTGTGCTCTCCCAGTCAACAACCTTATCATTACTGGTACTTAAACTCTTCAGTTGCATATTTGAGTGAATAAAATCGTTTTTCTTTGGAATAGGAAAAAAGTCTATCTTTATTTCTTCTTTCGTTGATGTCTCAAATTTAGGTTAAATCAGTGTTTCTCAAAGGGGAGGCCTATGAGACGGTCGGACAAGTTGTTCTGAGAAAATTTGGTTTAAGTGTTTGACAACTCAGCATCGTCCATTGGACGGGGGGGGGGGGTTGCTCGTCAAAAATAATTGAAATATAAAAGACATGTAAAGAATCTATATATAAATTTTACGGTAATCGACAGAACTCTATATTTTTGCAACACAGTGCGAGAATTTCTGAGTCAAATTATAGACAATTACTTTGTAATCTACGGCTGTTTTATATTTTAGAAAGCAACATCCAAATATCAGTGGGCCACTTGAAATACTAAAGTATTTTAAGCACTTTCTATGGAATATGCACAGTTATATTACTATATGGTGAAAAACTATTAAATAGACTGCAATAATTTTCGTTTTTATGCCAATCGATAAACATAATTATAAAAAATACTGATATAAACGCATCTAAACACACATGCGCACATACACTCCCATACACACAAACGAACAGATATGTGTTCAGGACAGTCAGATGCGCAAAGCAGGGCCATTACGCTTTTCTGGGCCTCCGATACTATTGGGGGAATGGAATTTCTCCATCTGGGAACCTGACTAGAATGCTTGCAACAGAGTAGATCTCGCTGGAGCCAGCTAACGGCCAAGAGGTGCTTATAAACTGGACGACGAATTAAGTATACTACCTCAACACAAGGATAGTCCCTCCAATTTGTTTCAACACACACAATTTCCATCTACTATATTCCATTGGCAAGATTTTAGTTAAATCGAGGTTATAGTACCAGGTTGAATCAAAAATTTATTTCAAATTATCACTGGTGATATTTAGTAACTGGTTTCTCCATGTTATATCATTACTTTCACACAATTTGTTGTCAAATCGTTAGTGGATTGTTTATTGTTTATTTGGTAAATAGCATCTAAATATCATTTGTGTATTCGTTACTTTACAGCTTCAATAATGAGTAGTGAAAACATTGAAGTTAGAGCCATTTTATGCTACATTTGGAATAAAGGAGCCAGAGTGCAAGGGCAGCGGTAAAAGAAATTAATGATGTGGCGCAAAACTGGTCAAGACGTTTCATTGAAGGTGACTCCAGACTCGGAAATAAACTAAGGTTAAGGAGAGTAGCTGTTTGGAGTCTTGTTTGAAATGGTTGATCAACAACCAAGCACAAGCACTCGTACGTCGTCGGCAGAATTTAGCTCTTCGCAATGGCCCATCAATCAACAACGGCCTTGGGAAAAGATGTCAAGAAGCTCCACACGAAATTACCAATGACTAAGCACAACAATGTGTGAACGTGCAGAAACAACTGGTGGTAAATCTTCGAAATATCTCATTTTTGGTACCGGACTGTAATTGTGGAGAAAATAGATCTATTTTCATAATTCAAATAAGAGAAATCTGTAGCTTCATTAGGAGCAGCTTTCAGAATCTATTGATAAACAAGGGCTGTTTGAACGGAAAGCCATATTTTGTGCGTGGGGTAATTTTTAAGAGGTGTTACACTTTGCGCTGGTTCCAGATGGTCATGTTGTGAGCGCTAACATTTATACTGAACAACCGTAGCATGTTTAGGATCTTCGAAAGCCCGCTACCCGGCACTGGTCAATCAAAGACGCGCATGACAATGCCCCAACATACTCTGCCAAAGTGATAAAGCACAAACTTGAGGAGAGACAGGAATTGTTGCCTCTTCTTGCCTACAACCCAGACTTTGCACCGCCAAATTACCATATATATATGTGTGTGTGTGTGTGTGTGTGTGTGTGTGTGTGTTTGTGCGTTTGTCCCTCTCACCACCGTCTAACGGTGAATGGATACAACGTCTTAGATACATATATGCACATATAACCTTACTTATAATTATATATGTATTACTAAGGTTATATGTGCATATATATATATATATCTAAGACGTTGAATCCATTCACCGTTAGACGGTGGTGAGAGGGACAAACGCACAAACACACACATATGTATATATATGTGTGTTTGTGTGTGTCTATATACATCTATATGTGTATACAACCTTCAACCAAGTAACAGTCATATATACAACTTGAACAGACAGATATCATTACATAAACATACGTTCACATGTACATACACATGTACACACACACAGAAACGTCTACACTCTTACCTAAATACTCACGTACATACATGAACATACTTATATACATACATGCGTATAAGCATGCACACATGCATACGCATGTACACATATGCGTACGCACATATATGTACACACACATACATGCATACGCACATACATACATACATACATACATACATACATGCATACATACATACACACATACATACGTACATATATATTATGAACTAACTGTTACTTTCTCAGATGCAGCACGAAATTTTGTCAGTGAACAGGTCGCGATCACCTGAATATAATTTGAAGAACTTTATACATGATAGATTTCGGTTGAGCGTTCTGAATCTAGTTCTGGAAATTGTGTTTTGTAAACGACAGACTATGCTGATGATCTTGCAGATATTTGCGTGTCCATGTACGTAAATATTAACAAGTGAAACTAATGGTACGTAGGTAATCGTTTATTATTTCGTATATTTTCATTTGTCTTGTTTATATTTACATTTTGGCTTTTTGCTGAGATTTTTCTTGAGAACACATTTCTCTGACCGGGTTGCGGATCCGTGGAATAAGCTGCCGGACGGGATGGTGAAGATGCCGACGACCGCTCGGTTCAAAGTCTCCCTTGACTACAAGTGGCCTGAACTCTTTACATGAACACCACCCTGTACATAACTCCATGTCCCCATACATGGCCTTGCTTTTTTGCTTTTTGAGCCAAAAAATTAACTAACTAACTAACTAAAAAAACATATTTCACATTGCATGCAAATTTCCATGATAATTAAAAAAAAAACTGGATTTATGACGAAGTCTATATAACAGCGAAAAGTGGAGGCGCAATGGCCCAGTGGTTAGAGCAGCGGACTCGCGGTCGTAGGATCGCGGTTTCGATTCCCAGACCGGGCGTTGTGAGTGTTTATTGAGCGAAAACACCTAAAGCTCCACGAGGCTCTAGCAGGGGATGGTGGTGATCCCTGCTGTACTCTTTCACCACAACTTTCTCTCACTCTTATTTCCTGTTTCTGTTGTACCTGTATTTCAAAGGGCCGGCCTTGTCACTCTCTGTGTCACGCTGAATATCCCCGAGAACTACGTTAAGGGTACACGTGTCTATGGAGTGCTCAGCCACTTACACGTTAATTTCACGAGCAGGCTGCTCCGTTGATCGGATCAACCGGAACCCTCGTCGCCGTAACCGACGGAGTGCTTCCACATAACAGCGAAAGTACGAGACTGAAATAATTATAAGCAAAGATAATTAGCATTATGATATACATATTAATGGCATAGTTATTCGAATTAAATAAATTATTACTAAATCATTTTTGTTTGATTAGTTGTAAATTTATAAAAGTTATCATTCATAGATCGAATTATTGCGTAAAGATGACAGTTTTTGTACAATTGTTTTGTTAAAACTGAGTATACGTAATTTAACCAAATTAATTTTTAATATATCTTAATTTCGATGAACTAAACTAATTTCTTGTGATAAAAGGATACCACAGAATTTACAACATATAGTGATTCCAATATGTTTGAGCAACAATGCTAGTCCCATACTTTTTAAGGTTTGTTAAGACATTCTATAACCCTTTTAAGCGTGCGCATTTTCGAATTCCACTTTCGTACATTTTAAGGCAACGCTTGTAATATTTTATATATGTACCGTATTTTTCTTAGTGGTGTGACAGCTAATGGGTGTACGTCAGTGTGTGCGCACTTGTTCTTGTGTGTGTGCGTGCTTGTTCTTGTGTGTGTGTGTGTGAGTGTGTGTATCTGTATGTGCGTACTTGTTCTTGTGTGTGTGTGTAAGTGTGTGAGTGTGTGTGCGTCCGAGCACGTTCATGTATAGTCCTAAAGTTCTTGTTTAATTTAACTTTAAAATTGATAGAAATCAATATCATTTATATTTCTTTCTTTTTCATTTCCTTTAATCAATAGTAAGTGTTAATTTACATTTCTTCCTTTTCTCCATGCATGTTGCAATATTTCGGCTTTTTGATGCATGTTGCAATATTTCGGCTTTCTAATGCATGCTGCAATATTTCGGCTCTATGATGCATGTTGCAATATTTCGGCTTTCTAATGCATGCTGCAATATTTCGGCTCTTTGATGCATGTTGCAATATTTCGGCTTTCTAATGCATGCTGCAATATTTCGGCTCTTTGATGCATGTTGCAATATTTCAGCTCTTTTGTAGTTTAAAAAAAATCCTCATGGACTATCATAACTAATACGGCGTTTTCGACGTTGATCTCGTTTTCTTCTTTGAAATTTACGGATTTTACATACACAAATGAAACAGGTAAGAACAAATTTGCAAGGATTTTTCAAGTTTAAAATACGACATTGTTTTTGTTATATCTACATTCCACACACAAAAATGCATAAAAACAGAACACGTTTGCACACACACACACATACACATACACACACAAGTACACCCAGTGGCTTCATCCATATATATTACTTAAAAACAGAACATGCTCGCACGCACATACTCACGCGCACATGAACAAGATCTCGCACACACACACACTCACACATTCCCACACTCAAGAACTAGCACGCACACACACACATACACACACTCACAGAGGCGTACGCCCATTAGCTTCCTCTTCCACTTCGACACGTCAAACAGAACAAGCACGCACGAAGAGAGCTGCATGCCAAACTATCGCTCGTTGGTTGATGATGATTGAAAATTAACCAATAAAATGCAATCACCACGCAAACGGCCACGGTTCCCTTTACACTTTTATTCGCAAGCTAGGCATATATTGTCAGAGACGCAGTAGACTCGACTATAACATTTTGTTGTTGGTCACTGCATGCCTGACAGATACATACGAGGTAGTGCTGAAAAGTTCCTGGTTTTAAGGTTGTCGTAAAAGGCCTATTTGAAGGCCCAAACTTCCGAATTCTTTTAGTGGCTTAGAAAAACTAAAGGACCGCTTCAATAAGTGAGTGAATCTGAGAGGGGAATATATTGAATGAAATCTTAATTAAATGATCCTCTTGTATTCTTTTACCCAAGGTCAGGAAATTTCAACACTTCCTGCATACATACATACATATACATATACATACATAC
The DNA here is from genome assembly GCF_006345805.1 of Octopus sinensis. Classification (NCBI taxonomy): domain Eukaryota; kingdom Metazoa; phylum Mollusca; class Cephalopoda; order Octopoda; family Octopodidae; genus Octopus; species Octopus sinensis. The sequence continues at coordinate 21,120,296 of NC_042997.1, read as the reverse complement.
ATACATACATACATACATATATACATACATACATACATACATATAATATATATATATAATATATATATATTATATATATATATATATATATATATATATGTATATATATATATATTATATATATATATATATATATATATATATATATATATATAATATATAATATATATATATATATATATATATATATATGGGGGGAGAATTCACGAGAAAAACAAAAGACGAAGACAGGTGGTGTAGGAAACAAACAGATGTATTAGTATAACGCTCAGGAATTGAAAAAGTGTTTTACGTTTCGAGCCTACGCTCTTCCACTGAAAGGAACATAGAAAGAAACAAGGAGAGAAGAAATGTGTGTAGTGGCTACCGATACATATATATATAACAAAGTGAAGTTGTAAGGTACCGCACGAGTGGAATTATATATGAAAGAAGGTTTGAAAATGTAATTTTAAAAGATGTTTATTCACTTTTAAAATTGCATTTTCAAACCTTCTTTCATATATACACATATATATAAATCTGCTTAATACTCTTTTATGTTTTTTCTCAAGATTGATTAGAATTCTAATTCTCATGTCATAGTTACGTAAGCTTATTCCTCTCTAATATTAATCCGGTTGACATGTTTATACAATACTTTCCTGAGACTTAAATTCGGTTTTACTTTTCCTTTGTTATTCTTGAAACACTTTCCCCTTACGTTTAATATGAAATCAATGTGGAAACCATTGTCTTTCCTGTAACAGATTATGACAAATGACTGAAAAAACACCTGGTTAAGTTTAACACTCTTATTTACATTCGTCAGTTATATCCACTTGCTATTGTATTTGCTCCTTCATTGACGTGAGAATTTCAAGGAAAGAAAAAAAAATCAATGGAACAGTGAAAGTTTATGTAACTCAAATAGTTAGTGTGACGTTTTCGGTTATAAGGCACTGATATTATTTATACAATATAATTTCCTACCGATGTAGCTTGCATATGATTCGGACTGTGTAATCTGTAAATAATGTATTATGAAATATTTTTTGACATGAACGAGAGAAAATATATTCTAAAAGTATGAAAAATACTGCAGCATTTTATTTATCATCATTAAAATTTTTAACATTTATATATATATATATATATATATATAATATTGATTTTATGAGTTTCCCCATAAACTGCATGAAGAATTTGCATTATGGGTTTTGACGGCAATGTTTCTGCTTGCTAAAGGAGATCACAGGCCATGAAGCTATGGATGGCATTAACATAGAAGCATCAGCCATTTTGTAATGGCTGTTCGGTTATTTTTATGGTGACAATGCACAAATTTGTTCCCTGCTTCAATGATCATTCCTAGGAACCTTGAATTTCCAACTTGAATCTGACAGTAATTGGTTATTTTTATTTAAGACATTCTCCAAGAAAGAAACGACAGCACAAAGAAATAAAACAAAGATTAATTGCCAGTGCATTGTTTAAGTTTCATGCATGACTATGTGGGCATATAGGTTAGCTCGTATTGTATTGCTTTATCCAACTTACGAAATATAAAATATACATTAAAATAGGCATATTGCTAGAGTGTTCAGAGGAGAAATGTTCCCTCTGAGACAATAGACATGTTTATGAAACATAAAGTTATTTGCAGAGACTTTGTGAGTTAAATTGAAAAATTCTGAGTCATATCCAAGCCGGACTAATTCTACAATAAATAAATAAAATGTTGAAATTTCACTGCCTTTCAAATATATTCTTATTCAAAATGAGAAGTTTAAAAACGTTTTAAAACACTGTACAACGTTTGGTTAATAGTTAATAGTTTTCAGTAATTAATCTGTTATAACAAAATATAGAATAGACAAATCGATATATAGGGGAGACCGGGTCTAGTTGTTACACGGGTAAGTTGTTACAAGCCCATTGTTTCCAACTTCAAGAAATAGGTGGCACTCGGTCTCTACCTCGTGAAGGCCAACTCCTTAGCATCATGACTGCATATGTGTATTGCACTGGCGGTCTGTCACCAGGAAAGGTATGGCTCAAAAAACGATATTTTACTCCAAACGGGAAATTTGGCCACAAAGTTATTTCCTTAACTACTAAAGCACAAGTGGCGTTACTGAAGTAGTTTGTGGCTCATTAGGAAGTGTTGGAAGTTGCCTTCGATACATGAAGGTATGTCCTGAATGTCATGCATTGCTAGTGCTGTGTACGAGGTAATCAACAGAAATCCATGGCCGGGGCTAATTGTTACAGTGTATCAACTTACCCCGAGCAACCTACACCAGGCCTAAGTTTTCTTGCTGGTGTTGTTACAAGCCCAGAGATGTTGCACCCATTAAGGAAGGCTTCCCCCAGGAAGACAGGTCGACGTTGTGGAAGTCGCAAGTGGTGCTAAACAGCCATTCTAACCCAAACCCCCGTAAAACAGCACATAATAGATAAAATAAATGAACGGAAATCCAAACCAAAGAAGGCAACTTGTACAGAAAAGGCAACAAAGAGGAAGGTAAAGTCAGCTAAAACAGGTTAAGGCAATGGGAAGCAGCCTCACAGCAAGTCGCCAATTGGAAATGCCTTGTCTGCTCAGATTGGTATTCCACTTCCCTTCCAGGTGAAGAATGGGTGCAATGCATGATCTGTAAAGACTGGGCACACACTGACTGTACCGATGAACGACAGGGCTTTCTGTGTGATCTGTGTGGTGAGAAGTTAATAGAGGACGATTCCGACTAGATGGCACATGTAACAATGGGGAAATTAGCTGATGAGGACTCTCAGTATCACGGTTAGAATATGAAGTGGTTCAAAGCACTGTTAATTAATCAAAATAATACTTCATAGATGCAAGAAGCAGGAGACGTATTCATTTTAAATTTGATTGTTAACATAATTCTGAGTTATCGACAGTTGTAACAAAGTACCCCAGTAAGTGTAACAACGTACCCCGCACTCAGGGCAAATTGTTACAGCTGACACCACTTCATTAATTATAACCTGTCTAATTAATGTTATGTAATTTCTGGTTTTTGCTGGTGATAATAATAGAGGTGCCTTACTAATTAAATCTGAAAAGAAACTTCAGTTGTGTTCATTTATGTGCGTGCCAAGGCAAAATAAAAAATTAAAAAATGTAAAAACTAGACCCGGTCTCTCCTAGCTCACACGAAAGCGGGATTAATGTGACAGGCCGCCAGTGCAATACACATGTGCAGTCATGCTGCTATGGAGTTGGCCTTCACGAGGTAGAGACCTGAGTGCCACCTATTATTGAAGTTGGAAACAATGGGCTTGTAACAACTTACCCGTCTAACAACTAGACCCGATCTGGTGTAGTTTCAATAGATACATACGTTCTAGATCAGAGAGGGAGAAACATTTCACGCAAGGTAGCATTGACTTTGTCTTCCATCTATGAAGGGTGAATTTCAAAAATTGTTCACACTGCCAAACCTATTATTTTATGAAATATAATAATGAAATTTCTATGAAAAGCAGAGTTTCAAAATAAGGGCGACGGTTGTCACCTCCAATTTTCTATGTTTTAAAACACAATTGTAACTATTTGAAACAAATAATTACAAGTTAGATTAAAAAATATATTTCTGACGTTTGATCTTAGTCGGAAGATGGACCTTAAATACAATTAAATCAACAACAATGTATTTCAGTACCATTGTTCCTCGAACATTTTTGAAAGTTGCCCCATTTCTGTTCGAGACGACAACAATAGCAAATCATCTAATTATCTCTCTTTCTCTCTTTTACTCTTTTACTTGTTTCAGTCATTTGACTGCGGCCATGCTGGAGCACCGCCTTTAGTCGAGCAAATCGACCCCGAGACTTATTCTTTGTAAGCCCAGTACTTATTCTATCGGTCTCTTTTGCCGAACCGCTAAGTGACGGGAACGTAAACACACCAGCATCGGTTGTCAAGCAATGCTAGGGGGGACAAACACAGGCACACTCACATACACACATACATATATATACATATATACGACAGGCTTCTTTCAGTTTCCGTCTACCAAATCCACTCACAAGGCATTGGTCGGCCCGGGGCTATAGCAGAAGACACTTGCCCAAGATGCCACGCAGTGGGATTGAACCCGGAACCATGTGGTTTGTTAGCAAGCTACTTACCACACAGCCACTCCTGCGCCTGTATTCTGGCAAATATTCATTAAATAATATATTTCAATAACATGTCACTTCTATGCATTACATTTGCAACGTATGTCCTCAAAGTAAGGTGTCATATTTTACAAGAGCCTATCCTATCGAACAGTAGCCCACTCCTCATTTGTATTATATCTTAAAATCTCGTGAACCATGCATTACGCATCTATCTAATAATTTCTCACGAAAATTCTTTCTTCTATGACTGCCATTTTCTTCTTATTTTCAGTTTGAATATAATACATAAGCTAAAACACAGCTGACTAGATATTGTTGTGTAGGATATTGTTGTTAAAATCAGCAGCCTTCTGGACACCGATGTGGTTAGAAAAATACAGGCGAATGAGGACGTCTATGGACCATTGATAAAGAGTTTGCAAATCTAGAACACTATTATTGTTGGAGCAACTGAATATGTACCAACTTGTGTGGAGCAGAGGATAGCTGAATTTAGAACCTTGGGAAGAGAACGCAACTCCTTAACCCTTATACACTATATCTCGCACTATAAAAACTGCAAGACCTTCTTAAAATTTAAAATATGATGAACAGAAGATGCTTTCTTTCACAACCTTGCTACCAAGCAGGTGGCCGGTCAAAATTAACTCTAGATTGACATAGGAAAGACAACAAACAAATAAACATACATGCAAACATAGATACATAGATACATACATACATACATACATACATACATACATACACACATACATACATACATGCGTGCGTGTATACATGCATGCATGCTTACATGCATACATAGATGAACACATACATTTACTAAGGATGTTATGCTTTCCATGGGTAGTTGTTTCAATAATTGCTATATCAGATCAATGGTAATTTCCTATATTTCATGGTATAAAACGAGGTATTCAAACAGCTGTACTGCTGTAAGGTATTACTAACTTAATAAATTAATATGGACTTTACATATATAATGTATAGAGTCTTTTATTGAGTTAAGCATTGCCCTCTTCCTCGATACACGTACGAGTACTGGTGGACTATATGTCTGTATGCATGTGTAATATAATGTAACGTACATGTATGTATATATGCATGTATGTATGTATGCATGTATGTATGTATGTATGTATGTATGTATGTATGTATGTATGTATGTATGTTTGTATGTATGTATGCATGTATGTATGTATGCATGTATGTATGTATGTATACATACGCACATATACATACAAAAATAATCACATACATACATAACTACATACATGTATACACACATACAATCACATACAATACAATTGTTTAACTTCACGTCCACTTTTCCATGCTTGCGTGGGCCAGATGGAATTTGTTCAGGCAAATTTTCTACAGTCAGACACTCTTTCTGTCGCCAACTGTCACAGGTTCCCAACCGAAGTAATATTTGCTATGGCTAGACGTATTTTTCTCGGAAGCCTTGAAAAGAACATCCTCGCTTGTATGACGAAGATTCCCATTTACAACCATCACATGATGCCTAGACAGGTGCACAAAGATACATATGCACATAGGAATATACATATAGACCCATTTATACACGCGCGCACGCGCGACGAGTGTCAATCGGTTACCTTCCACCAAATCGTTTCACAAGACTACCAAATTGTCTCACAAGGCCCGGGACCATAATAGAAGACACGACATTTTCTGAAGGTTCAGGCCAGTGAGATTAGAGCCAAGACCACAAGGTTGAGAAGCAATTTATGTATTTATTGCTCACAAGGAGCTAAACATAAAGACAAACAGGGACAGGCAAAGGGATTAAGTCGATTACATCGACCTCTGTGCGTAACTGGTACTTATGTAATGGACCCCGAAAGGATGAAAGGCAAAGTCGACCTCGGCGGAATTTGAACTCAGAATGTAGCAGCAGACGAAATACTACTAAGCATTACGTCCGGCGTACATACGATTCTGCCAGCTCACCGCCCTAGATTATTAGAAGGTTGATGTTATGGCCGGTCAGAAGGTAACCATTTGCTTTGCACCTATAAGGCGTTTAGCTGTATAGGGGACTCGTCAGATTCAGATAGTTTTTGATGCTGATATAGGCATTTTTCCAAAAGCTCACAAGAACCTGACGAGAGGCCTATTAAACTAAGCGCTTTATAGGAGCGGAACCAATGGTCACACTCTGGCCAGCCATAACAATCAACCTCCTAAAAATATATTACTGCTCTAATATTTTAGAGAGTGCTTTTATTCCGGATATATGAACTACTGATGATATATATATTCTTTACTCTCTTTACATTTTTACTTGTTTCAGTCATGTGACTGTGGCCATGCTGGAGAACCGCCTTTAATCGAGCAAATCGACCCCAAGACTTATTCTTTGTAAGCCTAGTACCTATTCTATCGGTCTCTTTTGCCGAACCACTTAATTACGGGGACGTAAATACACCAGCATCGGTTGTTAAGCGATGTTGGGGGACAAACACAGACACACAAACATACACGCACACACACACACATACATATATACATGCATACATATATATATATATATATATATATATATAATATATATATATATATATATAATATATATATATATATATATATATACGACAGGGTTCTTTCAGTTTCCGTCTTTCAGTTTCCGTCTTTCAGTTTCACAAGGTTGGCCCGAGGCTATAGTAGAAGACTCTTGCCCAAGGTACCATGCAGTGGGACTGAAGCCAGAACCATGTGGTTGGTAAGCAAGCTACTTACCGCACATCCACTCCTACGCCTATATATATATATATATATATATATATATATATATATTATCGTAATATTAGCGCCAAGCAGTGTTTAGTTTAGATATAAGCAAAGTTTAGGTTAGTTAAAATGTTTGTGACATATTTCAACTGTTAAAAGTCAAATTCATTATAGTTACCGTGGAGAAAATTTTCTCTTATGGAGAAAAGATGCAAAAAGCACCATATTTGACCCGTATCGGCACATATCAAGATCCCCAGTCATCGATGTTTCTAGCTGCTTAGCCGTTATCAATGGGAAATACATAAGAGAGGCAACTCATCAATATCTGGAAATCCTGATAGATGGCGATACTAGATAGATATGGTGTTTGTGCCTAAACAACTCTTGGTGTTAATACTACGGTAATATCCATGACCTCGTGGTCTACTGGCACAAAGCAGTCAATGTTGCTATAGCTTTAATAAGGCCTACACACACACACACATACACACATACACGCACACAGAGCTAACCGGCTTATACTGTCACATTATACTGACATATGCACACACACGTGAATGGTATAACCTCATGACTACAGAGTAGTAATGAGCGTAAAACCATTGTGCTTCAAGTAGACCCGGTGCTTGGTGACAGTAGAAACGGAAGGAGTCCTATGATAGATGGACTGCTCAAGGAATTCTGTTTGTCATATTTGTCATAGTCAGTTTCTGCTTACTGCAGCCAGCAGCAGAATGGAGGCTTTCTAGGAGCTTTACCAATTATTTATCTGCCAAATTACTCACGAATTAGTTAAACTGTTGGGAATTTGGTTTAGCTCAAACCTTCAGGTGGAAAAGGACGGTGTTGAGGTAAGGAATGCATGGTGAATTTTATCAGAAAATGGCGTATAATAAGCCGTTCTCGAAGGTAGAGTAGAAATACTCAATAGGTGGATAATTTCTGTTACCAATACTCATTATTCCGGAAGTTGTATTATCAAATTAAGGTGATGCCTATATCTCTCATTTTTCTAGATGTAACTCATATTAGTAGTCAGAAAATCCATCTCTTCTCAGCATTTTTTAAACCTAGATCTCGCAATGCACACATTGCCGATGCTTTGAAAGGAGCTGATCCTACGACAGACACAGGGGTACTACAAAAGAAAGCTGTTCTTTCAGCTCGCATCTTTAACAAAACTACTGCATGGATAATGAGTAGACAAGAACAGGAACCTGGCATCAAGGATGTGAAACTTTCAATTACTCTACCTCCTGGACAGAACTGTCACTTAGACAATGGCTTTCGCTTTTTTATACAGAGTTCAGGACAGACATGAACACTAATAACCTGTGGGCTATTCAGAACATCACCAATGATGCATTATACAAACCTTCAAGGGTGGTTTCAGTTCGAGCATTGTTGGTAACTTCTAAAGGTTTTCTTGTATGAAGAAAACATGTTTGTGATTCAGCAGAGCGAATCATATTCATCTCACGCTCATAAGGATCCCCCGACTGTGTTTATGCTATCCTCTAATTGTCCCCAAGAAGTCACAATTACTTTCCTATTGCTACATTGTCTAACTGGTGTTGCCATGTGAGCGTCTGAAAACTTTTCAGGCGTCAAAAATTTTACCCTGTTACTTTGATGAATTGCGAAATCCAAGTTGATATCAGTTCCATTGGGAAGTCTGTTTCACCTCCTTTTTTCAATCACAAAATAGTTTGAAGAAATTTACCATCTCGACCTTTGAGGCCATAACCACCTCATCATTATTTCAGCATCACATACTTAATACATTATCTGATATAGTTATAGATACCTTTCAAGACGGTATGGTAGGATTTAAGGGGAAACATGTCTGTTACACTAGCAGATGGTATGACTATACTTAATGTATTGTATACCTGCTAGGTATACCTAATGGCTAATGCAAAAGATGTCGTGTGGAGGCTGAAAAATGGCATTGAGATCTTTACCTTACAGTTCAAATGATGCTTTTTTGCTATTATTCAAAGGAAAAAAATTTGAACTCCACTAAATAAAACAGGATTATGTTTAACATGGCAAGGTTGTTCAGATCTCAGGGTTCATTTATGTTGAGAGAACTCAGGTGTTAATTTATGATTTACCCTGTGTGGTTATCCCCTTTTCAAATATTACATTCTATAATAGCATTATAATTTTCATTGTAATATTTCATAAACTGATATTTAACTTATATATTTTTGTCTCTTGTGTCTTCATTTTTTGTATTTTCCTTTTTTCTTCCTTCTTATGTATCTCTCACAGAACTCTTGTTGTTGCTAAAGCTTCTTATGATTGCTGCACGAAAACAAATATAACTGTACAAAATTTATTATTATCATTATAGAAGGACAATTAGATCTACACACTCGGATACAATTATATATGATTGTCTCTATGTAAATATTGATATATAAATGAATATAATAACTAATTTATAGATGACTATAGATAATCAGAGGAGTGTGTCTGACTAAGCAGATATCTGATAATCTTACAAAAAGAAAACAATACATAGTTGACAATAAACCAATATTTGCCTCAGAATGCAATCTACAACTTATATCGGATGGCAGGTATTCCTAAAAGACATTGTTTTAGTTCCAGATAATCTATGTGACTCATTGAAAGCAGTGATGCATTGGAGACTGACAGGCGCCAGCAGTATTGTAGGTTAGAGACCACTTTCTTTCTCTATTATATATTGAGCTATCAATGTAATGCACCATTGTTGCAGCTATTGCAAACAATACAGGCTGGTCATGTGCTACAACATGAAAGCTATACTCATTTCTTTTTAAATGTGATGTTGTGGAATTGAATTACTTGCTGTTTATCTTCTTCAGATTTTGGATGACTGATATATTTGCCATTACTTCTTGAGCTTGAAAAGAAAATTGCTTCCATCAAGTTTCTTTCCTTTCTGGGAATTTAAATACAAAGTTATATATATATATAATATATATATATATAATATATATATATATATATAATATATATAATATATATATATATATATATATATATATATATATATATATATATATATATATATATATATATAATATAATATATATATTTCCATGAACAGAATTGCACATATCATGTTTTTACAATCTTTATACGATAGGTTCTTTTTTCTTTTTGAGCAGTGATATTAAAAATATTTCTTGCTACTGAATGTAATTTGATAATTCCATAGATATTAAGCTTATGGATTATGAAACAGATGGATAAAAGTGAATATTTCAACTGATACTTGCACAGACATAATGATAGGTGGAAGTAATAAAATCTTGACTTATAAATCAGACATTTCCTTTATTTACTTTATTTGGACCAGAACATTATTTATTTTATTAGCTTCTTTATGTTTTGTTGAAAATCAAGTTTCACTGCATCTTCTTATAGTAAGTAAGTATTATGTCTTCTTAAAAAGTACAAAAGGAAATAAAAAAAATCTTCTGCAAATATGCCTCTCAGCAAAACTGTCACACTTATATATACATGGTAAAGTGAGAGAAATTTAGATGTGGTTGAGGTAGGCAATTTTGTGTCCCAGAAAGAGAAGTGAAGAGACAATGGATGAAATTGAGCAATTCCTCAACTTCATCCCCACTTCTCTGAATTTTTTTGAAGAAGAATCCGATCCAAAATGTCAGAACTCACCTCTCCTCATAGTCCAATACATCTTATTTACAAATGTATTATCTGTTTGTGTAGACCATCATTAGCTCTTATTTTATATATCATTCTTAAGCTATGTTTAAGATATAATAATTAACAGAATAAAAATTCATACACATTGAGTATACAAAACTATTTCTTATATGTTATCTGGTATCGTGAGGAGTAAAGAAGATTAAAAATAAACAGGTATAAATATCCTATTAATGCAGCCAAGTATTTACTGCTATTTGTCTATGATAGCAGAAAAAATTTTCAAATGTACTATAGAGTATGATTTAACTATATGTAAAAATATATAATTAGTCTTGTTCAAAAGTAATTTTGGGGCTATAAAATCAATTGAAAACAGCAAAGGAACTCTATTTCAGCTTACTTGATCTCACATTCAGTGCGGGGAAGAATCAGGCATTATCCCTTAATCTGAAATATTTATTTTATATAGCAGTCAATACTGTAAATATATCTTGTAGATTTATTGCTAAATCACTGAGTGTTGGATATGTTGTGATATACACAAATACTCCAAGGAAAAAAGAAGCATATGGAGATCTGACTTGGATAAATCCAAAATATGATCCTTTGGTAACTAGGAGTCTGAATTCTACTAAAGTCAAGTTTAGTTTTTGTCACTCAGACATTGATGAAATAAGCCACTGTAACATACTTTTATTTGGGAAAATTGACTTTTGTGTGTAGTCAAAAGAAATCAATAACATTTATCAGCAATTAGTTGGAAAATGATTTCTAATTCAATTTTATAACGTATTCAGTACTAATTAAATTTATTTTGTCAGTTATATTACTTGATTACTCTCAGGAATAGTTTCTTCAATTTGCAAAACGTCTCTTTACACTTAAGTTATTTATACCAAACATTTTCAGAAAAATGCATTTACAGTATTCTTTTAATGGTCAGCAGTTTCTTAAAACATCAGTATCTAAAGTAAACTTTCTTTGTGAAAACTTTCCACTGATACTGCAATTTATATAACTTCCTTCAATAACTACAAAACTCCTTATCAAATGGCTCTTAGGGGTAAAAAGGTAAAAATCAAGCAAACTGAATTTTAGATAAATTTGAAGTCACAGGCTATTTGGAACTTGATTCATCTTTTAAGAGTGATAACTTTTTGCAGAATGCTACATCTACCTGCTAGGCATTATATCAAATAATAATTCTTCATATCCTACAGATACATTCTACTTTGTTAATATGCCAGCATAACCTTTTGCATTTGCAAGCAGGTTAGCACCTACACCTTAGAAATTTACTCGGAAAAATTAAGTCATAATCGCATAACATACTTGATATTTATCTGTAACATTGTTGCAGAGACGTGCAATAACTGAAATTTTTGTGCTGACAGGAATTCGATTTTATGTGGTTGAGCAATTTACAATGATTCAAGATTTTTTCTTTATGCAACTCCCTTAAAAAAAACGTAGCTATACTATTGAGACATAAATTTATTATTACTAACACATATCTATAAAATAAATTTTATTGCCCAAGCTAGTGTTCTTGGAATAAGTATTTTACAGCTGAATTTCCTATTTGACATTATTTTAATGTGGAAAGGAACTGGTTTCTTCAATGAAGTAGAATGTGTCCATTAGCTAGAAATTTCTGTTTCTTCCATCACAGTTCAAAATGGTTATTGTGAACTTTCATTATATTCATTTTATTATATTCAGTAACTGACAATTACAAAAGTTAATCTCAGAGAAACTTTATTAAATATATGAAACTTAGTAGTAAGTGTACATTTATGAATACTTTAATGGAACAGTGAATAAAATACTTAAATGAAATATTGAATTCTTCGCAACTATACAGAATTGGTAGACCAAATGTTTCTAGAACTCAATAATTCATTGGAATTCATGGCTTTGGAACAATTAACGATAGATATTTTCTATCTAGTTTGTTGTTGATTTCAGTCAGGGCTTGTCCATTCACATAGCACCATGTGTGTGGGGTTGTGTATATTCACACTTTTCTTCACTTTATACTTGTTTCAACCATTGGATTACAGCCATGGTGGGGCAAGACCATGAAGGCATTTAATCAAGCAAATCGATCTTACTGCTTTATTTTTTTAAGTCTGGTACTTAATTTATTGGTCTCTTTTGTCAAACTGCTAAGTTACAGTGACATAAACAAACAAACACCAGTAGTCATGCAGTGCTGAGGGGCAAACACACATACATATATATACGATGGGCTTCTATATAGTTTTCACCAGTCAAGTTCACTTACAGGGCTCTCTTTTACTCTTTTACTTGTTTCAGTCATTTGACTGCGGCCATACTGGAGCACTGCCTTTAGTCGAGCAAATCGACCCCAGGACTTATTCTTTGTAAGCCTATTACTTATTCTATCAGTCTCTTTTGCTGTACAACGGGCTTCTTTCAGTTTCTATCTACCAAATCCACTCACAAGGCTTTGGTCAGCCCAAGGCTACAGTAAAAGACACTTGCAGAAGGTGCAATGCAGTGGGACTGAACCTGGAACCATGTGGTTGGTAAGCAAGCTACTTGCCACACAGCCACTCCTGCATGCATAACTTGCACTTTTTAGATCCATTAACATATACCTTGTATTTTTCTAAAAATTTCCACTTGGTAGTATGTGGCATGGAGTAGGCATTCAAGCCCCATATGTGGCTTGCCAACTTAGTGGCTTTACTTTTGTCCTTGTGCCAGAAAGACCCAATGTAATTATTCACATAACCCAATGTAATTATTCTCTTTGGACAAATTATTATGTAGCATTGTTGTTACTTCTGTCTCATATACTATAGAGTTTATCATGCATGCATGGTCAAATGGGCAAGCTCCAGGATCTCAACAATAACAACTAGGAGTGGGCTGTTGGTGATGTTTATGGGTAATGATGCTCTTCATGTCAGGGCAACAGCTATATGATATTTTAATTGAATTACCATTCACACTTACACTTTTTGCATCCATCTTCCCTTTGCTTTTTTCTTGTTCTGTTGTCCTTATTTGTTACTTTTATAGGTTATGTGCTCAGAGCCCGATATTTGCTTGAAGACACTTGGTGAATTATATAAGTCTGTCAAGAAAGCATCTCTAATGTATGAAACTATTAGTAGCTCATAACTATATACTGTGTACATTAAACAATATTTATCTCTTACTGGATGGAATACTTTTATATTGATCTTACCTTAATGGCAAAGTAAATTACACACACACACACACACACAGACACACACACACACACACAGACACACACACACACACACACACACACACACATTTATATATATGTGAACTCTAGGTTAGTTAAAATATGTTTGTGACATATTTCAACTACTAAAGGCAAATTCACTTACCATAAGAGATAATTTTTCTCCATGGTAACTGCGATGAATTTGCCTGTAGCAGTTGAAATATGTCACAAACATTTTAACTAACCTAAATTTTGCTTATGCCTATACACTGCTTGGTGCTGATATGGTAATTTCCACGACCTTGCCAGTCTACTGGCACAAATCAGTCAATGCTGTTCACTGTATTTTAGTTATAGCCATGGCTTTGGTTAGGTCTATCAAGAGTTCCTCTCTTTGGTATTTCCCATTGATATCACCTTAAGAACTAGAAACATCAATGTCTCGGAATCCAGCAGAGAGCAACACTGAATGGATATGACATTATATATATATATATATATATATACAGGGTTTGGACAAAATAATGGAAACACCTTAAAATTTCAAACAAATTTATTTTTATATGGGGTAGGACCGCCTTTGGCAGTACAGAGCTTGAATTCTATGAGGTATGGACTCATACCTCATTTGAATTGTTTTTTAAAGGAATTTTTGTCCATTTTTTAGCTAAAACAGCCTCCAGTTCTTGTAGTGAGGATGGTGGAGGATATTGACTCCTTACTTGTTTTTCTAAAATGCACCATAAATGTTCAATAATATTGAGATCTGGAGACTCTAATGGCCAGATAAAATGTTCAACTTCTCTAGAATGTTCCTCATACCATTCAGTAACAATTTTAGCAGTGTGAATTGGTGCATTATCATCCTAAAAGATTATTTCCCTCAAAACAGTTCTGCAACCATAGGATGAAGTTGATCAGATAAAATGCTTAAATAGTCTTGACTATTAATTCTGCCATGAAGGGAAACCATTGGGCTGGCAGATTTCCAAGATATAGCCCCCACCCCCCCAGATAATCACAGATCCATGTTTAACAGCTGGAAGAAGGCAGTCTGGGTCAAATGCTTCTTTTGGCTGTCTCCACATGTATACTATGTATACTTGGCCAGTGATCAGAAATAGGGTAAAGGATGACTTGTCCAAGAAAATAACATTCTTCCACTGCTCTAGGGACCAATTCTGTAGGTTTTTACTCCACTCTGAATGCTTTACAACGTTTGTTTTTGAAAGCAGTGGTTTTCTGATTGCAGCCCTGCCATGAAATCTGGCTTTGTGCAGCTCCTGGTGAACAGTTTTGTGGAAACTGGGTTCTTGAGGTGGTCATTAAGCTCTGCAGTAATTTTGGGAGCTGTACTTTTGTGTTCCTTTCTAATAATTTATGTAAGAGTCCGATGATCTCTCTCTGAAAGTTTTGGTTTTCTTCCGGAGTTCTGTTTTGACAAGAAGGTTTTTCTCAAAGGCTGCCATTACTTTCGAGACAGTACTTCTTGATACACTAAAAATTTCGGCTGTTTTCATTACACTAGTGCCTGCCATACAAGCACCAACAATTTGACTTCTTTGAAAGTCCGATAGATCTGTCATTTTAATGAATTTTAATTACCTTTTTCTGATGACATCTGAAAAGAAACAGCAATTTTAGCCCAAAAATATTTAGCAACAAAGTCTTAAAAATAAACAAGCTTTTGACAGTTTTATAGATATTTCAAAATTACAATGCTATGATGCTAGGTGTTTCCATTATTTTGTCCAAACCCTGTATATATATATATGTATGTATGAGAAAGAGAACCACTCTACATAAAGAGCAAATCCGTTTCTCGCAATACAGGCAAATTCCTCTCAGTGAACATACAGAAAAATGTGCAGATAACATAAAACCAAATTTCCCAGTCTTCCCCTTCTACTAGTGCAAAGACAAAATCTCCCAAAGAACGTTTAAATAAAGAAAATTTTTCATTGAAAAATATAGAACATGTCTTAATATGCACGCATAACCAACTTTTATCTTTTTACATATTTCAATTCACGATTACATCACTGTACATAAATCCCCTCATTAAACAAGATTTTCGAAACTTGCTTTTGTCTGTACATATATATATATATATATATATATATATATATATATATATATTTCCCTCCCATTACCAAAAGCTGAACAGTTATCTCCCTTACCCGCAACAATAAAAATAATAGCGATAACCACATACCTCCCCTTTGTTATCTACTTGTGAAGACATTCACTCGTGAATATTATCACACACAACATGGACAAAATTTCTTCTTAAGAAGAAATACATATTCGAATAAGTAAAACATAATATCATGAATAGGGATAAGGAAACCGGTTGATATATTAAAAATTATATTAAAACTATGTAAGTGTGCGTATTTTCCTTTTTTAACGTCTTATATATATACATTTATATATATATATAACTGATTAATGAGAGATCGAAAATGGAAGGTACGAAAGGTTTTATCAATCACTATAATTATTTTGACACATCTAGCATTGATCCCTAATGGGTGGGATACTTAATAACTGGTTCAGAAGTATCTGACGGTGCAGATATGTCACTTTGGGTGATAAACAGAAAGAACTCATGCTGCAATGTATCTTCTCAGTTCTTGTGAAGAAAAGTAGCAAATTAAAGGATATAGCTTCATTCATATAGAAGATGAATAATGAAATAACAGGTGCAAAAAAGAAGCCAACACACTTATTAATAATTTAGTGGAAGAAAAAGAGTTACTCATGGGCAAACACCTCTGTGCATTGGCACTTAACAAACTAGTTACTGTCTGAAGAGTTGTGGATTCATATAACCAGTGATATATATATATATATTATATATATATATATATATATATAATATATATATATATATATATATATATATATATGTGTGTGTGTGTGTGTGTGTGTTTGTATATATATATATATATATATATACAGTTGCGGCCAAAATGTACAGAACGGCATTGTTTTCGTCAGAAAAGTAGATATACGTTTTTATCAAAGTTGTTTTATATTCTATAATTTTCACAGACTATAAATACGATATTATTTGTTATTGTCTGAGATTTTGGTGTAATTTTAGAGGATAATAAAAAAGTTATGGACGATTTAGTGATTTACTGCAAAACCCATGGCGGCCAAAATGATCAGAACGGTTGCTTTTACTCCATGTTTTAGTATATCTAACCGTCGAACTCTAATGTTTTGAATTTCTTTACGTGACAGTTCGTTTACTAAACATTAGTAAGAATATCTGCAGTGTACTTTGTTAATATAATGCCACTTACTCCGTTACCAATTCGTCAGCAGATTATTAAGCTTCGAAAGAAGGATAATTTAAGTATTAGGTCTATTGCAAAGATTGTTAACAAGTCAAAAAGTGTTGTTCACGGTATTCTTAAGGTCTACGATGATTGTGGTTCGTGTGAAGCAAGAAAGTCTACAGGTAGGCCAAGAAAAACGACTAAGAGAGAAGATCGTGCTATGGTAAAGTTGGTTAAAAAGGACAGATTTAAAACTGCTGCTGCTGTTTTTCAGGAAATGAGCATTGTACTGAAGAAAACTTTATCTCGAAAAACTGTCTCGTCCTTTAGTTGAACATGACCTACAAGCAAGAGCACCTGCAGTGAAGCCACTGATCAGCTCCAAGAATAAAAAGTGTTGTCTTACCTTTGCAACCGAACATGTGTTGTGGTCTCAAGAAAAATGGCAAACGGTGCATTTCAGTGATGAATCTAAGTCTATGTTATTTGGCTCAGATGGGAACAGGTACGTTCGTCGAAAAGCAGGTGAAAAATTGTCACTTAAATGCCTTAAGACTAGTGTTAAATTCGGTGGAGGAAGTGTCATGGTTTGGGGGATGATATCTGGAGATGTTGTGGGCCCTTTGCTGCCATTACATGGAAAGGTAAATGCAGGAGTTTATAAATAACTTATAAAAGATCATGTCTTGCCTGTGCTGAGAAATTCAACTAAGCGACCACCCATATTCATGCAAGACAATGCCCCATGTCACAAGGCTAAGGTGGTCATGAACTTCCTCAAAGCTGAAAAGGTTATTGGCATGGATTGGCCTGCTCAAAGCCCAGACATCAATCCTATTGAAAATGTGTGGAATATTCTAGGAGAACGTTTGAAAGCCAGAAATCCTAAAACAACCAAGCAATTATGGAATGCCCTTCAGGAAGAATGGAATAAGATCACCCAGCAAGAAATTGAAAATTTAATTTCCCCATGCAGTCAAAAATGTCAAACTTCGATTGAAGTTAAAGGGCTTCACACTAAATATGAAATAATTCCAGCATTCTCTGTCACTTTTTGATTATTTTGTTATTTTTTTTCAACCGTTCTGATCATTTTGGCCACCATGGGTTTTGCAGTAAATCACTATATCATCCATAACTTTTGTATTATCCACTCAAATTACACCAAAATCTCAGACAATACCAATTAATATCGTATTTATTGCCTGTGAAAATTATAGAATATAAAACAACTTTAATAAAAACTTATACCTACTTTTCTGACGAAAACAATGCCGTTCTGAACATTTTGGCCGCAACTGTATATATGAGTCTGTAACCATGGCCTATACCAGTGTTGCATAACCAGCCCATTTAAGAGTACCCTTCAATCATTGGGCAAAGAACTGTGCTTGAGAAGACCTGTTGAACCAAGTGAAATCATTGGCATGGCTGATGCCAGTACTGTCTGACTGGCACCTGCATGCACCATTTGAGCGTGGTTGATGCCAGTCCAACCTGACTGGCTCTTGTGCTGGTGGCACACAAAATACACCTACTACACACTTGGAGTAGTTGGCATTAGGAAAGGCATCCATCTGTAGAAACCTTGCCAGACCAGATCAGTCCTCAATTCAACCGTCCAACCCATGCCAGCATGGAAAGCAGAAGTTGAACAACAACGATGATTATGATGATACACACACACACACACACACACACACACACACACACGCATGTATGTATGTAGATGATGGGCTTCTTTCAGTTTCTGTTAACCAAATCCACTCAAAATGCTGTGGTCACTCTGGGGGTATTATAGAAGACATTTGTCTGAGGTATCATGCATTGGGACTGAACCCAGAACCATGTGACTGGGAAGCAAGCTTCTAACCATACAGCAACTTATGCATATATACATATATGTGTGTGTGTGTGTGTGTGTGCTTTTGTATGGTTTCCTGTCTATTGCTTACGTGGTGGAATGAACTGGTTATGTGCCATGCAATATATCACCATTCAATGCAATATTCTCTTATTTTGTCCATGAAGTGCAGTATCCAGAAATCTTGCTACCCTGCTTCTTCCATTGTTTTCATCAATCCCTGTATGGTAAGGGTAACTTCCTTTTATAGTGAATAACAGTTACTCACTCAGCACTCATTCTCTATTTGCATTGCTCACATTTAAGTACAGTTGTGTCCCTTGCATAGATCAGTTGATATTTTCATTGCTTTCTCTCTCTTAATTTCTGCTGTTTTTACATGAAATTTCACATGGCTTATGAACAGACTTCATTGAAGTCTTACAGCTTTTTCAGCATTTGCTATTCATATCTCACTAGCATGAGCAGCCTCACAAGCGTCATACGCAAAAAGAGAAACCTTTTGTTTTGAAAATAGATAACAACTAATACACCTTGTATTTGTATAATACACACATACATATACATATATACACATTCACATGCATCCATGAACAAACATATATGCACACACATTTACGTCATGTTTACACATATATAGATGCTGACATCCATGCATGTATGCATACATACATATATTACACTGAGAAAACTTATATGAAAATTTAATCTTGCAATCTAATTTATGGTAAAACTAGTGCTTTTAAGTTTATCCTTTGATTATATTTTTCTACTTGAGATTGACTATAAAATTAAAATCTAAATATCAAGAAACACTATATAAAATTCATCTAAATTGCTCTTTTTACAGCAACAAAAGAAAAAGGGAAAGAATACAAAAACAAAACATATGTGAATATAAAATGCAAATGGAAAAGGAATGAGTGCAATACCTAAGTAGCGAGCATATATTCAATGTTTAATGGCAGTTAAATTATGTTCCATTGGAAAAAGATAAATCCTAGAGATTGCCACTATGATTAACAAACTAAATTCAATATCATTCTTGTGTTTTTTTTAACTTAATCACCACACCCATCTGCCCATATTGCTAATCTTGCATTATACAATATGCAGTTCAAAATGTGCTTCAATTAGAATTTCTTTTTCAAACACAGTATTTTAAAAGTAGGTTAAAATTTTATCTTTTAACCATTCTGTAATAATACCATTTTTTTTTTTTTCATAAAACGGAAGAAAATGTTTCCATCATTGCCATCTTTGCTTAGCTATTTAAGTGTTATTCATTTTGAGACCTTATTTGCATACACTGAGGTAGTTTAGTTAATGATCAGTTGAAAAAGTCATTAATGGATAGAGACACATCCTACATTACTAGTTGAATAAAGATGCCTTTACAGTGTAGTTAACAAAAATTCATAGGTGGGTCTTTAAATAGTTGGATTTTCTGCTTTCCTGTAGTAGACCAAGTATCATTATTTTTAATGCTCATTTTCATTCTTGCATAGGTTATGACAAAATTGATTGAAGCAGATTTTCTTCACCTGGATGCTCTTCCTCAGCTGGATGCCAATCCTCAGTTGTTTCCCAGCAAGGTAATGCTTCTCCAAGGCAGGACATGTTTTTATGGAAAATTGGAAACAAAGGACACTGATTATATTTTGGTAATATTTGATTGCAACTGTCACGTGATGTCAAGTCAGTAATACAAAAATACACACACACACACACTTGCAGACACACACTCATACACAAACACACATCTGTTCGCAGGCACATATGCACACTCACATATATGCATAAATAACAGGCCTCTTTCAGTTTCCATCAATCATATTTCCTCACAAGGCTTTGGTTTACCTGGAGCTGTAGTAGAAGTTACTAGCTCAAGGTACCATGCACTTAAAACTGAACCTAAAACCCTGTAGCTGTACCTAAAACCATGTTGCACCTATTATTCAGGGTAATACCTGAGGTTCCAAGCTCCAGTCTGCCATTCAAGAATTTGGACCTGGAGATCTCAATTTCCAGCGACTTTGAGGGCCACCTCCTAGTGGTGTTGGGCGTCAATGAAGAGCCCTCGACTGAAACAAGACGACCAAATTGTTTGTTTTTTTTCCAAGGTCTAGATCATCACCTAATCACTCTTACCCATCTTGTTGCTTAACAACAACAACATCAACAGCTCCAGTCTAACAAAGGTTTGTAAGAATGCTTCATTCTGAACTGCAAGCAACTAAACCAATCATCGATTATACGATGTGTTTACCACATACATTTAGAAAGCATAGAAGCCACACACGGGAGTATGTTCAATAATATAGACAATGCCGTTCAGTGTAAAATATTTTTATGCATTACAGGTGATGAAATAGTGTTAGCAAGCCAAAGTCCTAATATTCAATCAAAATTTTGCAATCAGAGAATAACACCTTGTTAAATTAATAAGGCATGCTGTACGTAAAAGAATGTAACGCGTATACACTTCAACCACGTAACACATGAAACAACTGTATTAAGGCTTAACAAGATTATAATGATAATTACAATTATGATATTGCAGACACTGATCATGTACTTCATTAACTTCACAGCAAGTCTTGATTTGCTTACACAACAATATGAAATATGTTACATGCTATGAAGTGTTAAGCATAATTAATATATGTCTGCATTTTCAAAATGCAGATATTTTTGTATATCATTTGATTACTTGATATCCTTAATAATGATGTGAACTCAACTGCAAAGAAGTTATGATTTTAGCAAGATAGAATCAGTTAACTAATTCATCATTTGTCTGATTTTCAAATAATGTACTAATGATGCTGTAATTTGGATGAGAATTATCTCCAATTTGGTTATCAAATTATGTAAATTAATTTACTACAAATATTTATTCTAATTAGTTCTGTAATATGAGTCATTCATTTAGATATCTTTTATAACTGTATATATGTGTGTGTATGTGTGAATATGTATACTTGCATTTGCATATACATGTATAAATTAGTATATGTACGTTTATGTATGTATGTGTGTATGTGTATATATATGTATATGTGTGTGTGTGTATATATATATATATATATATATATATATATATATATATATATATATATATATATATATATATATATAATATATATATATATATATTATATATATATATATATACATATATATATGCATATATAATTTACCAATGTATATTTTAGCAGCTGCATCTATATGGGGCATATCTTTCTACATTATGATCTTCCCCTCTCTATCTAATCATCATTCTATCTGTCTTTCTGTCTCTGTCAATCTACCTGTGCAGGTGTGTATGTGTGTGTGTACGTATGTGTGTGTGTACATATGTGTGTGTGTATATGTTTTATTAAAAACATGACTGTTGTTGTGTAGGAATTTTCATATTTTCTTATTAATCCTTTACATTAAGTTTGAAATATTTGCATTCTTAAATCCATTAAACCATTAAAGTTTCTAAGCTCAGAATGAAATGATGTTTGAATATCTTGTTTACGCACACTACTTTGAGTCACAGAGGACTTTGGGAATACTGGTTATACTTTATTGTTTTCAATTTATTTATGTGCCCTTTTCAAGCCTAGCCAGGCTCATGGGCCCAGTTTCCCGGTTTCTGTGGTGTATGTGTTCTCCCCAGCTGGACAGGACACCAGTCCATCGCAGCATTACTCAAGAAACAGGAAGAGAAAGTGAGAGAAAATCGGGGCAAAAGAGTACAACAGGGGTTGCCACCACCCCCTGCTGGAGCCTCGTGGAGCTTTAGGTGTTTCCGCTCAATAAACACACACAATGCCCGGTCTGGGAACCAAAGCCGCGATCCTCTGACCATGAGTCTGCATCCCTAACGATTGGGCTATTGCACCTCCACATTTTTTTTTCCAATACTGTACTTAAAAATTATCCAGCTGTCAAGTTGTTGTAGTTTTCATAGTTACTATTGCATGTGACATATCGCTGTTGATTTTTGGCCTATATTTTCCTATTAGCACAGCCTCTATAGATACACTTCTTAATTATTTTTCATGAAATTTTAATATCTTCAACTGTTGTTTCCCTATATATTGCTGTTGAATGTACTGTGTTGCAGTAGTGTTGAGTGTATGTGTTTATATGTCTTTGTGTGTGTATGTGTTAGCAAAAACTTGATGTATGGAATTGAAACAAACCCAAACATAAATGTACTAATTGCTAGTGTTCTCTGAAGATGTAGTACAGCTGTAATTAGTATTATCTTCATGTTCAGGACTATAAGAACATATTAAGAATGAAGAGATAAATCATGGTTGTGATTTATGCTCTTTTACTTGCATGTGATGATTCATTATCAGTTTTGCAAACATCAGTATGGATCAGCAAATAACTTATTTATTGATTTCTGTAAACAATGTCTACCATTCTTGTTTGTGGTTCATTCATCCAGAGGTAGCTTTGATTGAAGAGACACAACAAGGTTGAAACATCACATTGTCTCAAAGTCTTTGAGTGAATGAATTGAGTATTTTGTGCACATACATTTTCTAAAAGACAAAATACAACAGTAATTATTATGTTCAGATTCAAGTCTGCCAAAACATATTGAGAATCAATAGATACGAGGTGGTATCAAAAGGTTCCTGGACTGGCTATGTTTAATAAAAAATAACTTATTTACCTTCAAAATAATCACCTTACACAGCAATACACTGGTCCCAGCGTTCCTGCCACTTTTGGAATTCAGTCTGAAAGTCATTTTCCATAAACAAGTTGAGGACCTTCTGCAATTCACTCTTGATTTCAGCCTCTTTTTCATCTTAGGGAAGAGACAGAAGTCTGTAAGGACTAGATCTGGTGAACAGAGTGAATGAAGAAGTGATACCATGTTGTTTTAGACGAGAAACTCACAAGTGAGGAGAGCTTGGTAACAGGGTGCATTGTTGTTGTGAAGAATCCTTAGTTGAACTATGAATCAATGATCTGGCCTTGGGGGATGAATCCTCGATGCACACTACCACTTTTCCAAGGGTGATGCTCATGACAGTCTTCCAGATCGCTCACCATTTTCTGGGGATGTTCTTTTGCCTTTGAAGTGGCCCATGCCACTTGAAACATAGTGTACGGCCCATTGCTTTGTCACCTTAAGCTTGCTGAAGCATGCTCAATGTCTCTGTAACAGACATCCCAAATTTAAGGCAAAATTTCACATTTGTTTCTGTCCATGACAAAATCATATACTATAAGCATACATGTGATCACAAAAACTCAAATTTCACAACTTGCAAAGCAAACACAGCAATGTCACTCAGTACACTGCCTCAAGAAAGTCACTGCTAGCTCTCACTGTACATGAAACTGTATGCTGTCAGCTGTTGGCACGCTACAGAACTAATTCAGGAACTTTTGATACTGACTCATATGATAGCCTTTAAAGGTCTTTGATTTAGCTTTAAAACAATTCAAATTAAGCTGTTTATCTGTTGTGTGATAGTGAAAAGAAATGCATGGATCTCAACTGCATATACATGGAAAATAAATCTGGTGCAAGAACATTGTCCTATTTGTGACCATTGTCCATTAGAATCACTCTTGAATGAGCAATATTTGAGTTGGAATATGTCTTCATACCAGTGTGTAGATAAAGAAACATATTAGCAAGCATATCTATCAATCTTTCACTCTTTCTCCTTGTCACTCTCAATTTTCTATGTGTGTGTGTGCATCTATATGTATCTGTGTGTTTATGTATATATGTACACATCCATACTATTTGGCAGTTGCCACCATCTAAATAAAAAAAGAAGAGATTTTAGATTTTGTAGTCGTAATTATACTATGTTTATGAAAGCAAGGCAAGATCATCAGTCTTGCCCTCTCAAACTGATGACCATAAACAGTCAGTATGCCACCTACATTGTTTATATCTATCTTACCAGCTATAAGAGGCTGTCAATATTTTATACCACTTAACTTGTGACAAGTAAAAGGCATCCATGTAAAGGGCACCTGTACTGGTGACATGTAAATGGTACCCATGCTGGTGACATGTAAAAGGCATCCATGCTAGTAACATGTAAAAGGCACCCATGCTGGTGACATGTGAAAGGTACCCATGCTGGTGACATGTAAAAAGTACCCATGCTGGTGACATGTAAAAGGCACCCATGCTGGTGACATGTAAAAAGGCACCCATGCTGGTGACATGTGAAAGGTACCCATGCTGGTGACATGTAAAAGGCACCCATGCTGGTGACATGTAAAAAGGCACCCATGCTGGTGACATGTGAAAGGTACCCATGCTGGTGACATGTAAAAGGCACCCATGCTGGTGACATGTAAAAGGCACCCATGCTGGTGACATGTAAAAGGAACCCATGCTGGTGACATGTAAAAGATACCTATGCTGGTGACATGTAAAAGGTACCTATGCTGGTGACATGTAAAAGGAACCCATGCTGGTGACATGTAAAAGGTACCCATGCTGGTGACATGTAAAAGATACCTATGCTGGTGACATATATAAGGAACCCATGCTGGTGACATGTAAAAGATACCATGCTGGTGACATGTAAAAGGTACC
Source organism: Octopus sinensis (assembly GCF_006345805.1). Taxonomy (NCBI): domain Eukaryota; kingdom Metazoa; phylum Mollusca; class Cephalopoda; order Octopoda; family Octopodidae; genus Octopus; species Octopus sinensis. Next base: position 21,094,764 of record NC_042997.1, on the reverse strand, counting down.
CATGCTGGTGATATGTAAAAGGTACCCATGCTGGTGACATGTAAAAGGAACCCATGCTGGTGACATGTAAAAGATACCTATGCTGGTGACATGTAAAAGGTACCCATGCTGGTGACATGTAAAAAGGCACCCATGCTGGTGACATGTAAAAGGTACCCATGCTGGTGACATGTAAAAGGAACCCATGCTGGTGACATGTAAAAGATACCTATGCTGGTGACATGTAAAAGGTACCCATGCTGGTGACATGTAAAAGGAACCCATGCTGGTGACATGTGAAAGGCACCCATGCTGGTGACATGTGAAAGGCACCCATGCTGAAGACATGTAAAAGGCACCAATGCTGGTGACATGTAACAGGCACCCATGCTGGTGACATGTAAAAGGAACCCATGCTGGTGACATGTAAAAGGAACCCATGCTGGTGACATGTAAAAGGTACCCATGCTGGTGACATGTAAAAGGCACCCATGCTGGTGACATGTAAAAGGCAGCCATGCTGGTGACATGTAAAAGGTACCCATGCTGGTGACATGTAAAAGGTACCCATGCTGGTGACATGTAAAAGGAACCCATGCTGGTGACATGTAAAAGGTACCCATGCTGGTGACATGTAAAAGGCACCCATGCTGGTGACATGTGAAGGGCACCCATGCTGGTGACATGTGAAAGGCACCCATGCTGGTGACATGTAAAAGGCACCCATGCTGGTGACATGTAAAAGGCACCCATGCTGGTGACATGTAAAAAGGTACCCATGCTGGTGACATGTAAAAGGAACCCATGCTGGTGACATGTAAAAGGTACCCATGCTGGTGACATGTAAAAGGCACCCATGCTGGTGACATGTAAAAGGTACCCATGCTGGTGTCATATAAATGGCGCCCATGCTGGTGACATGTAAAAGGCACCCATGCTGGTGACATGTAAAAGGCACACATGCTGGTGACATGTAAAAGGTACCCATGCTGGTGACATGTAAAAGATACCTATGCTGGTGACATGTAAAAGAAACCCATGCTGGTGACATGTAAAAGATACCCATGCTGGTGACATGTAAAAGGTACCCATGCTGGTGACATGTAAAAGATACCTATGCTGGTGACATGTAAAAGGAACCCATGCTGGTGACATGTAAAAAGGCACCCTCGCTGGTGACATGTGAAAGGTACCCATGCTGGTGACATGAGAAAGGAACCCATGCTGGTGACATGTAAAAGGTACCTATGCTGGTGACATGTAAAAGATACCTATGCTGGTGACATGTAAAAGGAACCCATTCTGGTGACATGTAAAAGGAACCCATGCTGGTGACATGTAAAAGGTACCCATGCTGGTGACATGTAAAAGGCACCCATGCTGGTGACATGTGAAAGGCACCCATGCTGGTGACATGTGAAAGGCACCCATGCTGGTGACATGTAAAAGGCACCCATGCTGGTGACATGTAAAAGGCACCCATGCTGGTGACATGTAAAAAGGTACCCATGCTGGTGACATGTAAAAGGAACCCATGCTGGTGACATGTAAAAGGAACCCATGCTGGTGACATGTAAAAGGTACCCATGCTGGTGACATGTAAAAGGCACCCATGCTGGTGACATGTAAAAGGTACCCATGCTGGTGTCATATAAATGGCGCCCATGCTGGTGACATGTAAAAGGCGCCCATGCTGCTGACATGTAAAAGGCACACATGCTGGTGACATGTAAAAGGTACCCATGCTGGTGACATGTAAAAGATACCTATGCTGGTGACATGTAAAAGGAACCCATGCTGGTGACATGTAAAAGATACCCATGCTGGTGACATGTAAAAGGTACCCATGCTGGTGACATGTAAAAGATACCTATGCTGGTGACATGTAAAAGGAACCCATGCTGGTGACATGTAAAAAGGCACCCTTGCTGGTGACATGTGAAAGGTACCCGTGCTGGTGACATGAGAAAGGAACCCATGCTGGTGACATGTAAAAGGCACCCATGCTGGTGACATGTAAAAGGTACCCATGCTGGTGACATGTAAAAGATACCTATGCTGGTGACATGTAAAAGATACCTATGCTGGTGACATGTAAAAGGAACCTATGCTGGTGACATGTAAAAGATACCCATGCTGGTGACATGTAAAAGATACCTATGCTGGTGACATGTAAAAGGTACCCATGCTGGTGACATGTAAAAGGAACCCATGCTGGTGACATGTAAAAGATACCTATGCTGGTGACATGTAAAAGGAACCCATGCTGGTGACATGTAAAAGGTACCCATGCTGGTGACATGTAAAAGATACCTATGCTGGTGACATGTAAAAGGTACCCATGCTGGTGACATGTAAAAGGCACCCATGCTGGTGACATGTAAAAGGAACCCATGCTGGTGACATGTAAAAGGTACCCATGCTGGTGACATGTAAAAGGTACCAATGCTGGTGACATGTAAAAAGGCACCCATGCTGGTGACATGTAAAAGGTACCCATGCTGGTGACATGTAAAAGGAACCCATGCTGGTGACATGTAAAAGATACCTATGCTGGCGACATGTAAAAGGAACCCATGCTGGTGACATGTAAAAGATACCTATGCTGGTGACATGTAAAAGGAACCCATGGTGGTGACATGTAAAAGGTACCCATGCTGGTGATATGTAAAAGGTACCCATGCTGGTGACATGTAAAAGGTACCCATGCTGGTGACATGTAAAAGATACCTATGCTGGTGACATGTAAAAGGAACCCATGCTGGTGACATGTAAAAGATACCTATGCTGGTGACATGTAAAAGGTACCCATGCCGGTGAAATGTAAAAGGAACCCATGCTGGTGACATGTAAAAGGAACCCATGCTGGTGACATGTAAAAGATACCTATGCTGGTGACATGTAAAAGGTACCCATGCTGGTGACATGTGAAAGGCACCCATGATGGTGACATGTGAAAGGCACCCATGCTGGTGACATGTAAAAGGCACTCATGCTGGTGACATGTAACAGGCACCCATGCTGGTGACATGTAAAAAGGTACCCATGCTGGTGCCATGTAAAAGGAACCCATACTGGTGACATGTAAAAGGAACCCATGCTAGTGACATTTAAAAGGTACCCATGCTGGTGACATGTAAAAGGCACCCATGCTGGTGACATGTAAAAGGCACCCATGCTGGTGACATGTAAAAGGTACCCATACTGGTGACATGTAAAAGGTACCCATGCTGGTTACATGTAAAAGGAACCCATGCTGGTGACGTGTAAAAGATACCCATGCTGGTGACATGTAAAAGGCACCCATGCTGGTGACATGTGAAAGGCACCCATGCTGGTGACATGTGAAAGGCACCCATGCTGGTGACATGTAAAAGGCACCCATGCTGGTGACATGTAAAAGGCACCCATGCTGGTGACATGTAAAAAGGTACCCGTGCTGGTGACATGTAAAAGGTACCCGTGCTGGTGACATGTAAATGGAACCCATGCTGGTGACATGTAAAAGGAACCCATGCTGGTGACATGTAAAAGGTACCCATGCTGGTGACATGTAAAAGGCACCCATGCTGGTGACATATAAAAGGTACCCATGCTGGTGACATAAATGGCGCCCATGCTGGTGACATGTAAAAGGCGCCCATGCTGGTGACATGTAAAAGGCACACATGCTGGTGACATGTAAAAGGTACCCATGCTGGTGACATGTAAAAGACACCTATGCTGGCGACATGTAAAAGGAACCCATGCTGGTGACATGTAAAAGGTACCCATGCTGGTGACATGTAAAAGGTACCCATGCTGGTGACATGTAAAAGATACCTATGCTGGTAACATGTAAAAGGAACCCATGCTGGTGATATGTAAAAAGGCACCCTTGCTGGTGACATGTGAAAGGTACCCATGCTGGTGACATGAGAAGGAACCCATGCTGGTGACATGTAAAATGCACCCATGCTGGTGACATGTAAAAGGAACCCATGCTGGTGACATGTAAAAAGGTACCCATGCTGGTGACATGTAAAAGGTACCCATGCTGGTGACATGTAAAAGATACCTATGCTGGTGACATGTAAAAGGAACCCATGCTGGTGACATGTAAAATGGTACCCATGCTGGTGACATGTAAAAGGAACCCATGCTGGTGACATGTAAAAGATACCTATGCTGGTGACATGTAAAAGGTACCCATGCTGGTGACATGTAAAAGGAACCCATGCTGGTGACATGTAAAAAGGCACCCATGCTGGTGACATGTGAAAGGCACCCATGCTGGTGACTTGTAAAAGGCACCCATGCTGGTGACATGTAACAGGCACCCATGCTGGTGACATGTAAAAAGGTACCCATGCTGGTGACATGTAAAAGGAACCCATGCTGGTGACATGTAAAAGGAACTCATGCTGGTGACATGAAAGAGATACCCATGCTGGTGACATGTAAAAGGCACCCATGCTGGTGACATGTAAAAGGCACCCATGCTGGTGACATGTAAAAGGTACCCATGCTGGTGACATGTAAAAGGTACCCATGCTGGTGACATGTAAAAGGCACCCTGCTGGTGACATGTAAAAGATACCCATGCTGGTGACATGTAAAAGTACCCATGCTGGTGACATGTGAAAGGCACCCATGCTGGTGACATGTAAAAGGCACCCATGCTGGTGACATGTAAAAGCACCCATGCTGGTGACATGTAAAAGGCACCCATGCTGGTGACATGTAAAAGGTACCCGTGCTGGTGACATGTAAAAGGTACCCGTGCTGGTGACATGTAAAAGGACCCATGCTGGTGACATGTAAAAGACCCATGCTGGTGACATGTAAAAGGTTCCCATGCTGGTGACATGTAAAAGGCACCCATGCTGGTGACATGTAAAAGGTACCCATGCTGGTGACATAAATGGCGCCCATGCTGGTGACATGTAAAAGGCACCCTGCTGGAGACATGTAAAAGGCACCCATGCTGGTGACATGTGAAAGGCACCCATGCTGGTGACATGTAAAAGGCACCCATGCTGGTGACATGTAAAAGGCACCCATGCTGGTGACATGTAAAAAGGTACCCGTGCTGGTGACATGTAAAAGGTACCCGTGCTGGTGACATGTAAAAGGAACCCATGCTGGTGACATGTAAAATGTACCCATTCTGCTGACATAAATGGCGCCCATGCTGGTGACATGTAAAAGGCGCCCATGCTGGTGACATGTAAAAGTCACACATGCTGGTGACATGTAAAAGGTACCCATGCTGGTGACATGTAAAAGATACCTATGCTGGTGACATGTAAAAGGAACCCATGCTGGTGACATGTAAAAGGCACCCATGCTGGTGACATGTAAAAGGTACCCATGCTGGTGACATGTAAAAGATACCTATGCTGGTGACATGTAAAAGGAACCCATGCTGGTGACATGTAAAAAGGCACCCTTGCTGGTGACATGTGAAAGGTACCCATGCTGGTGACATGAGAAAGGAACCCATGCTGGTGACATGTGAAAGGCACCCATGCTGGTGACATGTAAAAGGAACCCATGCTGGTGACATGTAAAAAGGTACCCATGCTGGTGACATGTAAAAGATACCTATGCTGGTGACATGTAAAAGATACCTATGCTGGTGACATGTAAAAGGTACCCATGCTGGTGACATGTAAAAGGTACCCATGCTGGTGACATGTAAAAGATACCTATGCTGGTGACATGTAAAAGGAACCCATGCTGGTGACATGTAAAAGGTACCCATGCTGGTGACATGTAAAAGGAACCCATGCTGGTGACATGTAAAAGATACCTATGCTGGTGACATGTAAAAGGTACCCATGCTGGTGACATGTAAAAGGAACCCATGCTGGTGCCATGTAAAAAGGCACCCATGCTGGTGACATGTGAAAGGCACCCATGCTGGTGACATGTAAAAGGCACCCATGCTGGTGACATGTAAAAGGCACCCATGCTGGTGACATGTGAAAGGTACCCATGCTGGTGACATGTAAAAGGCACCCATGCTGGTGACATGTAAAAGGTACCCATGCTGGTGAGCCCATACTGGTGACATGTAAAAGGCACCCTTGCTGGTGACATGTAAAAGGCACACATGCTGGTGACATATAAAAGGTACCCATGCTGGTAACATGTAAAAGGCACCCATGCTGGTGACATGTAAAAGGCACCCATGCTGGAGACATGTAAATGGTACCCATGTTGGTGACATGTAAAAGGCACCCATGCTGGTGACATGTAAAAGGTACCCATGCTGGTGACATGTGAAAGGTACCCATGCTGGTGACATGTAAAAGGTACCCATACTGGTGACATGTGAAAGGTACCCTTGCTGGTGACATGTGAAAGGTACCCATGCTGGTGACATGTAAAAAGTAACCATGCTGGTGACATGTAAAAGGTACCCATGCTGGTGACATATAAATGGCGCCCATACTGGTGACATGTAAAAGGCACCCATGCTGGTGACATGTAAAAGGCACCCATGCTGGTGACATGTAAAAGGTACCCATGCTGGTGACATGTGAAAGGTACCCATGCTGGTGACATGTAAAAGGCACCCATGCTGGTGACATGTGAAAGGTACCCATGCTGGTGACATGTAAAAGGCACCCATGCTGGTGACATGTAAAAGGCACCCATGCTGGTGACATATAAAAGGTACCCATGCTGGTGACATTTAAAGGCACCCATGCTGGTGACATGTAAAAGGCACCCATGCCGGTGACATGTAAAAAGGAACCCGTGCTGGTGACATGTAAAAAGCATTTGTGCCAGTGACACATAAAAGCACCCACGCTGGTGACATGTAAAAGCACCCACTACACTCTTGGAGTGATTGGCGTTAGGAAGGGCATTCAGCTGTAAGAAACCAAGCCAAATCAAACTGGAATCTGGTACAGCTCTCCAGCCTACCAGTTCCAGTCAAATTGTTTAATCCATGCCAGCATGGAAAGTGGACACTATATGATGATGATGATGAAGTTGAAGTGTAGGCTATAAACTCATTTCATGTACATGTTTTATCATTCATCATTTAATATAATTTTCAAATCCAAATTTCTCTATTATGATTTTGCAAAGGCCTTTAGCATAAAAATATTAATAAAACCTAGTTAAATAAACTGGTTAAAATTTTTCGTAATACATATTAAATCAAATTAAAACTTACTTTTTGTAAACATATATTCAAGGTAGAAAAAATTTTGAAGCCGAATTTCTTGTAAACTACACTCTGCCATTTAAGAAGGCAGTGTGTAGCTTAGAGAAAAGGAAAACACTTGTACCACTTGATACACAAAAAGAAAATAGAGATCTAGTCATAGGTGTACTTATGTAGTAAGAAGTTTGCTTCCCAATCACATGGATCTGGATTAAGTCCCACTGCATGGTACCTTGCGCAAGTGTCTTCAACTATAACCTCAGGCTGACTAAAACCTTGTGAGTGGATTTGGTAGATGGAAGCTGAAAGAAGCCCGTCATATATATGTATATATATATGTGTGTGTGTGTGTGTGGTGTGTGTGTGTGCGTGTGTGTGTATGTTTGTGTCTGTGTTTGTCCCCCCCAACATCGCTTGACAACTGATGCTGGTGTGTTTACGTCCCCGTAACTTAGCGGTTCGGCAAAAGAGACTGATAGAATAAGTACTAAGCTTACAAAGAATAAGTCCTGGAGTCAATTTGCTCGACTAAAGGCGGTGCTCCAGCATGGCCACAGTCAAAATAACTGAAACAAGTAAAAGAGTAAAAGTAAGATAGTGCTCCAGCTTGGTTGCAGTCTAATGACTGAAACCAGTTAAAGATAGTCAATCAGGACTAGTCTGACAATAAATGGCAACAACTTAAGGGTCATTGTAAACTGTGCATATTTCCATATACATATTCTGATCACTTAGACATTACACACACTGTGCTGGGTGTTTTATTATTATATTATAACCTATAGAAATCCTGACTACTTTTTCATTTTTATAAAATGTAAGTTTTCATATGGCTTTTATCTTTTAAAAATTTCTTTAGAATATCAGACATTTCCCCACTATTATAGACATGAAGGTTTATATCCAAAAAATGCTGGAAAAATATTTGGTAGATCAGGGAGGTGACGGTGAGGAGTCTTTCATACAATTTCAATTTGAATAATTCAATGAACAATTTAACTGCTGGAGACAACTGAATCACAAATATTCAAAAGTGAGATCATCTCTAAAGGAAATTGTGTTCTGATATATACATTTATTTTTATTTTGCATATCATGTAGAGAAAGTGCAATGGTAAGAGTGAAATATTGGAGGTGGAGGGAGAAGCAAGAAAATGAGAGAGAAAGAAAGAAGTAGACAGATAGATAGACAGACAGACTGGCAAATAGACAGATACATAAAAAGACAGGCCGGCAGGAAAAGATGATAAAGAGAGCAGGAGGTTGAAAGGTAATGACAAAAAGATTTTACTTGATTTATTTATTGATTCAGAACCACTTTATAGATTTTGTATCTTTGTATCATACATACATATAAACATACATACATACATACATACATACTTACATACACACATATGCATACACACATACATACAAACATACTTACATACATACATACATACATACATACATACATACATACATACATACATACATACATACATACATACATACATATGTGCAAATGTATATTTGTTATTAACTGGAGTTTTTGAGGTTGCAGCTTTTTTTTTACCATATGGTTTTCATATAATTCACAGATCTATGTATACAAATGTCTACTCCAGGCTATCAGGTATATAAACTCATATTCTAGAATTATTCTTGTAGATAGATTATTATTTTTGTTGATTTATATATTTCATAAAAAAAAAAGAACCCCTTCCAATTTGTCAATTTAGAGAAGTGTATTTTTGCATTATATTTTGTTATTTGTTAAGAGGTTTTGACAATATTATTTTAGCCTTGTTTACTTCAGATATGAGTCTAGAAATGGAACAAGATAAGAAAACTGTTTTCTTCATAGATGTATGTTCTTGATTTGAAACAAAGCTGATCTGAGATAACAAAATATCTTTGCTAATTTTTTTCTTGATGTACTTACAGACATATGTACAGGTATGTATGACTAAGTATGTATGTGTTCAATTGTACTAGCATGCTTCTATATATATGCATATATATATATATATATATATATATATATACACATACATGTATATATGATATAAACAATTCTGTATATTCTAATTTGTTGTATTTAGTATTTAGTTTTGGATTCTTGGCTGTCTCTTATGTAAAAAAAAATACTCCCTACATCATCATCATCATTATCACAGGCAGCAGTATCAGAAGTAGCCATCATTTCTGTGAGCTTGGATTCTTACTACAAATTCTTATAACACTGCCAAACGTCCAGGCTAATTTTGAGTTAGGTTTCTGCAGACTTAAATATAGGTATCAAAAAATGTTGAAGCATATGTTTGGAAAGGAGTAATTTTTTTTTTTCCTTTTTGAACTGATGTAGAGACAGAAGTAGCATTTTAAGATTACAATCCATTATCAATTGACTTTAAAATATTTCCAACCAATGATCAGGCATAGGCTTGGCTGTGCGTTAGCATGCTTCAGTCCCCTTTGGTTTTAGGTTCAGTCCCCTTGTGAATGTAATTCAAGAAACAGAAACTGTATGAAAACTGCATGTATTGTAAGGTGGCAAGCTGGCAGAAACATTAGCACGCTGAGCAAAATGCTTAGCAGTATTTCATCAGCCGTTACGTTCTGAGTTCAAATTCCGCCGAGGTCGACTTTTGCCTTTCATCCTTTCGGGGTAAATAAATTAAGTACCAGTTACACACTGGGGTCAATGTAATCGACTTAAACCCTTTGTCTGTCCTTGTTTGTCCCCTCTATGTTTAGCTCCTTGTGGGCAATAAAGAAATAAGAAACTGTATGAAAGCCCATTATGTATATCCGCCTCATCCTCCTCCTCATCATTATCATCATCATCTTATGTCTATTGTCCATGCTGGTATAGTTTGGGGATTCGACATGATCAAATCAATTGAAGAACTACGTCTTGCTCGAATGCTTCATTGTTGGTATGATTTCTATAGTTTGATACCCTTCTTAACACCAATCACTTTACAGAGTGTACTGGGTGTATTTTATTTATTTATTTATTTTTTTGCTGCACCATCACTGTAGAGGTTACCTTACCATTAGCAAAATTGAACAGCACTCCACTCAAGCCATGTGTTGTTGCTGCTCAAGTCAATTATCAACCACTTACAAAGAGTATTGGATGCTTTTGGCTGTACTATTACAGTTGGGGTTGCCTTGATGGATGGAGCAGATTTATTATTGTGAGAAGATGGTATTGTGAGATTATGAGGATGATGATGACTGAGATACTTGCTCAATCCACTACATTAACTACTCAATCAATATCCACTTCCTGTTGTTCTTTAATATTAAATCTTATTGGACCAGTAAGATCAACAGTTTTCTAAATGAGCCAATAAAGGAACTTCATGTGACTTCCTAGAAATTGCAACCTCACCTAATCTTGAAAAAGGAAGGACACAATAGATGATATAGTCTATCTACATTACCTGAAAATAAATGGGATGGTCATAGTGGGAACATTAATTATAAGACTGCTTAATCAAGATGACCTGGAAGTAAACAAGAATAGCAACGATATAATTAATTGCAAATGTCTGTGGGAGAAATAAAGTTTGGAAAATATCCAAGGGTTTTGATATGAACATTGATCAATCAACCTGTCTACCAATCAATATTATTTCCCTCAATCAGTTAGGATAACTAGTTAAGTCATTAAATTTACTACATCATATGTATCTATTAATGGGTAATTATTTGAATTAGCTTCGCTTTTCCAAACTATAGCATTGGTTAACATTGAATTCAATATTGCAAGTTGATGGAACATTCATCAACTCTACTGATTGTTCTTAACCAGTTAACTTACAGAACCAAGGAGAGAAACTCTATGACGTCACTTGACCTAAAAAAAAATAGCAGCCAAATATCCCTTAAATCACTGCCTAACATCTTAAAATGATAGATAAGGTGGTCATAGATGTATAAAATGATATGGAAGTCAAAATTGGATTATGCATGATCAACGACTACACTCACGGAGTGGTTGGCATTAGGAAGGGCATCCAGCCGTAGAAACACTGCCAGATTTGACTGGGCCTGATGAAGCCTTCTGGCTTCACAGACCCCAGTAGAACCGTCCAACCCATGCTAGCATGGAAAACGGACGCTAAACGACGATGATGATGATGATGATGATAGGTTTGTTCAATTAGAGCTGACTTGAACTGAAAAAAGAATAACAACAAATCAGAGGCTAGAATTTGCTTGTAGTACTTTATATATCAAGGAATATATACACAGAAGAGATAGAGTGTCTAGAGCAGAGATTCTCAACCATTTTTACCTATGGACTCCTTTGGTTCCTGTTTTAACTTAGATGAACCTTCATTGCCATTCAGTGTTTAAAACAATCTTATTATATTTTCATAATTAAATATTATAGGTGTAGGAGTGGATGTGTGGTAAGTAGCATGCTTACCAACCACATGGTTCTGGGTTCAGTCCCACTGCATGGCACCTTGGGCAAGTGTCTTCTACTATAGCTTCGGGCCGACCAAAGCCTTGTGAGTGGATTTGGTAGACGGAAACTGAAAGAAGCCCGTCGTATATATGTATATATATGTATGTATGTGTGTGTGTTTGTGTGTCTATGCTTGTCCCCCAACATCATTTGACAACCGATGTTGGTGTGTTTACGTCCCCGTAACTTAGCAGTTTGGCAAAAAGAGACCGATAAAATAAGTACTAGGCTAACAAAGAATAAGTCCTGGGGTCAATTTGATTGACTAAAGGCGGTGCTGCAGCATGGCCACAGTCAAATGACTGAAACAAGTAAAAAGAGGAAATTGTATAAAAACTTTTTTAAATGATACTGTCTATTGTAGAAGCATAAGCAATTTATTACACATAAAGTGTTTAACAACAAAAGCTTATATAGATCTCTAAGGGCCATAGGGACCCCTAGGGGTCATACAGACCTTTGTTGAGAACCCCTGGTCTAGATCATCGAGATGGAATACTTATGACCTTTTAAAAGAAGGACATCATTATACTGGAATATATTTTTGCTGATTCAATTTTATTTAAAGACTATCTTTTTAATTCATTGGGAATTTTAAAAAACATCTATTTATATCTCTTTACCTACATTTAGTTACTTTGTTAAAGAAATTACAATCATGTTTAAAAAATAATTCCAAAGAAATGTTTGAAATGTTTTTAAAATGTTTGAAAACTTTAAAAAAGTTTTCTTAAGAATGCTTATTCAGAAATATTACATTAAAAACATTTATGGTTTTATGTATAAATATATCTTATAAAATAAGTTTAATAGTAGCAATATGTTTTGAAATCCTATTTTGTCAATTCAATGCAGTCTTCCAACATAAAAAAGATCCTCACCACTGATCTAAATCTTAGACTCAGTGCAGAACCACTAATTAAAAATTAGGCTATCATAGAGAGATCTTATTTATACAGTCTAGTAGCCACACAATAATTTGAAGAGTTCTTGTATTTGTTGGACTTACTTCTTCATATATAAGTATCATGGTCATTGATAGAATACAGCTGTGTCAGAAAGATATAAACTGATTACATTTTTTGCCAGTAGGCTGTCATTCTGTTGGTGGTGTCAGCTGCAAGTCTCTGGACAAGAATTTATTAAGAGACAAATGTTGCAATAAATCACTCAGAGCTCCTGTTATTGAACAATTTTATCGTTCATTTGAATTTCTTCCAGACCGTTTCAATATGATAACTCATAACTACAGAACTATAAAAGTTCAACAAGTTTCTTTGCAGCACTTTGAGATGTCCAACACTTCTTATAGGATTTCTTTATAGTTTGAGGGGAAAAAAACAATTGTTTAACTTGAGAGACCTAATTTTATTCAGAGAATCATCAGAAGAGTTATTACCATAAATACTTCACTACAAAATCTAGTGATCTAGCCTTTGATGTGACAGTTGTAATAATAGATTTTATTTCTAGTTGATGTAATTGATGGTATTTAGTCCCCAAAATTCTAAGGTTGATGGCATTCCAGGAATACCCTTTCTGTAATTTTTTTAGGCACTGTATGCCTTGGAATATATTATCTAATATATTTTCCATTTTTCAGATAAGAAAGTGTTATCTGAAAATTTGGCTGTTATTCCTCAGAGGATGAGTGACCAGTAGAACTCCACCATTAATTCAAGTGTACTGACTAAAACAGGCAGCTACAGTTTCAATCTCTACCACTTGTATCAATATTCTAATAAAATATAAATCACTTATATTAAAATACTAATGAGTTAAAATCCTTAACCTAGGGAGGATATAAGTACACATCAAGACACTCAAATTCCTTCCATCAGCTCCCTTTAAATTTTCCCCTATCTTACATCTTGTCCATTCCTTGATAATACTCAACCATACTCTACATGGTTTTCTTATTCTTTTCCAGAGAATTGTTCAATAGTGTTATGATGACATGTTCCATGATCAAACAATATAATTTTCTATATTTTTATTATTAACACAAGAGTTTTGTGGTTCACAGTTTTCTCAAGAACTCTTTCTCTAATATTTCCATTAATTTTATGTTCTGTACATGGAATGTGAAATATCTTTCTGTGACATATCATCATCATCATCATCATCATCATCATCGTTTAACATCCGCTTTCCATGCTAGCATCAGTTGGACAATTTGACTGAGGGCTGGTGGACCAGATGGCTGCACCAGCTTCCAATCTTGATCTGGCAGAGTTTCTACAGCTGGATGCCCTTCCTAACGCCAACCACTCCGAGAGTGTAATGGGTGCCTTTTTACATGCCACTGGCATGGGGGCCAGTCAGGTGGTACTGGCAATGACCTTGCTTGAATCTTTTTACACATGCCACTGGTACAGATGCCAGTAAGGCAACACTGGTAATGATCACGCTCGAATGGTGTCTTTTACGTGCCACTGGCATGGAAGCCAGTTAGCCGCTCTGGCAACGATTATGCTCGGATGCTAGCACCCTACTAGCACGGGGCACAAATGCCAGTAAGGCGACGATGGTAACAATCACACTTGAATGGTGCCTTTTATGTGCCACTGGCATAGAAGCCGGTTAGCCGTTCTGTCAACGATCACACTTGTATGGTGCTCTTTGCACCCCGCTACCACGGATACCAGTCATCAAATTTGATTTTGATTTCTCTTTCAAATATCATGGTCTTTTTCTCACTTTCAGCATCTAACATCCATGGTAGCACTGGTACTTATTTTATGGTTTGGAAAGTGTAAAAAGTTAAGCTGACATTTTATATCAGATTATTAAGGAACCAAATTTGGCCTGTAGTTGATAGCTTCGGGTTAAAGATATCAGTTGCTTTCAGATAATCAACTCAGTTTCTAAGATATCCTTTGTTATAGAAGTATATACTGGATGAATCTTGTTGTTCAAGAATTTCAGCAAATAAAAAGTGTTGTAATACTAAGATTTATGTGAAATCAATAATAATATTATATCTTTAATCTAGTGTTGGAGATAGATTTGGTTGCCAGACCTGTGTCTACACTAAGGTCATTGTTTAAGAAGATCAAATGGAGACTGTTGGGAGTCACAAAGGAATAGTTCTAATAGTAGAATTACCAGTATTGATGGGTCCATTGTACAGCAGAAATAGACAACCTTAATTTAGCCAGGGAACTCATTTTTTAAAAATTTCTAGCATTACTTTATTGTGGACAGTTATAATTGAGGAGTGCTGTTAACAAAGCTAAGAGATAGAGCATTTAATTATTTATTTTATATCACTGTTGGGGAACAAGAGAATCATAGGTTTCTAAAGAGTTGATCATTGGTTCATTGTATTGAGGATGGAGTGTTTGTAACTCAGTACTGAACAACCACCACAGGGGACTTTATTTGAAAAGCACCAGCTTTTATCTTTCTTGCTTTTTTATAATTTTTGCTGATATTCACATACTTCACTGACATACAGCAGTAAAAGATATATGCATAAACGCAGTCAAACATACATAGATGCAGGAGTGGTTGTGTGGTAATTAGCTTGCTTGCCAACCACATGGTTCTGGGTTCAGTCCCACTGCCTGGCACCTTGTGAGTGGATTTGGTAGATGGAAACATATATGTTTGTGTGTGTATGTATGTTTGTATGTCTGTATTTGTCCCCTCACCATCACTTGACAACCGATGTTGATGTGTTTACATCCCTGTAACTTCCCGTAACTTAGCGGTTCAGCAAAAGACTGATAGGATAAGTATTAGTCTTACAAAGAATAAGTCCTGGGGTTGATTTGTTTGGCTAAAGGCGGTGCTCCAAATGACTGAAACAAATAAAAGAATATATGCATGCATACATAAATACATATATATGTATCCTCATATACATTGGGCACAGTTTCCAATTACCAGATTCCTCTCAGAATAGAAAACACTTGCTTAAGATACTGCAGATTTGGATCAAATATGGAACCATGTAATTGTTAAATATGCTTCTTAATCACACACCCATACCTGCACTGAAAGCTTTCATTGTTCTTTGCTGATTATATAATGAATTTTGCTCTCTAGTGATGTAGTTAAGTTTACATATTTTCAATTTGTATAAATAATTTGATTTCAATCTATATAAATAATAATTCAATTTATGCAAAAATAATTCCTATCAGATTTTCTAGCTTCAAATCATTTCATGTGATGAAGTAATAAAGAATGGAGCGAAAAAAAATATCTGTGATTTTTACTTTACTTTCTTGAAAATAATTTATATTTATATTTTATTTTTGTTTTTGCTGTTTTATATCAGTTTTTTCATGTATTTTTTAGGTGGAGTGGCTGTTATTGCTGTTTATTTCAGGTTAGCCCTGTGATCATATATGGTGGTCTGGTATTCATGAGTTTATTTCCTTACTATCACTGACAACACGAGCCAGTGAAAGAGCTTTTGAGCAGTGATTGCATCTGATGAAAATTGCAAATTGCAATCAAAATTCACTCAGATCACAGTTTAACTTAAAACACATGTGCACATGCACACACACATGCACACACACACACACACAATCATTGGCACAGAGAACTATGTAGTCCCATGTCTGGTTAAATCATCTCATTTTAAGCAAAAGTTTAATGTTTTGAATATTCATCCTTGCTTTTGTTTGGTTGAATTCAGAATTATTCAACAGCATTTACCTCACCTTGATACAAGTATAATTTTGATTAATTAAAATTATTGTGCTTGCCACATCGAGTTTATGTTTAATTAACTATTTTTATTGTGGTCAAACTAAAGTATACAGTGACATATTACTGTAATAATATAGTTTAATTTCATGATCATGTAATGTATCAGCAATACTTTACATCTATTATCTTCTTAATAATTTACCTTAATCAAATTTCTTATCAATAATTTTGCCGTTGTTTTGATACTCTATATATAATTTAGCACATTAGTGATAAGGTGTAACAAGCAGTAGCTCTTTATAATGATCTCAAATTTTGACATAAAGCCAGCAATTCCTGGGGGAGGGGTAAGTCAATTATATCGATCCCAGTGCTCAACTGGTACTTATTTTATCGACCCTGATTGGATGAAAGTCAAAGTCAACCTTGGCAGAAATTGAACTCAGAATATGAAGACAAACAATATCCCACTAAACGTTTTGCCTCACCACCTTAATAGCACTTTATAATGAGAGACACAGATAGAAAGACAGGCAGATCAATGGACAGAAAGATAGCCAGACTGGTAGGTAAAAAGTTATGGGTTGTGGTAACTGGATGTGCTATGCAGTGGTATTGGCAGTGAAAATAATGACAGTGATATTGCCCTAAACATGTTTGTATGAACAGGTAACCCCCTAAATTAACCCATGTTTTTTAGCAACAAACATATAACATTAGTGAAATTTATACAAATTAGTTGATGTTACTATATATGAATGCATTATTTATGAAATTTAAATATTCTTATTTTCATTAAAACATGACTAACCATTTCATAACTGAATGATTTTTCATAGTTTTAGTTAACGTTTGGCAAATCATGTTGAAAATATCGAAAGAAATAAAGCAAAAGACAAACTTTTAATTCCACTGAGAGCTTTTCAGAGTATTATTAATGTTGTTGCACATGGCAAAAGGAATAGTACTCTTAATAAGTAAGTGAAATTTCCATAAAAAAAAATAACAGTCTACTTCCAACTGACTAATATGATGTATATCTAGCAGGTGTCTCACAATTATATGTTCAAGTGCTTGTTGTGTGTTTCCCTGAATTGAATCCATGTTTACAGAATTATTGATTAACTAAAGGTGAATACAGATGTTTGAAGCTCTTTCATTAAAGAATCAATTTACTTACAGCTGGAATTATTGCTTTGATTTCATTTATGGTCCAACTCACACAGAAAGGTATAAAAAAATGTTTGATACAGTAATTATGTTTGCTTTAAAAATCATAAGCCTATAATCATAAATGAAAACCACAACAAAAAAAGAACAGAAAAGAAAACAGCTACTAAATAAAATATTATTGCTATTTCTAAAAATTAAATTCAACTTTTAGCATAAACTTTCAAAAATTAAATTTATAAATCAAGATCTATCGAAATATGTTTTATGAAAAGTCCATTGCTTCTGCATTTCAGGAATAATTATTTTTTAATTGCATAAAGAATGGTTATTTATGTGAAAGTCATATTTGAAGCATGGGTATGTTCTTTATTTAAATTGTATGTTGTTGATATTTTTGGTGTCAGTGTTGCTTAACTTGAGGTCAGCAGATCTTTGATTAAGAATATGAAGGATTACACTGCTCAATATGTCTTTGTTTTATAAGTAAAGAGTGGGGAAGGGAGATGGAATATAAATGCTATTTATAGCAGATCAAAGAGTTATGTACAGATTTTCTTATTGACTTGGCGATCCCCCAGGGTAAGTTACCTCACTTACTCAGGCTGTTTCATTGATTCAGACTACCTAATTGATTCTTAGTCTGATGGCTTAGGTCAGCTACTTCATTGACTCCTACTACTTCACTGAGTTTGGCTACTTCATTAACTTCAGCTGCTTCCTTGACTTAGGTTCCTATGATGGCTCAAGCTACCTCACTGAGTCAGGCTACTTCATAGGCTCAGGTTCCCTTCATGACTCAGGCTATTCCATTTACTTGAGCTCTCTTGGTAGCTCAGACTACCTCATTGACTCAGGATCTCTTAGTGGTTGAGATTAGCTCATTGACTGATGCTCTTTCATTGATCCAGAATGTTATTAACTTAGGATACCTCAGTGCCTCAATTATTTGAATATATTAGGTACTGATAAAATATTCAAATATTTGCACTCATATTCAAAATTTATAATTTTTCTAATGTTCTCATAAAATGACAGTCCATTAATAATTCTAAACTCTGGTGGTGATATCTATAAATTGATCAAATTTTGGAAATTATATTTTTAATTTTGTAGAGTAGATAAGTTTGAGCTAATGACTTTTGGAGAGTCTTTGAAATTAGTAAGGTCATGGTAGTAAATGCCATTGATTTTCAGCCAGAATTTGTATAGTTTGGTGCTCATGAAATGCGTGGTCATGAAGCAGAATGGGAGGATATGTAAACTTGTGAAAATACAGTATGATACCTGCTTGTTCGTTACACTGACAACAAATATAAATCTATCCACAAACAGCAATGACACTAAAATATGGCAAGAACCCAGCAGGTTGATGTTTATTTAGAATTCCTGAAATCAAATAGTTATAACTGCAAATATATTCGGGAAGCTGCAGAAAAACTATGGAAAAGCCCCACAAATTAATCCAGTTAACAGTTATCACTGTTATGCTGGAGGGAAAAATTTCACAAGACTGTAGTCCTGGGAAAGGGTAAGGTGGTTAGTGCGGTGCTTCATAAAATGAATTAGTAGTGATGAGACGAGGAGTGACAAATACATCAGGTAAGATGATTGGATATGGTAGACAGTCTGTTTATTCAGAAGAACAGAAGCTTCTTGTGGCAATAGTAAAAAGAAGCAGAGATACAGGAAACAATGCCTCTGAGAGTCAGCGTTTGTAATGTATTGGTGAGCAAATTGCTGCCAATTGGTAAAGTTTTTATTTCTTTTATTGATATAGTCAGTGATATTAATGTGTCAGTAGTGCTACTCAAATATAAATATTTATTAATTTCCATTTATCCCACCAGAATTATTTACAAGATCATTAAGTTTGGAGGCATGATTCTATGAATCATTTGTTTCCAAACAACACACTGCTTTAACATGACAGAATCCTTATAAGAGATGACAGTATTTCCAGTTGATAAATGAATTAGTAGTGAAGTGGAAGTGGTTTATCCTAAGGCATGTGTTTGTGCAAGTATTTAGCTGTACTATTTAGCAGCCAAAATTATAATGAAGTAATGATTAAATGTAGAAGAACATTTTCTATAATCTGTGTGTCTTTAAATATATCCAGCTGGATGTGTAAACTTATCAGAAAACAGTATGCTACCAGTTTCTTCATTATGCCCACAATAAACAGAAACCTATCCACAAACATTGTTGCTATAATATGGCAAGAACCCAGCTGGCTAATGTGTGTTTAGAATTCTTGGTAGTTATAACTATCAACATAAGAAGGAAGATAACGAAAAACATTTCCCAGTTTTGGAAAATCCCCAAAATTAATCAAGTTAACAATTATGTTATGTTATAAAATGGTAAATAGATGTACAGTAGATTAGTAACAATAGTAATAAGTAAAAGAAATGGGAAAGAATTCTCAGAGTGTTACAGAAAGAAACTATAGAATATTATTGATAAGAAAGAAACGTGTTATAGAACGGATTAAGAAATAAAGTGTGCTGGAAATTGAGGAATGAAAAGATAGTTACAAACTATCTTGAAGTTGTTGAGATATTTAATATACTTGAAATACTAAAACCAAGAAAATCTATTAATCAAAAATAATTACCATAACATTCTTAGTTTACATTCTACCTCTTAAGAAACAATGTTATTAGATTCTTGTATTATAGACAGAATCTGAAAGAAGTCCTACTGTATGTGTGTATGTGTTTGTGCATCTGTGTGTTTCCCACCACTGCTTGACAACCAGTGTTAGTGTGTTTCTGTCCCCATAACTTTGGCAAAAGGACTGATGGAAAAATATCAGGTTTAAAAAATTAAGTATTTGGGTTGATTCACTCAACAAAAATTCTTCAAGGCAATGCCCCAACATAACTGCAGTTTAATGACTGGAATAAGTAAAAAGATAAAACGTCAAGAGATACATGTATAGAAGTAGAAAAAAAAATGTATGTAAATATAGAACCATTTAATAACACACAAAGCTATTTAGATTTATTTCATGAGCCATCACTGACAAAGTTCCACTACCATGAAACTGTGTTAGCGAACAGGTCACAGTTGTCCTATGAAATTTTGATGCCTCATGAAATAAATTTAAAGAGAATTTTACAACTTTGTGTGTTATTAAACAACTGTTCCATGATGTAGTTGCTTCAGTTTCAACAGACAGTCTCAGATCAATTCACTCGCTAGACAAATAAAGATATAAAGTAAATAAAGATATTAATATTAAGTATTTTCAAGAGCAGTGGATAGCAGAATCCTTAGACTGACAAGCCTTCTGCTTTCTAGTTACAGAGTATAAATCCTGCTAAGGATGAATTTGCTTTTCATCTTTCTGAGGTTAATAAAATCAAGAGCAGTCAAGTATTGAATCAATTAAATCAACTACTACATTCCCACCACCACCACCTACAATAATAATAATAATAATAATAATAATAATAATAATAATAATAATAATAATAATAATAATAATAATAATGAAAGCACACTATGAAAATAAAACTACTGAATAATAATGATGATGATAATAATAATAATAATAATAATAATAATAATAATAATAATAATAATAATAGCATGGGAAAGGAAAATGTATGTAAACTTGGAAAAGAAAATAATCATAACAAAAAATAAAACAGGACACTTTGGAAATAAAGATAATCTCAAGCAGAGCATAGCAGCAGCAAAAACTTGTTACATAAAATGGTGTGAAAAATGTGAATACTTCCTCCAAGAAAATATAGAATTTGGAGTAAATACTAATAAGAACTGGCAAAAATATCAACAAAAATAAAACACAATAGTAAATAGTGATTCAACAATATCAGAAATTCAGAAATACTGAGCAGAAAAGACAAATGAAACAAAAGTAGATAAGAAGAGAAGAAAGCTCAATAGCATCACAGATGTGGCCTACCCACACTAGTAAGGAAATCCCTGACACATTGCAAACTGCTAGAAATTGAAAAATATGAGAAGCAGACATGGTCTCCAACTTCCAACTTAAACTTACCAGTACCCATGAACATATAGTAGAAGAATTTAGTTAAATGTTAAGAAGATCAGAATCAACACCTGACTGGAATTCTAGAATGAAAAATTATTTGAACACCCCAAAATATAAACACCATACAACCACAAAATTATAGGGTTATGAGATGCCTCCAGACAAGAAAAAAATCAAGCCCTCAAGAACAGCTAGTTACATATCTGGAAAGCAATATGGATTTACCAGAATAGTCTTGTCAAATTAGCAGGTTTTGTCAAAACATCTGTGAGATCTACATGGAGTAGGATGTAGATGTTTTCGAGAAACAACATGACCTTCTGCTGTTCAAGGTCGAAGATAAACCTATATCACAGCAAGAAACTCAAAAGAGGGCAACAATATCGAACTCCTTCCTTCAACCAAAGCCATTCACAAAAGAAAGGTCATTGAAAAGGTGAAAAGCAGTGCCCATGTCCCAGCATGGCCATAGCTTTTGTGCTCGAGTGCATAAAAGAATAAAAGAATAAATACAGCCATGTTAGTATAACATTTTAGTGATGCATATTACTATATATATGTATATATGTGAGTAAATAGCTCGAGGCCCTTTCTAATATCAATCACTTAACACAGTGTACTGGGTACACTTTTTGTGTCATTACCACTAGTGATGACTGTATGACATCTTGCAAGTCTAAGATCCAAAAGTGGCCTCTATAATTCAAAGAGAATAGAAGAGAATGTGCGAAAGGGCGGCGAGCTGGCAGAAACATTAACACGCTGGGTGAAATGCTTAGCGGTATTTCGTCTGCAGTTATGTTCTGAGTTCAAATTCCGCTGAGGATGACTTTGCCTTTCATCCTTTTGGGATCGATAAATTAAGTACCAGTTACGAACTGGGGTCGATATAATCGACTTAAACCCTTTGTCTGTCCTTGTTTGTCCCCTCTATGTTTAGCCCCTTGTGGGCAATAAAGAAATAAGAATGTGTGATAGTCAGTGGTGGAGCAATGCAATGAGAGAGTGGTAAGTAAGAAGGAAGGGTGATGAGAATGACAAGGGAGAAGAGAGAGATTAGTGACAAGCTTAAAGGAAAAGGGATGAATAGAGTTAGAAGGGTGAGAGTGTGGGTTGTGTAAAGGGAGTCTTTAGGGTTATGGAACATAATAAGTAGTAAGTATGGATAGAAAATATGAGGGAAAGGGTGACTTGAAGAGAGTAATAGGCTAGAGTGGTAAGGAATCCTGAGTGAGTTATTGAAAGAAAGGGAAGAGTGGTGGGGTTGTGCTGGTGGTAGGTCAGAGTGGAAGTGTTGAGAAATGGTGTTGGGTGTTGGAAAAGCTGGGAAACTATCGGGGAGAGGCTGTGAGAATAAAAGGGGGCAGAGAAAGGGAGGTGAGAATTAGATACTGTAGGAAAAAAAGGAAGAACAGAGTGTAAATGTCACAAAAAAACACCATAGATGAGGAGGCAATGGAGAAGAAGGGGAGAGAGAGAGATGGAGGTAGAAGGGATATAGTGGATGGGTGCAGCAACAGCAAGAAAGGCAAGAGGGTATTCCAGAGGTGTAAGGGTGGCTAGCAGAATAAAAGTAAGAGGAAGTGTTGGGTGTCAAGAGAGGTAACTCAAGAGAGAGAAAGAGAGAGAGGGAGGAAGAGAGATGGGAAGGGAGAGAGAGAGAAAGAGATCCATTTTCCAGACACGCTAAAGGATTCAGAGATAGGATGCTTCAAGGTGCTATAAAAACAACATCTAAGTATGTAGATATGTATACATGTATGCATGTTGATATGTATGCATGCATTTATGTATACATATATGTATTCATAGATAGATAGATAGATAGATAGATAGATAGATACATACATACATACATACATACATACATACATACATACATACATACACACATATGTATGCATTTATACATGTAAGCATGTAATTGTTGAAATTGCTATTATTAGAACAAAAAAACAATCATTAAAATTTTCCTGTATTTTTCAAAACACTGAAAATAAAATATTAATTCAAAAGAGAATTTTATTGAAATTTTTTCTTTTGAATAATTTGCATAATTACTTTATATGCAAATTACAAAGTTTACCTGCATTTTGTTAAATATTAATACTTTGTAATTTACTTGTCACTTTTAAAGATTTCAGAAAATAAAATAAGATAAATAATTTCTTGGAAGTCCATCAGTCAGTCAGTAACCACAACTAAATGTATGAGTCTTGGAGGTTATATTTTTAATTTTTATCTTTTACATGTTTCAGTCATCTGGCTATGGCCATGCTGGGGCACCATCTTGAAGGGTTTAGCTGAACAGATCGACCTCTTAACTGATTTTTTTATAAGCCTGATACTTTGATTGCATGTATGTAAGCAAACCAATACCAGTAGTCAAGCAGTGATGGGGACAAATGCAAACACAAAGACACACACATATAGATATATACATACATAGTGCTATATAAAAATTACCCATGCCAGTGGCTGCATAAAAACCATCTGTGCTGATACCACATAAAAGACACCTGTGTCGGTGCCGTGTAAAAGGGAAATAATGCTGGTGTCACACATAAAACACCCAGCTCCGTTGCATGATTTTCAGAGGCCCCCTGCAACTTTTTGTTTCAAGGCCATATCCCTTCAATCAAAATTCATAATCTATGTACTTTTTATTGACAACTGTATTTTACTTTATTCTCTCTGAAGTTCAATATTTCATGTTATCCTAAAGAACATCTTTAAAAGTACAAGTTAAATTTATTTAGGTCTATTACAAATTTCAATAGGTAAAACTTCCAGATATGAATAAAAGAGCACTTTTATAATCCAGGCAACTTTCAAAGACAAACACAGTGCTCTTTATGCTTTGCAAAATCATTGATCAGTTCAGAATAATCAAGCTGAGAGCTAAGCTCGTGTTCAATAGATGTCATAGACAATTTACAAAGTCTTGTACACGTCTATAGTACAACTTTTTTACTCTTTACTTTCTTTTACTCTTTTGTTTCAGTCATTTCACTGCGGCCATGCTGGAGCACCAACTTTAGTCAAGGAAATCGACCCCAGGACTTATACTTTGTAAGCCTAGTACTTATTCTATCGGTCTCTTTTTGCCAAATCGCTAAGTTACGGGGACATAAACACACTAGCATCGGTTGTCAAGCGACGTTGGGGGGGGGGGGCAAACACAGACACACAAACACACACACACACACATATATATACATATATACGACGGGTTTCTTTCAGTTTCTGTCTACCAAATCCACTCACAAGGCTTTGGTCAGCCCAAGGCTATAGTAGGAGACACTTGCCCAAGTTTCCACACAGTGGGACTGAACCCAGAAGCATGTAGTTGGTAAGCAAGCTACTTACCACACAGCCACTTCTGCACCTATGTAAAAATATTACAATGTGATATTTTTACAAGAACTTTTGCAGGTACGTTGTATTACCATTTTATTTCTTGAAATTTGCTGTTAACACAGGTAGTTTAATTCTCATTCAACATCTTAACTGAAGTAAATAGGTGGCTCATCTACGTACTTCGATCTTAACATATGGCCCCCTCAATTGTGGGGGCCCCCTGTGACTGCAGGGATTGCAGGAGCTTAGTGGCGGCCCTGAAAGCACCCATGCTAGTGCCATGCAATGGTGCTGGTTCCATGTAAAAAGCACCTAGATTACTCTCTTAAGTGGTTGGCATTAGGAAAGGCATTCAGTCGTAGAAACCATGTCAAAACGGACAATTGGAATCTGGTAGAGCTTTCCAGCCAGCCAGCACTTGTTGAACCATCCAAATCATGCCAGAAAAGAAAACAGTCATTAAATGATCATAATAATGTTGATGATATATATATATATCTCCTAATATAATAACGAGCATAGTGTTTTTATAAATTTGTGTATATATATATATATATATATATATATATATATATGTCCATCCAGAATCACATCAGATGCAGAGGAGGAGAGAAAAAGGTAATTCAGTGAAGAAGAAGTGGTGAGAGTAATAGCCCTGACTGAGTGTATGTGAAAGTAACAGCAATGAGAGAAAGGAAGAGGTGATAGATGAATAAGGAAGGAAAAAGTGAAATACAATCAGCGTTTCAACTCTGTGTGAGTATGTGTATGTGTGTGTGTACAGGTATTTTTCATCAAGCATATGTCAAGGTGTACTTAATGTAGTTTTTAATGCTGATTTCAAATATGCAATTAGTTTTTTGGCATCATGTACAGTTTTCAAGATGAGAAAGTTTTTTGGTTTTAGCTCATGCATTATAAAGAAATTTCAAGTAATGACATGTGTGCATGTATTTCATTTATATCATGGAAACATACCTTTAAAATAAACTACATTATTCATTGCTGCATAGTTCAGATGCAATATTCCATCATCTTAAATTAACCAATCAAATTTTGTCTGACGAATTAGGTACCAACATCTCAAATTGTCCAGTCGTAATTGGTCTGGTGAAATATTTCATTATCTCAAATTCAGTATAACTAGGGAAGAGAAATACCAGAGGGCTTGGTTATATTGTATAAAAGTTTCCCAAAATTATACAGGCAAAGTTGAAAGAGGGTATCTCTGTCAGACCCCAAATTAGAGATGTACGCAAAGATGTCAACTACAAGACGACACTGGATGAACTGGAACTGCCTGCCTTGTATGCTTTCAACTGCGTTTGTGAGAATTTCTTGGGCAACAAGAAGGCAATGGACTACAAGGATGGCATCAAGAATCTTTTGAAATGTTACTCAGCAATAAGTTGTTGCATGTTACTGAAAGTTCATTTCTTGGACTCCCATCTGGATTTATTTGCAGATAACCTTGGAGCAGCATCTGATGAACATGGTGAAAGACTTCACCTGGACATTAGTGCTATGGAGAAATGGTACCAAGGCTTCTTGAATGACAGTATGCTGGTTGACTATTGTTGGACACCAACCAGACCAGGAACACACAGGAAATACAAATCACAATGTTTCTAATTCTGTTGTTCTAACTTTGTTTTGCCTGACCCATTTTTTGTGTATTCACTCTATATAGAATGATAGAGATGCTTTTCAACTCAACAAACTCATTTACTTTCTAAAAATAATGTGTCCTTAATTATTACGCTAATTATTTCATATATACAAATATGTAAATATTTGTATGTATGTACTGAAAAACTGATTCGTGTTGCATAAAAATGGAGTGAAATTTTGAAATCAGCATAAAAAATTAGTCTAAAAATGTTGGTTTGCATTCATAATGAGTATAATACATTTAATCTTTGTTGACCAGTGTTATTATGTGCCTAATTTTGTACCTTATATATATATAAAATTCTACAATTAGCCATCATTATTGAAGGCACGTGGTCAGCTGGTATCATATAAGTATGGTGATGCAAACAGGAAAATTAAAACTCAAAATATGAGTATTCTTTTATTCCTTTATTTGTTTCAGTCATTGGGTAAAAAATTTAAACACAAGGCGATCAAACTATGTGCCTCTTGTTTATACATCCTAATTTTTTCAAAATATACTGCACAGACGCAGCCCTTCACCGGCAATAAAAAAATGCCTACTTTTAAAACTGAAGATTATCCAAACACTTACAATACTTATTCATATCAAAGGGAAATGGAAATTAATTAAAATTCTCATTTCCAGTGAAGGGTTGCATCTGTGCAGTAGATTTTGAAAAAATTAGGATGTATAAACAAGAGGCACATAGTTTGATCGCCTCGTTTTTATATATTTAATGCAAGGTGTTCCTGCTGAGGACGATTTCACCTACCGAGTATATGTTATTTACTTGCTAAACTAAAATCAGAAACCAATTGGTCCAGGAAACTAGATGGTAAAATGTTTTTTATTTTTCATTTTGTTCCTGTTGAATTTTATCCCTGATTTTGTTGTTTTAGAACCTTGCTGTTCTTTCTAGCGTGATGAATACCATGAGTGGATTCCTCATGTGTTTAAATGTACACTGTATTTTATGACTAATACATAGTCTTTGGACTAAAGTTTTACACGTTAGGCCACTGGAAATGAAAATTTTAATTAATTTCCATTTCCCTTTGATACGATTAAGTATATATATATATTGATAAATAAATGGATAGGTGGATAGATAGATACATAAGAAAATGAACATTTTGTCTGTCTGCAATAATTTAGTATAAAATGTTTATACACACAAACACACACATGCAATCATACAGACACATACATAATCATCAGTGCATATGTGTGGATGCACACACACACCCAAACACACATGCGCACTTGCGCACACACATGCACATGCGCACACACACACACAAACACACACACACACAAACATACTTGCTGAAAATGAGTCGAACAATAATAGAAAGAAATATGTTCTTACACTAATCTGTTTTCCAGAATATTCCATTTTGAAAAAAATAAAAAAATTAAGCATGAAATAAAGAAATGTATTGCATGGAGGAAAGTAATTAAGAATTGCACAAAGTATAAGTTTAAGACAGTTTTTTTTAGATATGGTAATTTTATTGGAATACCATTAATTCTATGCTAATTCAGCAAGACTAATATATTGTTCAGTAGCAAAAATTTCTTTCCATTAAATATTTCAACTCTTAATTAAAATATGTATCATTCTAATTAATAGTTGTTATTAATACAACACTCATATATTCTGTAAAATTATATGCTATATCAACATATTGATGGACTCTCTCTTGCGCTTGATAACAAAGGTTATGATGTAACAGCAGACAACCAGAGAGATAGGACCCTTACTACAGATAGAGTGTGATTGCTTTTACCATCACATTTTCCATTTGGCTATTAATACCAAATGTACACCAAAGCAAATCACAGATATAATCTTAAACATAGGCGTAGGAATGGCTGCGTGGTAAGTAGCTATAGGCGTAGGAGTGGCTGTGTGGTAAATAGCTTGTTTACCAACCACATTGGTCCCGGGGTTCAGTCCCACTGTGTGGCACCTTGGGCAAGTGTCTTCTACTATAGCCTTGGGTCAGCCAAAGCCTTGTGAGTGGATTTGGTAGACGGAAACTGAAAGAAGCCCATCGTATATATGTATGTATATATATATGTATGCGTGTGTATATGTTTGTGTGTCTGTGTTTGTCCCCCCAACATTGCTTGACAACCGATGCTGGTGTGTTTACATCGCCGTAACTTAGCATTTCGGTAAAAGAGACCGATAGAATAAGCATTAGGCTTACAAAGAATAAGTCCTGGGGTCGATTTGCTCGACTAAAGGCAGTGCTCCAGCATGGCCACAGTCAAATGACTGAAACAAGTAAAAGAGTAAAACAAGTAAAAGAGTATACAATGTAATACAGCTACACTACTGATTTTCCAACATCCCAGGTTCCAAAACCTTGACTGATTAACAGTTTTGCAGAACCATTTTTGGTCATGTAATTATATTTCATCGACACACCTCCAACCTCTTAACCAATGCAGCTACTTTATCTTGGTTTGATTTGGAGTAGTCCTTACATTTAATTGATGCTCTTAGTTCTCTAGCCTGTAGTGGCTACAGCTAATAATAACCTTAAGCTGAACAAGCAGGAGATATCTCAAAATTTTGGTATCACTACTAACAAATTTAGTGTAAATAATGCATGTTAAATGCATGGTTTATACAGTACTTTCTGTAGCCATGCAGTGAAGTAGACTGGTAGCCATAGGAATGTGAAGTTCCCCCTTGTAATTTACCTGGATTAAAGGAGGTGACAGACTGCAAGAAAATTAGTGCTGTACTGATATATGTGATCTTGATTTAACATCAAACCAGCTGCTGTCATAGTTGAGATTTTTTTAACAAGTCTACCCTTTTTTTTGCTAGATTAAGGCAGAATACATGACTTTTTATGAAGCAATCTTTTGGAAATTTTCCTAAATAATACCTGCCTATTACGATTTACCCTATTACCAGATAATTGTTAGCTATATTTTAGGTTCATTTGTCCTTTGACATATCTTGCTTTTTCCCCTGATGGCTTTCTGGCAGCCTTCCTCATCAGATTATTCTTGTTAAGGTGTCAGTTTTATTGCCAATGACCCAAATCTGTAACAGGTTGTGAAAGATTATATATTATCATTAGCACACAGAGTGACTTTCCATGTATATCATGACTTGCTATATATATTATGCATGTGTATATACAACAATGTATACATTAATTAATTGTATGTATATATCAAGAATGACATTTTTGCCTTGTTATTAAACAATTTGGAGCCAATAACACAAGAACATGTGTGTTTGACAACTGAAAGAATGTGATTTTATCTGAGTTGGGTCTCATCAACTTTGGTGCAGATAAAACTATATGTATCTTCTAAACTTAACTTCTTATGTCATCATCATCATCATCATTTAATGTATGTCTTCTATGCTGACATGGATAGGATGGTTTGATCAGTGTTGGCAAGCTGGAGAGCTGCACCAGGTACCAGTGTTATTTCACATAAAAATAAATCATCTGATGACACAAATTTAACAATTAAAGTTCAAAGGCAAATATTTCAAATAAGTACTGGTATAACCATGTAGTCATAGAATTTACTTTTGCTACCTCATAATTTCATATTTGACCTCACTGTACCGCACCTTTGTCTAATATATGTTAGTATAGACATGAGTTAACCAACACTTTGTGACGAATAAGTGGAAATCCTGTGAAAGAATATCATATACTAAATATAATGCATATTCTTGATTTTAGGATCAGTCGACCATATTTCTGCATGGTGTAAGGAGACAAATAAAAAGTTAAATTCAGGAAAGGCATCTGACTATAAAGTTCTGCCTCAAAAGATTCATTTCCAACCTATTCTAGCAGGGGAAAGCACACCCAAAAATAATGAAGGTGAAGATATACATAGTTATGTATGTGTATGTGTGTGTGTGTGTGTGTATTTATATATATATATATATAAATACATATATAGATATATATATACATGTATATGTATATGTATATATATATATATATATATAATATATATATATATATATACCAAACCAAATCAAATCAGATATCAGAAAGCAGAACCCAAATCGAAGTCGATCAGCATCAATGGAAATTGCAGCTGTGATACCAGTGCTGGTGACAAGTAAGCGAACCGTCCGATCGTGGCCGTTGCCAGCGCTGCCCCGACTGGTCCCCGTGCCGGTGGCACGTAAAAAGCACCATCCGATTGTGGCCGTTGCTAGCCTTGCTTGGCCCCCATGCCGGTGGCACGTAAAAAGCACAATCCGTCCGTGGCTGTTTTCCAGCTCCGTCTGGCACCTGTGCGGGTGGCACGTAAAAAGCACCCACTACACTCACGGAGTGGTTGGCATTAGGAAGGGCATCCAGCCGTAGAAACACTGCCAGATCAGACTGGGCCTGATGCAGCCTTCTGGCTTCACAGACCCCAGTTAAACCGTCCAACCCATGCTAGCATGGAAAGCGGACGCTAAATGATGATGATGATGATATATATATAGATATACAT
Source organism: Octopus sinensis (assembly GCF_006345805.1). NCBI lineage: Eukaryota > Metazoa > Mollusca > Cephalopoda > Octopoda > Octopodidae > Octopus > Octopus sinensis. The sequence continues at coordinate 21,063,761 of NC_042997.1, read as the reverse complement.
GTATATTGTATATATATAAGATATATATATATATATATATATATATATATATATATATATATGTGTGTGTGTAAATAGGCACAGGCAAGGCTATGTAATTAGAAACTTGCTTCCCAACCACATAGTTCCAGGTTCAGTTCCACTGCATGGTATCTTGGGCAGGTGTCTTCTACTATAGCCTTAGGCTGACTAAATCCTTGTGAGTGGATTTGGTAGATGGAAACTGAATGAAACCCGTCGTATATATATATATATATATATATATATATATATATGTGTATGTATGTGTATATTTCTGTGCCTGTGTTTGTCCGTCACCATTGCTTGACAACCAATGTTGGTGTGCTTATGTCCTCATAACCTAGCAGTTTGGCAAAAGAGACTGATAGAATAAGTACTAAGCATACAAAGAATAAGTCCTAGGGTGAATTTATTCGACTAAAACACCTTAGGTTTGTGCTCCAGCAAGGCCGCAATCAAATGACTGAAGGAAATTAACAAAAAATATACATACATATATATATATATATATATATATATATATATTTCCCAATAACAGCAACCGAGGGTATTGTCAAGGAAGTTTCTTTCAATTGCATTGTTATACAAATACGTTAAGAAGTAGATATACAGTACAATGAATACTACTTTGTTTGCAATGAAATGCAAAGTAAGGTGGAAGTTATTAGAATATAAAATAGTGCTTGCCAGCAGTTTTTTTATTATTATACAAGAATTTTCAAAGGTACGATTAGCTTGGCTTTCTGTTATCTTAGATACCATTATCTTATAAGTTAGTTGCATATTTACTTCTGTGTATGTTATTGTGTGTGTGAGTGTGTTTAAATGTTTGTATTTGTGTTTGAGTCTTGATTGAGTACACTATTGAGAAACAGCGAACCATGCTGGATCCCTTTATGTTACAAGTTTACTTAGCTATGAGGGGTTTCTGAAAAGTTCCTGGCTTTAAGGGCATCGTGAAAAGTTTGGTTGGAGGCCCAGCCTTCTGAGTTCTTTTAGAGGGCTTAGAAAAACTGAAGGAGCACTGCAATATGTGTCTGAATCTGAGATCGGTATATGTTGAATAAAATCATAATTAACTAATCCTTCTGAATTTTCTTTTCCACAAAGCCAGGAACTTTCTAGTACCCCCTTGTGTGTGTATATATACGAGGGGCGTTCAATAAGTAATGCCCCTGACCCACTTCCCATAGCAGTAGAGCAACGAAACTTGGCACAGTTATTAGTCTTTTTCTACATAGGAACCACTCAGAGTTACTCATTTCTCCCATTGTTTGATGCAGCTCTGGAGACCGTTTTTGTAGAAGACCCCAGCTTGGTCCTCCAACCTGAACGTAACTTCAGAAATCAAGGCTGCATCATCTGGGAAACGCTTTCCTTTCAAAAACAACTTCATGACTGGGAAGAGGTGAAAATCAGAGGGTTCAAGGTCATGAAAGTAGGGGGATGGGGGAGGAGTTCATAGCCATACGCCTGTGCTTCTGATCTGGCGACAAGCGAGTTGTGGACCGGAGCGTTGTCCTGCAGGAGGAGGATGTCTTTGCTGATCTTGCCCCGCCTCTTGATTTTGATAACTTCTCTTAATTTCCTCAAAAGTGAAGCATAATAGGCTCCTGCAATTGTGGTACCCTTTGCCAGGAAATCTGTCATCACTACTCCGTCCTGGTCCCAGAAGACTGAGCATGACCTTGCCAGCAGAGGGCTGCACCCTTGCCTTCTTTGGACGGGGTGAGTCACGGTGCTTCCACTGCATTGACTGGACTTTGGTCTCTGGATCATCGTGATGGACCCAGGTTTCATCCTGTGTAATCAGTCTTTTGAAAAATTTTGACTCATCTTCTTGGCACATCTCCAAATTCACCCTCGAGCACTCGACGTGTTCTTGCTTCTGGAAAGGTGTGAGCAACCTGGGAATCCATTTGGCAGACACCTTTTGCATATGCAAATGGTCATGAATGATAGTTTCCACAGACCCGGTACTAATCTTGATCTCATGGGCTATTTGGCGAATAATTATGCGTCGATCTTCTAAAATGGCAGCCTCAACTTGATGGACAGATGCCTCATCAATGGCAGAAGAGGGCGACCAGATCTGGGAGCTGTTTCCACAGAGTTCCGACCATGTTTGAATTCATGATGCCAGCGTTTTACAAGGTCATATGATGGGGCATCCTCATCATAAGTTACTTTCATTTCATCAAAAGTCTCCCGTGGTGTGCGTCCTTTCAAATACAAAAACCGGATCACTGCTCGACACTCAACAGGCTCCATTTCACACTTGACTCGGTTCAAACACCTGTAAATAAGAAACCACAATTAATTCAGAGCTGTAATTTGCTACTTACTCTATAGAGATATAAATGATTGCACATGCAGGAAAAGCCTGGGCAAAGGCCCAAACTTCCAAGTTCTTTTACAGGCTTAGAAAAACTGAAGGACCACTGCAATAAGTGCATAAATTTTATCAATTAATTTCTTTGTATAGATCCAACAGAAAGAATAATAAATTATTAATATGAGTAATATACAATGGTGGATATTCAGCAATATTGTACCAAAGAAAATTATATTTAACCAATGAAAGTGTTGTCTGTGTGACCATTTGAAAAGCAAAAATAGCATTCAAATCTCCCTGCCTTAATTCCATCTTTAATGTCGTAGAAAAACAATATATTGGCTAAGGTAGTCTTGGTTATGTACAATAACATGGTTACATCTGCATGTCTTTGATCAACCAGGGTTGACCTGGGCATAGAAACAGCAACTACAATAAAATATCTTTAAGACAATACTTCCATGTAAAGCAGGTAATAGTTTTCAACAGGTTGGCTAAATAATATTAATCAAAGATTACACCTCAACAAGTCTGATGTAATGTACTACAATATAACTTTCTTTCCATTAAATATAACACGTCAGAATATTAAATGAAAGCCAATATCCGAATAATAATAGACGGTGCATATTTGCAATTCCATAATGGGAATATATTCACAGTTATAAACATTCATAGAATTCCAATACACTGTGTTTCATATATATTTAAAATATTTATACCAGATGAATTGAATTCAATTTCTAGTAAAGATAATGGCTACTAATAGTTCTATTTATTCTGGCTCTAAACTAATATAATTTACCCAAGATTTGAAGATTACATCATAGACACTGCAATGTATCGCTGTTTATTCAGAGAAAAAGAATTAAAAGTGTATGTAGTGGGGTGGAGAAGTCTCGGCGTGTGTGGATAAGAAAGTAGAGAATGTGATTGATATGAGGAAAGGGATATAGAAAATAGAGAGAACGGAAAGGGGGGGATAATGTAAGGAGTTACAACAGGCTGAGAGAAGGAGAAAGAGAAGGAGCAATTAATTAAGTTGAAAGAAAGAGGATTAGCAAGATGTAAGAGGTGTAAAAGGGAGACAAGCAAATCAGTGATTAAGAATTCTCTCACTCATACACATACACACATACAAACATGAATATGTATATATATATATATATATAATATATATATATATATATGCATGTCATTCTGTGTGTCGCACAGAAAGACATATGCATGCAAGCATATATACATACAGACAGATATACATATGCATACAATACACACATATTCATCACAGGTGCATATGCACATACAGACATATATATACGTGTGTGTGTGTGTGTACATTGAAAGAAAGAGAGAAAGAAAGAGACAGAGAGAGAGAGAGAGAGAGAGAGAGAGAAAGGAAGACATGGGAAAGGAGAAAAGTAGAGGTTGTTGTGAAATATGCTAATTGAATTACTTGCACAATATTAAATACATTGGAATTAAAAGTAATTTACACTAGAAGTTTCTAACATTAATTGAACATTGATTAAATCATTTTCTTTGCAGCAACCCCTATGAACACTTTCTTCCTTGTAACAACAACAACAACTACTACATCATAACATCTACAACAACAAATACAATGAATAACAACAACAACAACAACAACAACGACGATGACGACAACAGCAACAACAACAATAAATTTTAATCAGCAAAATGGGTAAGCTGTGGTACTGAACGACTTTATAATGAATTTACATGATATTTTCGAAGTAGTAGTATAGTTGAGCAATGTTTATGTTATCCAATAGTAGAACGAAAGTTTCAGGATTATTTCAGCAATGTTATCTGTTGTATCTGATCCTAGTTACATTGAAATTATATTTATATAACATAAAGTATACTAGCCATCTCAATATGGCTAACCACTAAGGGTGGGTGTTACTGTAGCTTTTAGCTCCAGAAGATCATCGTCTCCAGCTGGCTTTATGCACACTTTCTGTGTTCTTATGGTATTTGCAAAGGGAGGTCATCCCTCTCTCGCAAACCTAAGTGATACGCACGGACTGCAGTTTCGAGGTATTTGCCTCTTGTCAACGTACGGTAATCACCGATTTACGATGAAAGGAAGACCTGTTTGCAAATACTTATGGGTTTTTCTTGTAACTTCCGTTACTTGCAGACAGTTTTCAAAATCAGTGGCGGAAGTTACTAGAAAAACCCATAAGTATTTGCAAACAGGTCTTCCTTTCATCGTAAACTGGTGATTACCGTACGTTGACAAGAGGCAAATACCTCGAAACTGCAGTCCGTGCGTATCACTTAGGTTTGCGAGAGAGGGATGACCTCCCTTTGCAAATACCATAAGGGCACAGAAAGTATGCCTAAAGCCAGCTGGAGACGATGATCTCCTGGGGCTAAAAGCTACAGTAACAACCACCCTGAGTGGTTAGCCATATTGAGATGGCTAGTATACTTCACGTTGTCAAGCAGTTACTGTTTACATCTCGTTCAGAGATTTATTATTGCTATATTTATATATTTTGCATTCAATTGGTGAACACTACATTCAGTGGTTACAGATTTACAATGAGAAGATCACTGGTTCAGCGCATTTTTGATAGTGCAACTGACAGAGGTGTGTCTAAGAATCAGTGCAGAATAAATATCTCATGGTTCTTCATTTGTACAATAATAATAAAAAAAAAAACATTTTACAATCAAATATGCTTGTCAAAATCCTTTAGTGTCATAATTAAGTGTACTCTACATCAAATTATGGAAAAATTTTTGGGGAAAGTTTTCGGTGAAAAGTTTCGAAAAATTTTTGGGGAAAGTTTTCGGTGAAAATTTTCGAAAAATTTTTGCAGAAAATTTTCGGTGAAAATTTTCCAAAAAGTTTTGGGGAAAATTTTCGGTGAAAATTTTCAAAAAATTTTCGTGGAAAATTTTCGGTGAAAATTTTGGAAAAATTTTTGGGGAAATTTTTGATGAAAATTTTCTAAAAATTTTGGGGGTACTTTTCGGTGAAAATATTCGAAAAATACTTCGAGAAAATTTTCGGTGAAAATATTCCAAAAATATTTCGTGAAAATTTTCATTAAAATTTTTGAAAAATATTTGTGAAAATTTTCGAAAAATTTTTGTGAAAATTTTCGTTGGAAATTTTCTGTGAAAAGTTTGGAAAAATTTTTGGGGAAAATTTTCGTGGAAAATTTTCGGTGAAAATTTTGGAAAAATTTTTGGGGAAAATTTTTGGTGAAAATTTTCAGTGAAAATATTCCAAAAATATTTCGAGAAAATTTTCGCTGAAAATTTTTGGAGAAATTTTCGAAAAATTGAGTAAACTTTTCGGTGACAATTTTCGAAAAATTTTTGGGGAAATTTTCGGTGAAAATTTTCGAAAATTTTCTCCATAAATTTTTCCAAACTTTTCAGCGAAAACTTTCCCCAAAAATTTTTCGAAAATTTTCAGCGAAAATTTTCTCAAAAGATTTTTCCCAAAAAATACTTTGTGATTTTTAGAAAATTTTTGCCATACTTTGTGATTTTGGCAACGCTGGCCTTCCATACTTTTTACAAAATTTTCACCGAAAATTTTGCCCAAAAATTTTTACAAAATTTTCAACGAAAATTTTACCCAATAGTTTTTGGAAGATTTTCACCGAAAATTTTCTCGAAAAATTTTTCCAGTTTTTTCACCGAAAATTTTCCCAAAAATTTTTCAAAAATTTTCACGGAAAATTTTCCACGAAAATTTTTTGAAAATTTTCACCAAAAATATTCCCAAAAATTTTCCCAAAAATTTTTCGAAAATTTTATCCAAAAATTTTTCGAAAAATTTACCGAAAATTTTACCTGAAAATTTTTCGAAAATTTTCACTCTGTTATTTTGGTATCGCTGGCTCTCCATACTTCATGATTTTGGCACCACTGGCCTTCCATACTTTTTCCACTGAAAATTTTCCCAAAAAATTTTTCGAAAGTTTTCCCAAAAATTTTTATAAAATTTTCACTGAAAATTTTATTAAAAAATTTTTCAAAAATTTTCACGGAAAATTTTCTCCAGAAATTTTTCAAAAATTTTCACCGAAAGCTCTCCCGCCAAATTTTTCCAAAGTTTTACCCAACAATTTTTCCCAAAAAATTGTGATTTTTCGAAAATTTTCGCTGAAAATTTTCCAAATATTTCTGGGTAAAATTTTCGGTGAAAATTATGGAAAAATTTTTGGGGAAAGTTTTCGGTGATAATTTTCAAAAAATTTTTGGAGAAAATTTTCGGTGAAAACTTTCGAAAAATTTTTGGGTAAAATTTTCGGTGAAAACTATGGAAAAATTTTTGGGGAAAGTTTTCGGTGAAAATTTTCGAAAAAGTTTTGGGGAAAATTTTCGTGGAAAATTTTCGGTGAAAATTTTCGAAAAATTTTTGGAGAAATTTTCGAAAAATTTTTGGAGAAATTTTCGAAAAATTTTTGGTGAAACTTTTCGATGAAAATATTCGAAAAATACTTCGAGAAAATTTTCGGTGAAAACTTTCGAAAAATTTTTGGGTAAAATTTTCGGTGAAAACTATGGAAAAATTTTTGGGGAAAGTTTTCGGTGAAAATTTTCGAAAAAGTTTTGGGGAAAATTTTCGTGGAAAATTTTCGGTGAAAAGTCTAGAAAAATTTTTGGGGAAAATTTTTGGTGAAAATTTTCGAAAAATTTTTGGTGAAACTTTTCGATGAAAATATTCGAAAAATACTTCGAGAAAATTTTCGGTGAAAATATTCGAAAAATATTTCTAGAAAATTTTCGTTAAAATTTTTGAAAAATTTTTGAGGAAAATTTTCGGTGAAAGTTTTGGAAAAAGTATGGAAGGCCAGCGGTGCCAACATCACAAATTATGGAAGGCCACGGGTGCCAAAATTACAAAGTATGGAAGGCCAGCGGTTCCAAAATCACAAAGTATGGAAAGCCAGCGGTGCCAAAATCACAAATTATGGAAAGCCAGCGGTGCCAAAATCACAAAGTATGGCAAAAATTTTCGAAAAATCACAAAGTATTTTTTTGGAAAAACTTTTGGGGAAAATTTTTGGGGAAAGTTTTCGGTGAAAATTTTCGAAAAATTTCTGGAGAAACTTTTCGGTAAAATTTTAAAAAAATTATGGAAGGCCAGCGGTGCCAAAATCACAAAGTATGGAAGGCCAGCGGTGCCAAAATCACAAAGTATGGAAAGCCAGCGGTGCCAAAATCACAAAGTGAAAATTTTCGAAAAATCTTCGACGAGAATTTTCGAAAACTTTTTGGAGAAATTTTCGAAAAATTTGAGTAAAATTTTCGGTGACAATTTTCGAAAAATTGTTGGGGAAAATTTTCGGTGAAAATTTTAGAAAAATTTTTGGGGAAAATTTTTGGTGAAAATTTTCAAAAAATTTTCGTTGAAAATTTTGGAAAAGGGAGCTTATCTTCCCTATTTCTAGATAGACTGAAGTCTTTAAATTTTCCTGAACACATAAAGTGAAAAACTATTGCATGTAATTACTCTTTTACTCTTTTATTTCTTTCAGTCATGTGACTGTGGCCATGCTGGAGCACCGCCTTTAGTCAAGCAAATCTACCCCAGGACTTATTCTTTGTAAGCCTAATACATATTCTATCAGTCTCTTTTGCTGAACCGCTAAGTTACAGGGATGTAAACACACCAGCAACAGTTGTCAAGCAATGTTGGGGGGACAAACACAGACACTCACATACATATACATATACATATATATATATATATATATATATATATATATATATATATATGTATATACGATGGGCTTCTTTCAATTTCCGTCTACCAAATCCCCTCACAAGGCTTTGGTCGGCCTGCAGTGGGAATGAACTCGGAACCATGTGGTTCATAAGCAAGCTACTTACCACACACCCACTCCTATGCCTATGATAAAGAGCATTAAAAGCAAACTACAAATGAATATACTAGGGAATAATAAGAAAAATGTATTAGTAAATGATTGATACCACTTTTGTCTACAACAGGTAGAGAAGACAACTCACGACAAGTTTTGGTCTTATTCTTGCTTCCTTAATTTTCACTGTAATTGCCAGTCATTAAATAAATTGTATATTTGTTGAGGTATGGAAACAATAATTTATAAATTAATTAGTTTCAAGGTACCTTCCATAACTGAAGCCATAGATAAGATTCTGTTAACATATAATGCATAGGACATTAAAAACTAACTAGAGAGAAATGGTTCATGAGAAAACTAGCACATAGCCAAATATTATCAGGTAGGGTGCTGATGTTGTCAGATGCTGGGTATACTAGTGTCTTGATCAAAGGCAATCAGAGAACTACATTCATAAAATAATATGAATCAGCAATAGAATGTGTACTAAGCAACAACAAAAAAGCTGTTCCTTCTTTTTCCTTTTGAGTTATCCTCTTAATTGAGATTACATTTAGAAAGTGGGTGGGAAAAGAGAAAGAGTATATGGTATATTTGAGTGAAATATAGAATGTGTGTGTATATCAGTGTGTGTGTCTGTTATGTTGGCAGTAATATAAGGCGGTGAGCTGGCAGAAATATTAGCACACCAGGCGAAATGCTTAGCGGTATTTCATCTGCTGTTATGTTCTGAGTTCAAATTCCGCTGAGGTCAACTTTGCCTTTCATCCTTTTGGGGTCAATTAAATAAGTACCAGTTATGCACTGGGGTCGATATAATCGACTTAATCCGTTTGTCTGTCCTTGTTTGTCCTCTCTGTATTTAGCCTCTTGTGGGTAGTAAAGAAATAGGTATTTCTTCTGCCGTTATATTCTGAGTTCAAATTCCGCCCAGGTCAACTTTGCCTTTCATCCTTGCGGGGTTGATAAATTAAGTACCAGTTACGCACTGGGGTTGATGTAATCGACTTAATCCCTTTGTCTGTCCTTGTTTGTTCCCTCTATGTTTAGCCCCTTGTGGCCAATAAAGAAATAAGTAATATAAGAGTTTTAAAGATAAATGAGATTAATGTGATGGTAATTTATTTCAACTAATGCTTTACTTGTTATTGGTACCAGATGGCTGGGCAGGAATTTGGGCTTAATATGACATGTTACTCCATAAGGCTTATTGGCACAGAATGACATTTGAGGAAACTGACACTAAATAGCTGACTAGTTTCGTATTTTAGCAACTCTAGAGAAATGGAAAGCAAACTTAACTTCAGTAAGATTTGAGCTGAGAATGTAAAGAACTATTTCAAATGCTGCTAGGCTTGATGCTCTAACAATTCTGTTGATTCACCATCAAAATGTATAACAATATACTGATTATTATGTAAAGTGAGTTATTATTAACATTTAAGAAATAACTCTCAAGTTCTTGAGAAAGTTTTGGTTATATTATTTATGCAGCTTTTGCAATAATGCCCACTCATGTTCCACATACTAAATAAGTTCATATTCGTGATTTTGCTCCTTTAATTATTGGTATTATCATCATTACTATTCATAAGTTTTTTCCTCTCCTCATTTCCTTTAGTATTTACTCATTGTTCATGTAGCTTTCGGCATTTTATAATCATATTCATGCCATTATAAATTATTCAAAAAGCTAGATTAATCTGACATTTCCTGAAGATCATGTTTAGATATCAACAATTACTTCATCTGTTGATTGAGTTATCCACAATTACAGAATGGTTTTCTGAATTAATGATAAGATTAGGAAGAGAACATTGCTGAAGCATATCTGCCCACTAAGTTTCAAATTAATGTGAGGAGCTAAAGATTTAATGCTGTAGGCTACTTTGATTTTGCTTTTGTCCTATCAAAAGATATCACTTCTACAAAAATGATAGCAGAATCAGACAATGGCATCCAGGCAATATATATTTTGATAGCAATAATATAAAAATGTTTAATACTATTTCACTGATTGCTTTTAACTTCATAATTCCACATTTTCTTTCATAGTAGGAATTTTGATAATTTTCATAGAAAGATTTTTTTTTAAATGTTTTAATTGTTCAGAATCAAAATTCCAGTTTGATTAAAATTCGATTAGTAGCTTCTGTTTTTAATCATCAGTTGAAGAGTCCATTTAACTTTTGTCTTTAATTTTTTCTTGTGTGTGTGTGTGTGTGTGTGTGTGTGTGTGTGTGTTGTTGTTGTTTTTGTTGTTGTTGTTGTTGGAACTTCATACAACACTCAGAAGAAATAAATTCATCTTTTTCATATCATCTTTTGAAGTTCAATTAAGTAGGAGATATGGAGATATTCATGAGAAAAAAGGAGAAATTCTATTAGATAATAGGTTTAAAAATCTAGAAATGATAAAACTATATGACTAAACACTAGTGAAGTTATTTAAATGACTGTACATTACAGACTGTATATATATAAATGAAAGACAGAATATAGCAATTCAATAGCTTGCATTAGTCATATTTTGTCATCTCAAGTCCACACAAACCAATTTAGGTTCTAATCAATCAAATGAAGTCTAGAATTACTCCGGGAGTGGCTGTGCAGTAAGTAGCTTACTTACCAACTACGTGGTTCTGGGTTTAGTCCCACTGCATGGCACCTTGGCAAGTGTCTTCTACTAAAGTCTCAGGTCAACCGATGCCTTGTGAGTGGATTTGGTAAATGGAAATTGAAAGAAGCCTGTCATATATATGTATATATGTGTGTGTTTGTGTGTCTGTGTTTGTCCCCCACCAACATCGCTTGACAACTGATGCTAGTGTGTTTACGTCCCCGTAACTTAGCGGTGTGGCAAAAGACACCGATAGAATAAGTACTAAGCTTTCAGAGAATAAGTCCTGGGGTCGATTTTCTCAACTAAAGGCGGTGCTCCAGCATAGCTGCAGTCAAATGACTGATGGTTGATGGTTTGATTCCCATCATTAGAACTTCATTCATTCCAATGTTCTGTGTTTCCACTGTGTGTGTCGGCACAGTCTACGAAGCTATAACTAATTAATATTGTGAGGTAATGATAAATAATGCATTTTAACTGCTAGCATCAAGAGTACTGCATTGTTGTTTGTTGTTATTGTATAACCCTAGGTCAACTCTGATTAAACAGATTTATAATTAAAGGCATTCTATCCATGACTGTCCATTTTTCCTCAGACATTCAATAGTTTTTTTTTTCTTAATTGGAAAGTGTAATTTACACAATGAGATGATTGGGTGTTGCTGTTTGGACGCTAGTGGTTTGGCATTGCTGATTGGACATAGAACCTGCTTTGCAGACAGTACATTTTGGCTGTAGTGGTATACATCGATATGCACAGAAATATAAACATAGATATAGAGAGTGAGAGAGACACATTTATCAGTTCAACATCATCATCATCATCATCATCATCATTTAGCATCCACTTTCCATGCTAGCATGGGTTGGATGACTTGACTGAGGACTGGCGAACCAGATGGCTGCACCAGGCTCCAATCTGATCTGGCAGAGTTTCTACAGCTGGATGCCTTTCCTAATGCCAACCACTCCGAGAGTGTAGTGGGTGCTTTTGCCTGCCACCGGCATGAGGGCCAGTCTGGTGGTACTGGCAACGACCATGCTCAAATGGTGCTTTTTACATGCCACCTGCACAGGAGTAAGTCCAGTGGCACTGGCAATGACCTCACTCAAATGTTTTGTTCACATGCCACCGGAATAAGTGCCAGTAAGGCAACGCAGGTAACAATCACGCTCAAATAGTGCCTTTTACGTGCCACCGGCATGGAAACCAGACAGCTGCTCTGGCAGTGATCCAGCTCGGATGAAGCTGTTAGCACTTCACTGGCACAGGTGCCAGTCATCGAATTTGGTTCAATTTCGGTTCGATTTCATGACTGACAAAAACATTCTCTCCTTTCTTTATACTCATAAAGAGAAATATGCTCATACACTTAAGCAGAGAGAGAGGTGGGGGGAGAGGGAAAGAGAGAGGGAGGGAGAGAGAGAGATAGTGGGTAGGGTGGAGGAGAAAGAGAGAAGCATTAAAATATCTAATGTCAAATAAGATAAGTCTGTTGAATCAGCGATGTGAAATAGGCAATGCCAACCAGTCTCATCCCCTGCAAATTAAGAGATGTTCATCTGCTACTTCTAACAGTTTAAGTGACCACGTAGAGACTTCCTGTATGTAACAGCGTCTGTTTATTTGTTTGTTGGCTGCAGTAATCATCAAGGAGAGACTCTTCTGCTGTAGTCATTTAAAGAGATTCAGAAATTGATCCTGAGATCAGCTGAAATTTTTAGTATCAGCAGAAACTCATTCTTATCATCTCCCTTTCAATAAAACGAAATAAAAGGAGAGACAACAAGTAAATTATGTGCTCAATAAGGCCAAAATTCATGCTCTCAGAAAAAACAGATTATATATTATTTTTCAGGTAAATCTTTTTAATATAATTTCAATGCTCTACATCCCAATACACACTCACACACACACACACATGTATATGTATGTATGTATGTATATATATATGTATGTATCTATGTATATATATATATAACGGGAAGCTTTATGAAAATAAACAAAAGACGAAGGCAGGTGGAATACAAACAAACAATTGTATTAGTATGGCGCTCAGAATATAAATAAAACAAGTCTTTTACATTTCGAGCCTACGCTCTTCAACAGAAAGATACACAGAAAAGAAACATTGGTGTTAGGAAGGACATCCAGCTGTAGAAACACTGCCAGATCAGACTGGAGCCTGGTGCAGCTGCCTGGCTTCCCAGACCCCAGTCGAACCGTCCAACCTATGCTAGCATGGAAAACGGACGTTAAACGATGATGATGATGATGACGACAATATATCAGTGTATTATTCTCTGATACTAAATTAATTATTCATGTTCTGATATAAAGCCAATGACTCATTTCTAAAAATGTTTAATGTTCTCATATGCCAATTTCCATATCTACCTCATATCTAACAGAATCTCAGAAAACTATTTATAATCAGTTTTTTAATTTTTTATTTTTATTTTTCCAAACAATGTAAATTATTCATCACAACTTACATAGTCTAAATCGTATCAAACCAATCAATCTCATATATTTAGTGAAAAAGAAGTAAAAAGAAAATATAAACAAATAACAAACACTAACTTGGAATTAATTATATTCATTTGAACAATAAAGAATAATTTGATAATTTTATAAACAACTTACTTTCTAAAGTAAGTTGAATAAATAATAAATCAATGTAAATACTTCAAAGTTTAACTGACAGCTTAAATAACTGTTATAACAGTCTAAGTTGTTGTTTGTATTCTCTTTACATTGAGTATGAACCAGTAATTTAACCAATTACAGCTTACAAGAACAGTAGTTAACAATGAAAATTTGAAAGAGGATTGACTTGTTGGTTTGCCAGAAAACTCTTCTATAATCAATGTAATTTAAGTCAAGTTATGCTGAAGGCTCCACTCGTAATCTTATACATTAAATTAGAAGTAAGCCTTAAGGGAAAAGACTGAAACGTGGCTCTTATCCTTCAGAGCTTAAATATTACAGTCAGTTAACCTCAGGCTAATGTTTAGAAGTTGTGTAAAGCAGAATCATGAATAATCTTCACCTAATATGCCTACTGGAAATCATCATCCTTCACGTGTTTAAGATGATTCAAACAGCAATAAGGTAATAAGACGAGAAATTCAGATAGCACAATTGCCATTTGAGAATAAAAATTGACACTGAATAAACTTTCCAACAGTTAAAATAGATTAAGCTAGAATAATGAATATAGCAAGTTATTACGTAAACTAGTGTACAGGGATAAGGTTGATTGTCAATTTGACACTAACTGAAAATTTCAGAAAGCCTATGTGGCATGCCAAAAACTAGTGATGTAGCTTTATGGTTAAGGTGTCAATCTCATCACGTTTTGAGTTCCAAGTTTAAATGCTTAGACAGTGTTTATCGTTGCATGCTGGGTAAGTTGTTTTAGTTGCCAGAAACTTCTTACCTAGAAATTATTTGTTCTTTCAAAGTGTATACAATATCTACATGGACATTGACTATTGTTACATAGCTTAGTGGTTAGAGTTTTCTGCAGACAATCATAAGATCATGATTTTGATTCCCTGTGGCATGTTTTGTCCATGGGCAAGACACTTTATTTTATGCTGCTCCAATCCACTCAGCTGGTAAAAGTGAGTCGTACTTGCATTTGGAAGGGCTAAACTTGTCATATTCTGTGTCATGCTGAATCTCCCTGAGAACTACATTAATGGTATGTGTATCTGTGGAGCGCTCAGCTGCTGCTTGTATGTTAATTTTATGAGCAGGCTGTTCTATTGATAGGGTCAGCTGGAATCCTTGTCATCATAACTGACAGAGTGCCTGTATAGTAGACCAAATTCATAAGTAGTCATGATAAGCACTAGACGTTAATGAAGTAAATTATCAACAAAACGATACATCATTTTGAGACAATATGCAGAAATATTGCAACACACACACACACAAGCACACACTCACACATATGGGACATGAAAATACAAGAAGACAAGTTAAAAAAAACTGTGTATTAGGGGTACACTCAGGGAAAAGGTAAAAAGGAAAAGTTTTTTATGTATACACTCTTCTACTGTTTTCTACCAACCGTTCCTGATCCCTGTCCCTATTCACTCTTATACTCACCTTCCTGTATTTTGAAAGTACATTCTGGTACCTTTTCACCAATGTCTTTGTCTTCTTTCAAGCTCTTCTCACCCGCCTTTATAGAATGTTGGGTACCCATGTATTTCCTCTATCACAAGGTACCTGTGTCAATCCTTTTATCATACTTTAGACTCTCAACACAGGTTATTAAACCAACTGCCTCTCTATTTTAACCTCACTCAGTCAAGGGGACTTTTTCTGTCTTGACATGTTGAGGAATTTAAAACAATTTTTGAAAGATAGACAACCATACAAGAAGCCACTACAAGAGCCTGCTTTGTGCTTACTTATAAAATTGCCAAACATAGCAAACTATTTTCTGAAGCAGAACTTTTAAAGGAATGTATGCTTAATGCAGTTGATATTGTCTATCCAGGATTAAAAGCAGAAATTGATACTATATCTCCATCAGGGAGAACTATAGCTCTTTGTAGTAATGTGATTTCACAGAATCTGTCAGAAAAGTGACTTGAAGGTGGCAGGTTTATTTGTGTGGTACTCACAGGCAATACCTGAGAATACTGACATTCAAGACCTGGCTTAATTGCTCGTATTTATTAGAGGTATTGATGTTAATTTTGCAATTATTTAAAGGTTGCTGTCAGTGGAACTGTTAAAGAAAACCACAACAAGCTAAGATTTGTATGGCTGTTAAACACAGCTTGGATAGATGTAGTTTATCTTGGAAGAAGCTGACAGTCATTACAACATATGGCACATCTTCACTAACGGGAAAATATGCTTGTCTCATAAAGCTGCTTAATGATAAAGTGAAAGATGAGAAGTTATGTTATGCTCTGTAATCATTGCATTGTATTATTCATCAGAAAAGTCTTATGAGTTTCTTGTACCTTGAATGTTTCTCTGGCATCCCACTATCACTACCACATTTAAATCTTTTCCAGCTGCTCCCTTCCACCCTCGCATAATGCAAGGTAGCATGTATCTCCTCTATTTAACAAGATACCTGTGCATGTCTCTCTAGCCTTAAACATCTGGTATAAAGCTACTTGCTTCTCTCGCAAATACATTCCCACTCAGTCAAGTGGGGTGTTTTTCCTTTTTCCTTTTTAGCCTTGCAAGTTAGTTGGTGACTTCACTAGTGCTGATGGCATGTAAAAGGTATTCAGTACACACTGTGAAGGTGCTTGGCTCAATAGTTTGAATACCTATTTCTTTACTACCCACAAGGGGCTAAGCACAGAGGGGACAAACAAGGACAGACACATGGATTAAGTCGATTATATCGACCCCAGTGTGTAACTGGTACTTATTTAATCGACCTCGAAAGGATGAAAGGCAAAGTCGACCTCGGTGGAATTTGAACTCAGAACGTAGCTGCAGACGAAATACTGCTAAGCATTTCGCCCGGTGTGCTAACAATTCTGCCAGCTCGCCACCTTTTGCTGGTTTGAATACCGGGCTCACACTCATGAGCTAGTGAGCTTGATGCCTGAACCAGACTATGTGTTGTATTCTTGCGCAAGACACTTTATTTCACATTGCTCCAGTTCACTCTGCTGTAGAAATGAATTGCAGCATCACTGGTGCCAAGCTGTATTGGCCTTTACCTTTCCCTTGGATAACATCAGTGGTGTGAAGAGAGGGGGCTGGTAAGATGAGCAACTGCTGGTCTTTTGTAAACAAACTTACCAGGATTTGTGCCTCAGAGTGGAACTTTCTAGGTGCAACCCAATGGTCATTCATGATTGAAGGGGGTCTTTACTCTTTATACACTGTAAGTTGGACAGAATTAGAAAGGGCATCAAGCTGTGAAAACCATGTCAAGCTGATATTGAGATCTTATGCAGCTCTGCAGCTTGTCAGATCCTGTCAAACCAAACAACCAGTACCAGTATGGAAAATGAAGGTTAAATGATGATGATGGTGACAAAGATAATTATGACGTGTAAATTGTTCTGATTTTAACCCTGTGACTAAACATGATTTTATCTTTATTAGAGTTAGGGGGCTAAATCCCAGACTGTTCAGAAATTTGCAAAATAATCTGAAATGTAAATTTTCAGATGTAGTGTATCCATTGCAATACATAATGATGAAACTAAGAAAATATTTTGAAAAGTGTGTGGGATCTGAGAGAATAACATATGTTCTTTCTTGAAATGAAGAATATTATTTGTGAATGTTTAAGTAACACAGAAAAAAAAAAAAAAAAAACAGAACGGCTATGCACAACTTTCAAATATTCAATAAACCAAGTGAACAGAATATTAAGTTGCATGGGAAAGGTGTTTTGCATATGAATTGTTTGTCGCAATTAAATCATTTCAAGTAAAATTTGTTGTTCTTTCCAAAAAACTCTGAGCATAATTTTATGAACAGAAATACAGTCAGATAACTGATGGCTGTATTTCTGTTCAGAGAAACACAGTCAGCAGGTATTTGATTTAAAGGTGAGTTTTCTTGGTGGTTTACAGAATTTAAATCTACAAGAGATCAGACCAGTATTTTGAGTCACACTCTACCAGAGCAAATATTCTGAAAGAATTTTTATGAAAATTAAAGTGACTAAATTCTCTGCATCACTCAAATCATCATCATCATCATTGTCTAACGTCCGCTTTCCATGCTAGCATGGGTTGGACGATTTGACTGAAGGCTGGCAAATCAGATGGCTGCACCAGGCTCCAATCTTGATCTGGCAGAGTTTCTACAGCTGGATGCCCATTCTAACGCCAACCACTCCAAGAGTGTAGTGGGTGCTTTTATGTGCCACTGGCACGGGGGTCAGTCAGGTGGTACTGACAACAACTTCACTCGAATCTTTTTACACATGCCACCGGCACAGGTGCCAGTAAGGCGATGCTGGTAACAATCATGCTCCAATGGTGCCTTTTACATGCCACCGGCATGGAAGCCAGTTAGCCGCTCTGGCAACGATCACACTCAGATGGTGCTCTAAGCACCCTACTAGCATGGGACACATATGTATTTTTTTGCTAGAACCTTTATGTGTTAACAGACATTCTCACATATGAACATTTACAAATCAGTGAACAGGCCTCATCTAACAAACTCAAACTTGCACACTCTCTTCATATAACTATGAACAGGCTGAATCCTAACTATAGAAAATATGTGTAGGCTTGCACAAAATTGCATAAATCTCATTAGGAGTTTGTGTAGCTGTTCAGTTACAGTAATATTAATGCAAAATAACATTAAATTCAGTTATATCACTTCCATTGTGTACCAAATAATTCTGTTGCTTGAAAAGTAGTTATATTTTTAAGTAAAAAATATTTTTTTTTATTCTGTAATTTTAGTTATTTGTTGAATTCAGCCTGTTAGAAACCTTACAGATGTTCATAAGAAGCTTTTGGAGAAGAGTTTACCCAACTCAATATATATTTATTATTCTTATTTTGTACACCAACATGAGATAAAATGTCACTTAAAATTAGCTCAATCATTAGAGATAAACAAACTCAATGCAATGCATCCCCCACGACACACTCAATGTAGCATTCACACACACACACACATGCCCCACTATATATATACACACTTTTATTCTTTAATATTTATAAGATGCAGTTTAATTTCTGCCTGCATTTCAACTGCGTTTTATGTATTATGGAGATGAATACACACACTGTGGGAAAAATAGTATTATGTAATAATATGCATATTGAACTTATATAAAGGCAGCAGATGTTGTGCCTGTCCAACATCAAAATAGTAGCCATTTACAGAATTACTACATATAATTCCATGCATTAAATAAACATTTTTATAAGGAATTGGAAATCATTTATTTTATCATTTAATAATTTATACTTACGGTTTTAGTCCAAAGCAGTACCACCTACTTTGCTTTCTAAGACAGTACATCCCTTATATATGGTGAGAAATAACTGACATGTTGAATTTGTTTTGCTTATTTAGTTTGAGGAAGAAATAATCATAACCTTTTCAGGACCTCACAAGCAGTTCAGTTTCAGTCTCTGAAGTTTGATATCTAAAGGGAAAATATAAGCAAATAGAGTGTTCTAGAAGGATCTATTTCTGAGACAGAAGAACTTGGTGAAATATATAGCACTGAGTGTTAAGTAAGATATGGTATGGATGATGAGAGATGCAACATACAGGTAGAAATGATAGATAAGGCAGCAAGCTGGGAGAAAAGTTAGCACGCCGAGCAAAATGCTTAGTGGTATTTTGTCTGTTGTTACGTTCAAATTCCGCCAAGGTCGACTTTGCCTTTCAATCTTTCAGGGTCGATAAATTAAGTACCAGTTACACACTGGGATCGATGTAATCGACTTAATCCCTTTGTCTGTCCTTGTTTGTCCTCTCTATGTTTAACCCCTTGTGGGCAATAAAGAAATAAGAAATAATAGAGAAATGATAGTGCTAGTGTAAAAGTGACAAATATTACTTACTGAAACAAAAGGAAGAAGCAGTGACCTTGGCTTTTGCAGGCTCTCCAAGACTGGTGAGACTGATGTTAATAATTCCCCATTAAGCAGTTGTAAATCAAGAGCAGTACTGAAGATATAAGTAGGGGGGAGATTCTAAATGAGCAATGTTCTGAGGAAGAAAACCCAAGCATAATGGTTTGCATGGGATCTTGTGGATACAAGGATGACAAAAAGAGACAATTCGGTCAGAAGTGGCTGAGGAAGTACAAACCAGCCAGCACCCAGCAAAAGAGGCCATTATATTAGACATTGAAAAGACAGGAAGTAGATATCCTGCATTTGAGGACTAGCAGCTAGAGTGTGTTTGTGGGTAATTTTATGCTACTTAGTCAAGTGTTCCTTTTCTGGATATAGTCCTAAAGGTTTGTGTATGCAGCAACACAAATAATGCAGATGTAGAAGTCATACTGCATCGTGGGCCTCACTTGAGTTTTGAAGTGCCAGTAACTGGGCTGAGCTGAAATATTTTCTGGCCCTGAAGAGAAGGGCCAATCTTTGGAATGCAGTCTTAGAAATATTTTGCTGAGTGAAAACTTGCTAGTTGGTGGAATGAATACATTTTCAGTAAGATCAACTATACTTGTGTTAATCCATCACAGATATGGTAAGAATACTCTAATGAAGGACTATTCCAGTTTTAGCAAGGATCAGCAACACCTCAGGACTCAAGTAGTTTCTGGCCTTAAAAAGAAAGTTTAACCTTTAAAACGACATTGTAGCTATGACGAGCATTGAAATTCAGAAGAGACAAGTAAATACCACTAGTGAGTTACAGAACTTTTGAAAGAAGATTTGTGGGTCATTTATTTATCTAAAATGTTAATTTTATCAACATTTAAGACGATAGCTGTGATTGCTTCAACAATTTTATCAAGAACAAATAAGTTTTTATTTCAAGGAGTTGCTGTGTGGTAAGAAGCTTACTTACCAACCACATAGTTCCGGATTCAGTCTCACTGCATGGAATCTTGGGCAAGTGGCTTCTACTATAGCCTCAGGATGACCAAAGCCTTGTGAGTGGATTTGGTAGAGAGAAACTGAAAGAAACCTGTCGTATATATATATACTTTATTTAAAAGCAGCAGAAATTCAACAAAACTTGTTACTCAGAGTTTCACGTTCCCATTCATCGGACAGTTTTGTTAAAAAATTTAACAAAACTGTCCGATGAATGGGAACGTGAAAGTCCGAGTAACAGGTTTTGTTGAATTTCTGCTGCTTTTAAATAAAGCATATTATTCTACCCCTGGTATTTGAGTACTTTTTTTCCACCTTGTTTCACATTTATGTGTTTACTCCGGTATATATATATATATATCAGTGCCGGTGGCATGTAAGAGAACCTTCCGTTTCACGACCGTTACCAGCGCTGCCTCGACTGGCCTCGTGCCGGTGGCACGTAAAAAGCACCATCCATTCGTGTCCGTTGCCAGCCTCGCCTGGCCCCCGTGCCGGTGGCACATAAAAAGCACCATCCGTTCATGGCCGTTTGCCAGCTCTGTCTGGCACCTGTGCGGGTGGCACGTAAAAAGCACCCACTACACTCACGGAGTGGTTGGCGTTAGGAAGGGCATCCAGCCGTAGAAACACTGCCAGATTTGACTGGGCCTGATGAAGCCTTCTGGCTTCACAGACCCCAGTAGAACCGTCCAACCCATGCTAGCATGGAAAACGGACGCTAAACGATGATGATGATGATGATGCTATATATATATGTATGTATGTGTTTGTGTGTCTGTGTTTGTCACCCCAACATTGCTTGACAACTGATGCTGGTGTGTTTACGTCCCCATCACTTAGCAGTTCGGCAAGAGAGACCGATAGAATAAGTACTAGACTTACAAAGAATAAGTCCTGGTGTCGATATGCTCGACTAAAGGTGGTGCTCCAGCATGGCCACAGTCAAATGATTGAAACAAATAAAAGAATAAAAGAAGTATATGTCAATGAAAGTATAATTTCGATAATCTGTTATGGTTTTAACACACTTATCTATTAATATCTTTATCATATATCTTTCTCCGCATTATCATAATTGTGAAGATCTTGGACGATCCTGATGTTTGAAAGAATTCAGGAATTATGGTTATTTGTTAAATCCTGAAATAGATATGGCATGCATTTTATTAACAGGTTGAATGCGGTTAACAATATGCTTTGTCTAAAGGGACAGAGGTTAATAGATATTTTATCGTCTTAGGCCGAAGACCTCACATTGCAAATTCCAAATTTATACAAATTTTTCAATTTTTCATTACTGAAATTACTTCAGAGAACACTTTGTTTCAAGTTTCTGTAATATTGATCTTTTTATCTAAGTATCTTTTTGCATTCAATAAGGATTCTAACTAGTTTGTTTCCCGATAGCCTTAAAAGCAATTATGTTAGTAGAGATTATCTTTCGTAATTTATACATTGGAGATATATGGTGAACATCAATGTCACCCCTAATGTCCTACTATACCATCCTAAATGAAAATTCCAGTCATAAGCTATCAAATATTTGATATCTGGAAAGGATATTGTTTAGTTATAGATAATTACTGATACTCATTTTATTAAATTACTGGCCTGTTAACAATGTTTTGTTTCAATGCTGTGCTGAAATACAGGATGTATCTATAAATATTTTACTAATACTGCATGTATATTTATGGATGTAAACATTCTGTATACAATATGCAGTAATATGTATCTGGAAGATCCTGGAAGGAATTGTGCCAAATTTTGGCATTGAAAGCTACACCAATGCCAGAATGTGACGACACTGCATAGTGCCAAAGATCCCAGCAATGCCATCATGCTTCAAGACCAGTTACTGCAACAGCCTGGGTTTCAAGGGCCTACAACTTTTTAATATTCTCCCAAAGAGTCTGAGGAACTTGCACAAAGTAGATGTAGGGGTTTTTAAAGCAAAGCTGGACCTCTTCCTGTCGAGAGTCCCAGATGAACCTACCTCACGGCAAGAGGTGAAAATGAGGGTAGCTATATCAAACTCCATTCTTCACCAAGTGCCACATATTAGAGGAGGCTCTTAGTAATAACAGTGTAGCAAAATGGCGGTGCATCAGCATGGCTGCAGCTCTGAGCTGAAACTAGTAAAAAAAATCTTTGTGGATAGCAAAAGAGGGATCAACGAAATTAGTTTCAATCCTGTATTAGAATTTCACCAACAACTGAATACCTTCTTTAATTCTCCACATAGACATGGCTTATAAATTACCTTATAATAATTCTGCTTGTCATTATGTTACTTAGCCTGTTGGTAACACTTTCATGTAATTAGAGAAAAAGCGGGAGAAAGAAAAGAGGGAGAGACAAAAAGAGGATTAAGCATAAAGTGAGGTAGAAAGAAAGAGAAAGAAACAGAGGGAGAATGAAGCATCCATGACATTTGGTAAGGGGAACATAATATTTATAATGTGGTTAAAAATGTTAGTTGAAGATAGTGATATAGATGAGAGTTAGGAATATAATTTTAGCAGAGGAGTGATGTTTTGATGGTGAGATTAAAGAAAGACAGAGAGTGAAAAGAGAGAGAGAGAGAGACGGAGAGAGAGAGAGATGATGGTGGTGGTCGTGGTGGTGGCAATAGTGGTGGAAGTGGCAATAGTGAAAAGTAATTTTTTAATTTAAACTAAGTTTCTTATATCACCTATCATTTGATGCATGCACATCCCAAGCGTGTCCTTCCCTTTAGAAAGAAACCAGTTTCCCATTCACCTGTCACATGCAATGACTATCAACAAATCACAAGGGCAGTTTATTTGATAAAGTGGGGCTGTTCTTGCCTGAACCTGTATCCAGGCATGGTTAGCTATATGTTGCATTCTCAGGTGCTTGCAAATTATCTGATGTAAAAGTTAAAGTTATCAACACTGACAAACAAGGGAAAAGAAGAACTTACATGAAGGACATAGTCTGCAAAGAAGTATTGGATTGATACGTGTATGCAAACTGAAATTTATATTGGCTCTGACCCATCACCTTGACTTATAAGTTACCATCGATGTGCTTTTCAGTGTATGCCATGTTCCATTAAATTTTTAGCCTCATAAAACTGTAACCCCTATATCATCATCATCATTTTCAATGTCATTTAACTGATGCACTGGTATTAGTCATGCATGAATGGTGCTTTTTACATACCACTGGCATGAGAGCTAGTCAGGTACACTGGCATCAGCCACACTCAAATGGTGCCTTTTATGTGCCAGTCAGGTGGCACTAAAGTAATTTTTTTACAATAAAATTTTTGTTTTCTAGATATGAAACTGAGACCATGTAAATTTTAAGACGTAATTTTTCTCTGTATTGGAAATATGGAAAAATAAGAGTGAAGGTTTATTTTATGAGTGCTGTGTATTAAGTCTATAAAATTGCACATAAAGTATAAAAAGTATATATATAAAGTGCATTAAGTAATCATCGTATTCTAATTTCCTTCACTTTTCAATGAATAGCAGATGAGCAACTATCTTTTGATACAGACACAACACAGGCTATGCTTTCAGGTTTTTTGGATAAAATGTTTCAAGAATAACCCAATAGCTTTACTATTAATTCTGTGGAATATTCACAGGTCCTGCTAGTTATTAAGGATGGATGTGAAAGTGGCACACTGGGCAAAATGCATAGTGGTATTTCGTCTGCCTTCACGTTCTGAGTTAAAATTCTGCAGAGGTTGACTTTGCCTTTCATCCTATCAGGGTTGATAAATTAAGTAACAGTCAAGTACTGGGGTCGATGTAATCGATTATCCCTCTCCCAACAAATTCCAGGCCTTGAGCCTATAGTAGAAAGGATTAAGAATGGACATGAATTGAAGACTGAAGTAAAGTAGATAAGGTCCAATATACCTAATACCCTTATTAATAGGGTTTGTAATTAGCATCCTCATGGATAAGGAGTTTTAGAGGGGCACTCAGTCATCGGGGAAATCCCAAAACATGACTGAATCAAATTGGGATTATCTCTTTTTTTTTTTCTGTCTACAAACATGTTTATATGTTTCCATATATCTATCAGTGGTTAAGAATCTATAGATATTTTCTCTAGTACAGAATAACATAATTTTATTGAACATAAATAGAAAAAAAAAGATAAAGTTGATTCATACTGAATTTGAAAATGAAAATAATGATGCTTTTACCAGTTGGGCTAAACCAACTCCAAAATAAAGTTAAGCATTATTTCCATATTTATGCAAAAATAAAATTTGATGGCGACTTTCTGACTGAATAACTACCAAAACCGGATAGTTAATAACTAATTAATAACCGAGATGTCTTAGTTAAAATAATCCACCCTACTAAATTGATTAAATTTACATTGTATTAATGGAATTCAATCATATAACACTCTGGCATATGTAATATCATGCTGGCCACTCTCACTATCTGGTGTACTAAATAATGATTAATCAACTAGCTCTTTACTGTCACTTTACTTAAGCAAAATGTATCAGAGTTTCAAAATATAATTTTATCTAATGAAAGTATGGTAAAGAAACTTGCTTCTGTTACAGCTCTGAGCTGACCAAAGTCTTGTAAGTGGATTTAGCAGGTACAATAGCTTAGCACAGACCTCTGGTTCATCTGTTTATGTTGAACTGTCCAACCTATGCCATCATAGAAAAACGGACTTTGAATGATGGCTATGCTGCGTGTACGTGTGTGTGTGTATGTGTGTGTGTGTGTGTGTGTGCATGTGTGTGTGTGTGTCTTTGCTTTGATATCATGGTTGTAAATGAGCATCACCCTCATACAAGCCACATTATTCATTTGCAGTCTTCTGTGAAAAACTTGTCTAGTCATGCAGAAATATTACCTTGCTTGGAAATAGGTAATGGCTGATGGTAGGAAAGGCATCTAGCCATAGGAAAACTGCTTCAACAAATTCTGCCTGACCCATGCAAACATGGAAAAGTGGACATTAAATGAAAATGGTAATGATAATAAGAACAGAATGTAGATATTTAATAAAGGAAAATGGAATATTGCTACAGCCACACTTGTTGGAGACATACCATGCAAATAAAAACATGCTACTCTAATAAAAATTTCAACCTGGCTTGTAGAATAAGCTAAATCAAATTTTGCCTATAATCTACATTGCTTCTCATAGCTTCTGAAAGTAATACTTTTTTAAATTAGAACTAGGCTAGATATTTGGGAGCACAAGATGTTATAAACAGAATCGTCATCATCATCATTGTTTAATGTCCATTTTCCATGCTGGCATGGGTTGGACGATTTTGACATAGGGCTGGCGAACCAGATGGCTGCACCAGGCTCTAATCTTGATCTGCAGAGTTTCTACAGCTGGATGCCCTTCCTAACGCCAACTACTCTGAGAGTGTAGTGGGTGCCTTTTTACATGCCACCGGCATGGGGGCCAGTCAGGCGGTACTGGAAATGACCTTGCTCGAATCTTTTTACACATTCCACTGGCACAGGTACCAGTAAGGTGATGCTGGTAACGATCACGTTCGAATGGTACCTTTTTACGTGCCACTGGCACGGAAGTCAGGTAGCTGATCGGGCAACGATCATGCTCAGATGGTGCTCTTAGCACCCTACGAGCACAGGAACAAGTGCCAGTAAGGCAATGCTGGTAACAATCACATTCGAGTGGTGCCTTTTATGTGCCACCGGCACGGGAGCCGGTTAGCCATTCTGTCAACAATTACTCTCGGATGGTGCTCTTTGCACCCCGCTAGCATGGATGCCAGTCATCAAATTTGATTTTGATTTCACTATCCTCAACAGGTCTTCACAAAATCATTCTTAGAATATAACTGGTACTTATCTTACTGCATCTCACACCTAGATTGCAACTTATAAAAAAGAAATGTTGATCCTGTTTAAGAATTGAACGCAGTATGTAGGAGATGGAATCTAAATACAGTGCAATATTTAATTTAGTGCTCTTCTGTTTTGGTTGCACCACCACCACTACAACCGCCACCACTGTCATGCTCCTGAAAATATTAACGATGAACTAAAAAAAAAATGGTAATAAATCAATATCGGTGTGAAAGAAGATAATAAGACAAATTGTTATCATCAGGAGAGTTTTCTAAGTGGTTCTATTCTAGCAAAATAGCCGCATAATTTCAGACTAATCTATACATCAATAGCACTTCTGCGAAATGATCTGATGCTAATAAAAAAAAAGCTGTAAGATGTATTAATTTGAATAATACAAAATTGTCTAATATCTAATCTTTGCATGAATTCTACTTCCTGAGAGTGCTGTCAAACAAAGGGAAGGGAATTTATCATTGTTCTTGTGACACAGCTGCTACATATCCCATATAAATGTTGACCTCAGGAAAAAGCAGCCAAATCTTGCTCAAATCACACTCTTCTCTTTTGCAAACAGAAGGCTGTATTAGATCTATGGTGTTCCCTTATAAAGTGTATCTGACAAGGTGATGGGATGATCATAGTTGGAATAATAGTTCTACTCAGTCAGGGCTCATTTGGGCTAAAGTATAACACATGTAAACCAAAATAATATTTAAGAAAATAATAGCTGAGCTTAATTATTCAAGTTACTGTCAGATTGAAACTCTCACCAGTAAAGGTGGCGTAGTGGGTATGGCAGTAGGTACTGACTATGGATTGAATCAATGATATTTCTCATTACATATGTCTCATTGGTTAGCTGGGAGCTGTATTGTTTGGCCTGGCTGCTTGCTGAACCTATATAAAATCAATCAATGATATTTAATTTTGATGAATCATATTTATTTCTATATCGATGTTACAAAGTTTACTTACCGGAGGCTGTATTGCTGAATGCAAGAAGAGGGTTTATGTACATATGGTAAGAAGTGAGATCAGTATATATCATGCTAGCGAGATATGAGAATGTCCTACGTCCTTGGTAGGTGATGTGGTCCTTTTTTAATCTGAGGTTAACCAGCGTAGCTTACCATTAAACTCCTTCCAAACCTCTGTCTTCTCTCGAATCTCTGCCCTCTTTTGAACCTCTGCTAAGCCCGTACTGCGCATCTCTGTTGGTGGCCGTGTTATTTTCTCTTTTTTTTGTGTGTGAGGGAAATGTGTGGAAGTTTCCATTTGAATCATATGATTTTACAAATGCACCTGAAGTATGATTGGTTGAAATATAAGCAAAGATCACCTGATATGTCATGGCAGAAGTCCGTTAGAAAGTTGTCGCAGTTTCGAATCTTAACTACTGCTACACGCAAATGAAGCAGTTGAAATTAGGTAAAGTGATAGAGAGGTGCTGGGGGAAGTGAGTTAGAGTTATAAGGCTAATAGTAGAGAGAGAGGTTAAATATGGAATGATCAAATGCTGTTTTCCGTTACACCATGGGGGTGGAACAGTAGATAGGATTGAGGGACTGTGATTGAGTGACAGATGAGTGTTTAAAGAAATGGAGAAGGAGAATCATTCCATATCTTCCTGAGTGTCACTCGGCCTCAAGTTCCAGCCACTTCTTGCGATTGGTATTTTTTTGTACAATTGATGTTCTTGGTATCTTTTATACAGTATGCCCATGCTAGTAGTTTTCTCCCTTACATTCTACATTCTTACTAATAAAGCTGGATTTTTTCTCAGCTCATTTGAACTCTGTTGCACAGGCACAGAGTGCTCACTTTATTTCTGTCTAATCATCAGAGGTCACACACACATACATGCACACACACACACACAAACATACATACGTACATGCATACATAAGTACCTACATAAATACATACATACGTACGTACATACATACATGCATGCATACGTACATACATACATACACACACACACACACACATCTACATGCATACAAATGTATACATGCAAACACCTGTACTCATTTTCCTTTTCACACATGCTTGCATATGGATACATAAAAATGCATATACACATATATGTGTGCACACATATACCTATGAATGCACATAAAAAAGTGATATATGTGTGCCTGTGTGTGTATGTAATTTTTTGTACAATTCATTTGAAATGAAGATATTTTAATAATAAGAACACCAAGGGTTGAGATTAGCATATTTGTGGATTATGATATATGGTAAACAGTGCATTTTCACAACGTAATCGGTTTATTCATCAATAAAAAACCCGCCTGAAACAGCTGTAGAGAACCATAGTCCATTTCTGTTCTTTACACACACGCACACACGTATTTTTATACAAGCATAGTCAAGTGTATGTGTATAAATCTCATGTTCCCTAGTACCCTAAAGAAGAGCTGCAAGGAGTAGCAAGATACATCGTGTCATTTTTAAATATAATAAATACAATATAAGGGTTAAGAAAATCCATATTAGTGTTTGAACATCTTAAAAGACAGGTTTTATTACTTTGTTATATTGAAGTATGATTAATAAAGCAAAGTACGCAATAGTTTTCATTATTTTTTCTATTTCTTTTTTTTTTATTTTGCTTTCATTTTAACATTAAAACATACCTTGTACTCAACTTTTTATGCGAAGTGCACCAGTAATTTTTTCCATATTTTATTTAATCACTAGTGTACCAGAAAATTTATTTTTTATTTAATCTATACTATGGTACAAAATGAATAATATAAACGCTTGCGTGTCAGTATGAGTAAGTGTGCACGAGTAAGACTGTGTATATGTGTGTGATATAAATACACACATACATATATGTTTGTGTGTGTACGTGTAAGCATGTCTCCATGTGTATAGACTCTAACTGCTTTTCTTATTAGTCATATTTACATAAGTTTTTCTTCTTTCATTTACTCTTTCTCATATACATTTTCTTTAGACGCATTTCTTTTTCTGCTTTTGATACTAATGAAGAAATGTGTTTCAAATATTTTCTCATTATTATTTTTCAGTTTTCATTCACCATGTTGTAATAAAAAAAAACCCGTCTCCACCTCCAGTATTCGTTCATATACTTTAGTTTGTAGTTTAGTTTATTGATGAGCATTCACTACTGAGCATACTCACAAAACTGGGAGTAACCATAGAGAGTAGTTTTAGCATTATTATACAGGTTGTCCCAAAAGTAACTGATGGGTTTCAAGTTTTAATAACTTCCTTAACTTTGCAGATATATGCCTAAAATTTGGTTGCAATATTAGGGACATAGTGGACATTAATATACACGAGTCAAAATTTGCAAAACCACTATATCATTAGCACCACTACATCACATAAAGATTTGGTGAGTTTACTGTTCCTATGAAGAAAAGAAAATCATCTGCCACCAACAGAATCATTGAAATGATAAACCTCGGGGGTTAAGTGTTGCATGGCATAGAAATTTGCCAGATGTAAACAGCGTAATGGCTGAATGATGGGTTACGGAGCGACATAGTAAAACTCTGAGGATATAGCACGTTTGTTTTTGTTTACTGTTTTACAAGCAACAAACAGGGCCTTTTAATACCAAAATATCAGCGTCATGAACCACAGAGCATGAACAACTTGGCACTAATGCTGTGAAAGTGATGGATTTAAACTCACTTCTATAATTCAATTTAATGTTCACAGCAGACGGATCACAAGGTGTATGCTGATATATAAGGTCAGTTCACTGAAAGAAACCGAACTTCTAACATCATCGCACCAACCAGTCGACAAAGCATGTTCAAGACTGTAGTGTTTAGTACAGATGACTCTATCTTTTAATTTTATAAACACCACCTCTATTTAGCATGTTTGGCAATTTGTTAAAAGTTGTAAATGAAGGGTTTGGAAGATCAGCATATTTGGAGAAATTCTGCTTCAAATTATGAAAAGAAAAAGACTTTTACTCAGAGAATTTCTAATGCCAGCATTTCAAGTCGTGAAAGACATATCGAATATAATCTTAAATCTGGACAACTTTTCACTTCGAAAGTGAATGCTGTGATCAGTAAAAATTGTTGAGTTACTGTGAAGTTTCCTTAGATGTTGACATTTCTAAAATTTGTATTCCATGATGTTAAAGAAAACTTAAACTGTTGCTGTAAAATTTGTGCCACAATTGACTCACAGTCAATCAGGAAGACTTTTTTATCATTCAAATTTTGAAAGATTCTCTTTGAGAAAGAAGGTGGAAAATGTGTGTTTACCATTACAGGGTCACAACAAAGCAATCATTGCTGTAGCATAGATCATCATCGCTGCAGCAGAAAAAGCACATCAATGTTGCTTAAACTTAAGGGTGATATTGATCATGATTATGTCATTTGAAAGGTGACTTCAATCCTATGATTGTTCCAGTAGGTAGGCACGCAAGAAGTAGTCATACGTTGATAACTCGAAATGTTAACGAGAGCAGAGGAAGAAGTCTGAAGTATAAGCATAACAAAACCTCGTACATCACTCTTTATCGGAGCTTTTGTAGCAAAACATAAGATGCCTCACATCCTCAGCCATCCTCCTCTGTGGATTTGGCTTCTCTTAGATTCCGGTTTTGAAATCCATTGTAAAAGGTTACCGACTTCAAGCGTTAGAGGAAATGGAAAGAATATTTTCTACAATAATTGTACACTGTCCCTGTAAGCAAGTTTCAGGATGTGTTTCAAAACTGTTATAATGGAAGGCAAGGTTTACGATATCAGAAGAATATCGTCTTCTTCTATCATCTTTTTGTTCTTTGTGTAGTTCAGGTTTCCAGCAGGCGAAGAGAAAGGCTTCAAGTACAAATGCTATTTACAACTGGTTTATTTACAAGATTCACAGTGTGCAGCTCTCAGCTACCATCTTTAGCTGTGTGCATTGTGTAGTAGCTCCGTTAGTGCGGGCACATTGCCTCTGGAGATACACATGCAGAAAACCTCAGCCAACGGTGGTGTTCAACCAGCACTGCTGTGAGGTGGTGCCAAAATGAGAGAGATCTAAATCAGGTTTTCCCTTTATATAGTTTGCCATCGCAAACCTCGTTGTGGCAAATGAATGCAGGTGAGGTCTCGCTCCAGTCTCAGAGATGGCAATGACTGCTGCAAGATCTAATCCAGTATGGTGCTAGCTGCTTGTGCCAATACACTGTAAAAACATTGGAAACAATGTATCAGCAGTGGACAAGACTATTTTGACGATTAAATTGTTAAGTAAATCAATATATTTTTTTTAAAGTTAGCTTGCTTCTGGTACAGATCCCTTATGAACCTTGTGTTTATTTACTAAAAATTCAATTGCAAATTCTAATATACATCTTCAAAGAAGCTGACATTTTTATATTGATTTGTATAAGGCCTTTCTAAACTCTTGTTTATGGTTTAGCCATTTTTGTCGATGATTTCATTCTTCAAAAGTCTATACTTTACCATCGATCAATAAATAAAAAATGTCTCGTACTTATTCAGTATTTAAAATGCAAACAAGTTTTCTCTCAAGTTCCCAAACAGATCAATGCCTCTATAATGTAATCATTAGCATGTTTTAATGGTCGACAATAGATATGTGATTTCTCTAACAAAGTTTATCACATTTTCCTTTGATTTTAATGTTTATGTTTCTATATTGATTAATATTGACTCACATGAGTATTTTAGAATTGTTGCATGTTGTAGAGCACTGGACAAGAGCCTAAAATTTTCAATTTGTCTTTAATCATTCTTAGTTCAAATATCACCGAAATCAATATTAACAGGAAAACACTGAATCTGGATGAATTATTTGAAGACAACACTTCACTAAGTATTTCCATTATTTAGGTAGTAAACACACGAAGACTGCATTTGAAGACAAAAATATTCATAGAATATTTAGTATTATTTGATGTCTATGTAATTCTCATTAGAGTTTCTTTCACTACACCTACCTTATATACACATACACACACACACACATATATATACAGGGTGCGGTGAATATACTGTCATCTAAATTACACAAAAATGAAAATAACACTGAAATCTCATTTTAACAGATATGTTTACCAAAATTACATGAAAATATTTTGAATTACCCAAGAGTAAATTTATTCAATAACACTACAATTTGCTTCAGCCACGGTCTCCAGACAACTTCAGAATCTTCTGCAACTCTTCTGGACAGTCTCCTTGTTTAAGTTGGTGAATGTTGCCATAATCCTTGCCTTTGGTTCATCTTGGGTGTTACAAGGAATTTTGTTGGTCTCTAGCTTAACTGCGCCACACACATAATAATCAAGAGGGTTGCAGTCTGGGGAGTTAGGTGGCCAGATGTTAGGGGTGATGTGGTTGCAGAAATTGTCTGACAGCCACGACTGGGTTCTCCAACTTGTATGGTATGGTGCAGAGTCATGTTGCCAGACATAGAGTCTTCCAGCAGCCACCCTCTTGACCCAGGGTAGCACTACCTCCTCCAAGCACTTGATGTAGTTCTCTGTGTTGGGTATGAGGCCGTGTGGGAAGATGAAAGGAGGCATAACGTTGCCATCACTATTGATCACTCCAAACACCCTGATGTTGACTGGATGTTTGATTTTTATCACTCTCGGTACATGTCCTCAGATTGACAGCCAAACATTCTGAAAAGCTCGTATTGGAACTCCTGGCATGAATGCCAGGCAGTACAGCATGTCGTTTCCAAATTTCTGGCAGAGTGAATTGCATCATGGTGCTGTTTTTCTCACAGACAGTACCCAACTGACCCTACGATATTGTGTGGTTGACAAAGTCAAAAATAAACAATGTACATGTGGGAAATAAAAAAATATAAAATGGCAGCAATTTACCCATCGCACCCTGTATATATGTTATTTACTTCAGACTGTGATCATGCTGGGACTCCATCTTAAAAGGTTTTAGCTGAACCAAGTTGACTTCAGTACTTATTTTTAAAAATGGGTAATTATACTATCGATCACTTTTGCCAAATCTATAAGTTACTGGGGCGTAAACAAATTAACACTGGTTGTCAGGTGGTACCAGAGAACAAACAACAGATACAATGACACATATACAACACCTATATATATATATGTACATACCTACACAAATACATACATACATACATACATATATGCTTACAGACGTGCATACATACATACATACACAATGAGCTTCTTCTGTATACCAAAGCCACTCACAAGGCTTTAGTTAACCTAAGGCTGTAGTAGAAGAATACGCCCAAGGTGTGAGGCAGAAGGACTGAACCTAGAAGCAAGTGGTTGGGAAGCAATCATTTTATTTCTTTATTGCCCACAAGGGGCTAAACATAGAGGGGACAAACAAGGACAGATGAAAGGATTAAGTTGATTACATCGACTCCAGTGCATAACTGGTACTTATTTAATCGACCCCGAAAGTTTGAAAGGCAAAGTAGACCTCAGTGGAATTTGAACTCAGAACGTAACGGCAGACGAAATACTACTAAGCATTTCGCTCGGCATGCTAACGTTTCTGCCAACTTGCCGCCTTCTTACCACACAGAAGAAGCAATCTTCTTACCACATAACTGCGTCTGCTCCTATCATCACCATACCATTTTCGTCATCATTTTCCGTCCGTTTTCCATACTGGCATGGGTTGGACGGTTTGATAGGATCCAATGAGCTGCAAGCCCTGGAGTCAGCTTTAATGTGGTTTTTATGGTTGGATATCCTTCCTAATGCCAACTGCAATACGGAATGTACTGAGTGCTTTTTTCATGCCACCAGCATTGGTGAGGTTGCTGTGTAACTTGCAAGACAGGAAAAGAACTGACGAAAAACTCCCACTACCAAAAGGGGAGTATTCGAGAGGGGAAGATGGTGGTGCGTGGCTTCATGCTACACGTTTAAAGGCTAAAGACAGAGTGACAGAAAGTCAAGAAGAGAGCCCCAATAATGTATGTATGTATGTACGTACGTATGTATGTATGTATGTATGTATGTATGTATGTATGTATGTATGTATGTATGTATGTATGCATGCATGTATGTATGCATGTATGATTGAATGTATGTATGTGCGTGTGTATTTGTGTGTGTGTATGTGTTTGTGTGTCTATGTGTGACTGGCTTGTTTCAGTTTCCATCTACCAAATCCACTGACAAGGCTTTGGTTAACCTGGGACTATAGTAGAAGACACTTGCCTGGAATGCCATGCAGTAGGACTGAACCCAGAACCATGTGGTTGGAAAGCAATCTTCTTGCCTCACAGCTTCATCTGTGACTATCTATCTATTTATCTATCTATCTATCTATCTATCATCTATCTATCGATCTATCTATCTATCTATCTATCTATCTATCTATCTATCTATCTATCTATCTATCTATCTATCTATCTATCTATCTATCTATCTATCTATCTATCGATCGATCGATCGATCAGTCTATCCATCTATCTATCCATCTATCTCAATATGAATATTTATACAGAGAGAGAGAGAAATTGTTTCTTCATTTTGTTTTAACTTCTACTCTCCAGTATCATCAACAACTGCAAGCTAGAGGTATTCCACTTGTTCACATGCTTTGAATCGATCAAGTTCTTTCCAGAGTCTGAGTTTAACAGGTGGATTGGAAGAGTAGCCACAACATTTGTCAGGCTGGAAATACGAGTCTGTAAAAAACTGTAAGCCAATGCTGCATACCAAGCTGTAATCTATATATCATTTGTCCTCACCACAATGATTTTCGACAGTGAGATTTGTAGCCTTTGCTACAGACAAAAGTTGCTCTTCAGTTAATTCCACCAGTTCAACCAGAAACAGATCCTATACATCAAGAAGACTAATTGGGTCACTTAAAAATAAAAGTGCAGCTCACACTCAGATACCTTACAATGATGCTCCTACCAGTTGGATCACATATGCTCTATGTCAGAAGTGGGGTCCAAAAAACATCCATTGTATAGTAAGCTACCTTCTGACAAGAGAACGCAGGAGGGATTCTATCTTTTTCGCCACTAAGATAGCTGCAAGATAAATATGAAATCAATACAAACGTTGGAAAGTGAGCTAACATTGCATGTGACCAGTTCCACTGTGCTGTGTGGAGATGGACATACCAATAAAAGACCAAAGTTTCCTCTGTCTTAGGGTGGAGTGAAAATAAAAAGTTGTAGAAATTGAAAATGCCTGAGGGATAAAATGTTGCTATATTTACATACTAGAAAAATGCTATATTTTCACTGAGATCAATCAAGAGTATTTACTTCCTCAAGCTCCCAAAACTTCGAAAATGGGGTATTTTGTAGATTTTTTTACAATAGCAGAGTTTGAGGAGTTTGAAGGAGTAAATACCCATAACTGATCTAAGCAAAAATTTAGCATTTTTCTAGTAATAATATATAGCAAGAGTTTAAGCCTCAGGCATTTTAAATTTCTTCAATTTTTTTTTTCACACCACCATAACACACATGTATGTGTGAGTGGGTATTTAGATTGTGTAATCTAGGGTGGAGGGAAAATAAACTAGAACAATGTGAAATGAAGTGTTTTGCTCAAGAACACATGTCGCCTAGTCTAGGAATTGAAACCACAATCCTGTGTTCAACACTCTAACCACTAAGCCATGCACCTCCATACTAGAAGGGAATGAAGTAAGATTTGCACTTTGACTTCATAAAACCCTCACCAGCCCCGACTACCCAAAATAGACCCTTGGGCTGGAAGGTTCTCACTTGAGTGGTGCAAAGGTGTCATCTGCAAGAAGTAGGGAATCACCAACAAATTATTGATGCAGTGGTGCACAGTTACAGTGCATGGCCCCATACTGTTATTACTTCCACTGGAGGTTGTAACTAAGAATACATTTAAATTGACAAGATAAAGATTGAGGTTTGTTATGGATAAAAATGTAGCCAATGGAAATACGGAACCAGGACAACACTGATAGATAGTACCTTCAAATGCAGTCATTGCAGATGGTACTGCCACTCTAATATTGGTTTTAATAGCTATGGGAAAGGCTGCTTTGCAATCAAAACCAAAGCAAGAAACTTCAGCTATTGATACGAAGTCTCACAAAACTAATGGCTATCATGCTTTTCTTTGCATGTGTGGGTGTGTTGTGTGTGTTTGTGTGTGCGTATATATATATATATATATATGTAAAAAGCACCATTTGAGCATGGCCATTGCCAGCACTGCCTGACCGGCCCTTGTGCTGGTGGCATGTAAAAGCACACTACACTCTCGGAGTGGTTGGTGTTAGGAAGGGCATCCAGCTGTAGAAACTCTGCCAGATCAGATTGGAGCCTGATGCAGCAATCTGGTTCGCCAGACCTCAGTCAAATCGTCCAACCCATGCTAGCATGGAAAGTGGATGTTAAATGATAATGATGATGATGATGATGATATTAGAGAGAGAGAGAGAGAGAGAGGTAGATAGATAGATAGATAGATAGATAGATAGATAGATAGATAGATAGATAGATAGATAGATGAAGACTCGCCTTATTTTCTCTGATGAGCATATCAACTTTGTTATAGTTGCTCATAAACACATGCATATATGCTGGCATCTCTTTACCAGATTTGTACAGTGCATTTATACATACAGTAGATATCATCTTCAGCACATTGTTGGTATTAAATTGGTTTACAGGATAAAGATGAAATTGTGTGAAATAATTTAAATAAATTGAGATTATTAAAGAGAAAATGAGATTGGCTGAGAAAAAAGAAATTGAAGAGAAAGAACAAGGGAATGAAAGAAAAGTGCGACGATGGTTCATTTATATTTTGACACTAAAACAGATATGATGAAATTGGTTAGACATAGCTGCGAGATTTGATTGATATGAAGATAATATCATATTTGACCTTTCATAATGTCCATCCCAATCACTTACATAGAATGCAAAAGTAGAGAAAGAAGGACGACTGAAACGGTATTGATTGTGGAATCATCATATTTTTATTTTTGTATTTTTTGTTTTTGTTTTTTTTTTCTTTTTAATTCTAACTACGATGGAACTCTGTGGACTTAATTATCTTTAATTGGCATGTATTTAATAGAAAATATAACAACTTGCTATCTAATTAGATGCTTATGCAATTTTCTAACTCATCTAATCTTTTTTTTATTATTATTGTTATTTTCATTAACACCACTATTATTACTATTATTATTGTTATTATTGTTATTACTATTATTATTGTTGTTGTTGTTGCTGCTGTTGTTGTTATTATCACTGCCGCTTACTTGTTCATGACGTTTTTCTTATTTCTTTTACACTACTTCAGCTTCTTGCTATTATCATTTTGTTATTATTATTACAATCTCCTTATAATAAATCATCATCATCGTCATCATCAACAACAACAACAACAGCAGCAACCACAACAACAACAATACCATAGCAGCAACAATAGCTGCCATACCAGCTCCACCCTCTTTAACTTCAACATTATTAATTTCACTATTGTTATTGCTGATGGTTAGAGTTATGATGGAGACATTATTGTTGATTTTATTATTACTGCTGTTGTTGTTGTAGTTGCCGTTGTTATTATTATTATTATTATTATTATTATTATTATTATTATTATTATTATTATATTATTATTATTATTTCTATTTCTGTTTCTATTCAATTTAATAGCTTATTTTCTTACTTTATTTCAAACTTTATTTTCATTCTTTTTCTTTAATGAGGATCTCTAATTGAAGTATCTACTCATTACCATAACACATCAATATATTTTGTATACTTGCATAGTTAAAATTTCATTGAGAAAATTTGTTTTCATTTCACACATATCTAATTTATTTTAGTATGTAGAATGTCCTTACCAAAACAAAATCTGATAAATTTTAATTACTAAAATTACATCTCACTTGAGAAATAGAAATAATAACAATAAAATTTTTGTACTGGAAATCAAATAAATTATATAGATATAAACCATCTTAGAAATTAATTGTTTTATTGAAAATTTGAAAAGAGAATTTAAGTGACAATAGCACAGACCTTTCAAGCCAGAATAAAAAAATAAAATATTATATTAGTAATATTTAACAGAATCAGTAGAAAAGTGGACAAAATGACATGTGATGTTTACTTATGACTGTTAACATTCTGAGTTCAAAACTTAATGGGGCTTAGTGAAGTAAAGTACAAGGTAAATAATATTGGTGGGGTGATGTAATTAATTAAACCCTATGATTATCAGTATGGTTATAAAGCTGTTAGCTGGCAGAGTCATTAGTGCATTTTACACAATGCTTAGTGGTATTTCTTCCAGATCTCAGTTCAAATTCCACTGAGGGGTGACTTTACCTTTTATCCTTTTGTGGGTCAACAACGTATGTACCTATTAAGCACTAGGTTTGATGTAATCGACTAGTTCTTTCTCCCAAAGCATTTCAGTCCTTGTGTCTATAGTAGAAAGGATCATTACCCCTGCCTTAGCGAAGGCAGAGGTATTGTTTTCAGTGATGTTTGCTTGTTTGTTTGCCTGTAGACAAGATACCCCAAGAACCGCTGGATAAAACTTTCAGGGATGTTTGGCTTTGTGCTAGTCATGAACGGGTTAGATTTTGAGATTGATCTGGAACCGGACTACGATTCTGAATTATTTTCCCTGTTTTTTTTAATTAAAATATTGAGCCATGTATTGACGGAGAACATTAGTAAATGCTTCATCTAGAAGTTTGGGATTGTATTCAAAGCAACAATAGTTTTTTTCCCCTGACATCAATTATATCTGCCACAGAAATATCTGTTCCACTTCTGTTGTAGGGAATAATACAATATTTCTTTCTTTTAATTGTATGTCTTTGCTGGAACCTTTGTCTTCGTTGTTTATTTTTATGCTCAAGTTATGCTCATTTTCTTTTTCCCAAAAATTTTGTTTGATCTTGTTTCATTCTTTTCTCAAACCTATGCAGTAAGACATACTTTCCACCTTTTCAATCAGCCTTTATTTTGTTGTCTTGAATGGGAAGGCTCAGTAAAACATTACAGTCTTTATTCTACAGTCTACTGTCTTAAAAAGAAGGCAGAGTGAATTTGTGAGAGAGGGAGAAAGACAAGGCTGTCAAGATATGGACTGAAGGCTCTTGATAACAGTTTAGCCTATTTCAGATCGAACAGGTACCTAAACAACAACTAGAGCATCTTTCTTTTGTTTCTTTGAATTCTTGTTCTTCCTTATTATTAAGTTTGCATTGCTTTTTGGTAGTTTGACTCATTTATATAATAGTTTTCTCAGTTAGCTCCTGTTGAATTATTTTCTTGCCTATTTGACTGTCTGTTATCTATTGTCTTATTACCTCAATAGCCTCCTACACCATCAGCTTTAGTTGCTGAACATAGCATTGTATATATTAGCAGCTGGTTTATATATATGTTATATTTGTGTAATTTATTTGCCATGTAATTATTTATATAATGTGATTATTTATATAATATGATTAGCTAGCTTGATAAGAGTGTAATTTTGTATGCTATATGACACCTGACTGGTTTGTGATCTGTCTTCAATTTATTTTTTATCTTTTATCTTTCCAAATTTTGGTTTAATTTCCTTCGTTATACTCTGAATGTGGCTGCAATCATTTATTTCTGTTAACACTGGACATTTATTTTCCTTATTTATATTTGTCTGTGCTATGTATGACATTGTGTCTTCCTTGATTTTTGTTACTACAGCTGTTGTTATTGATTAGCCCCAGGTCAACATTAACAACCAAAGACATTCCAGCAGTACCATCTTATCTTTTTGCATATTTTTATTTTTGACTACATTTACCAGTGCCGCTGACTTTGCCACAGTTAGGGATCAGTAGCAAAAGAGGATTGGCCACTGTTGAGTGCCCAACACCTGT
Organism: Octopus sinensis; assembly: GCF_006345805.1. Lineage (NCBI taxonomy): Eukaryota > Metazoa > Mollusca > Cephalopoda > Octopoda > Octopodidae > Octopus > Octopus sinensis. The sequence goes on along the minus strand of NC_042997.1, from coordinate 21,023,613 downwards.
TATGTTGTAGACTACACTGAATGGGAAGAGATGAGGATGGGAAGAGAAGAACAGCACTGACCAATATATCATTCCTTTTCCCAGGTAATTTGGTTTTATTAGAATTCATTATTATCAACTTTTAAGTGTTTCTTCTTTATATGCTAGGGAAGACCTGTCCATTCCATGCAAACTGGTAAAACTTGCTTAAAATGATGGCAATGATGATGATGTTGATGGTGTGTCTGTCCAGTAAATGTTTTTCAGATACTCTTTTCAAGGGTCCAGATTCATGAACTCTGGCCATGCTAGGACACCACTTTCTAGGGTTCTTGCCAATTTCAGTCTTGTACCTAGTTTATCAATTTTGATTTATTGAGGTTATTGTTCTGTAGTGGGAAACAACTCTACATATCTTTCTACACCAGTATACAGAAGTAGTATCTTGAAACTTCATTTTTGTTTATATTCAGCAATACAAATTTTTTTTTTTTTTGATTTTCAGGATGTTTCCTAATTTAACAAAGAATGGGACTTGAAATCTATGTAAAATTCCTATTGTAGCCCTGAGTCAAAAGAAGGTTAAGATTGAAAGATTGACTAATGTATCTGATCCAAAGAAACAGACACTACATTTCATGGTAGTTTTACAGCTCAGAAATAGCAGTTAAAAATATCCTTCAAATCATATCCCACTGGCTTTAAAAAGGGAGCACACAGTAGATAAGGTGTTCCAAGATATACATAAATGACATCTTTGATGTTCAGCTAGGGCTACATCATAGAATATGTAATTCTTTTTTGGTTGCACACTGTCTGAATATTAGAATACCTTTGACCATCTATCTGTTTAATCAGGACTAACCTGGGGTTAAACAAAGCAATCTATTGTAATTCTCCAGCTGCTTCAGTCTCATTAACAAGCTCTTTCTGTATTTATTGTTTTCAACTCATTGAAATCACATTATTGATAGGTCTAGAAAAAAAATGTATATTGATTTAATTATATTATATTCTAGCCTCCTTGAAATGTTCAGAATCATGATAGAAGACTAGTCACTATTACTCTCATAGTTGAGACATAATGCAGTGTAATAGCAATGAGTGAACTTGAAGTAAACAAGCAATAAAATGCTTTAAAATCGAGCCTTCAGCTACCGATATCAATCACAAACTTTTTCTCTTACTTTTTTTTTTGTCTGCATGCATTCAAGAACAATAGCCTCATTGGGTGTTTGAACTTAAAGAGTAATTCAACAGGTCAATCATTGGTTTATTGTATTGTCAAAAATGTGAGTGACTTGAAGTGATATGCATTTGGCTTTTGAAATGTTTCAAAAATAAAATTTTCTTACCTAAAAGTTGTGAAAATGCTTAATTTTTCTCAGTAGCACATGATTTTTGTTTAAGTGTTCAAATTTTTCTCCTCAACATGACTTCTCTTAGTGGTAAAATTTAGTTTCATTTCATTTATTATTACTAATTATTTTTCCATTCATTCTTCATTGTCTTCTATTAAATACACCATTTATAGTCATTAGCTTTTTGAGATTTTTTGTTTTTTGTAGTGTTCATTTTTAACCAGTATTATGTCCTTATATTTCATGATCCATGAATTTTTTCAGTTTTCATGGATCAAAGAATCTAATGACATAACATACATAACACTGTTAATTGGAACTTTGTGAAAATGTATTGGATGTGATCTGGTTGTCAACCATGTTCATTGTGGGTTACAGTGCTAAGTTCTCCCTGAGGATGGAAGTCTGAATGAATATGGGACTACAGTGACATAATTACTTAGAAGACAATTGCATATGTAACAATTGTTCAGGCAACAATTGATTATAGAGTTTTTGCTGAACAACTTCAATTTGTGTTGTAAATGAAAATTTTGGAAAATGATGGAAATTTTTATTATATAACAGAAAAATGTCCAAACACCCATCTACTTTTCCATGTCTGTTGATGTTTACATCTTTGTCACTGCAATGTAAATAGCTGCACTTATGTTGACTATTCCAAATCCTTGGTAAAATATATATGAAATTATGTTCCACTATAATCTCTACAAATCTGTTGAGCTTCATTCGTTTTGGAAAAATATATATAGATCTTTTAACCTAACTGTTTTATAGAATAACTAGCAGTATCTCCCGGCGTTGCTCAAGTTTGTTTTGACCCTTTAGAATTAGAATTTTTGAAAAGTAAAA